>NC_007252.2:165000-480000 GCF_000002725.2 Leishmania major strain Friedlin | reverse complement strand
GTCAGAACATGCGCGAAAAGAAGAACACATAAACGGCATAATCGCTCAAAGGACGACGAAAGGGCAAGAACCAGACAGGTAGACAGAGACGCTGGTGCAGAGGGAGGCGCAGCGCAGTTCCTCACCGCTCTGCCGAACAATACGCAGCATGTGTCCACGTCGCTAACGCAAGACGCAGGAGCAGCGTCGGAGAGGTGGGCCAAGGTTCAAAACAGTGCGAGTTCTCGCATAGGCACCCGCACACCAACACCAGGGCTGAAAATGGCACCGATCAAACACAGCCGGCTCTCTGCTTTTACAACATACGTTCCATCCTCTCTAAGGCAGGCAAATTATACCGTGATGACCGCCTGATACAGCATCCCTGCCGGCTGTCACTCAGCGATGTAACCCCCTCCCCTCCATCTCTCCCTCCCTCTCCCTAATGCGGTGTTGGATTCAGTTTTTTTACGATTTTTGTCTGCTTCTTGTGGCTAAAGCCACCACCTGCCCAAAACGCGGAAACACGCCTGTGTACGGGCACAGTCCACACAGCTGCACGTGAAAACGACCGCACCGTGGGTGGGTGCGTAGTGGGATCACCAGTGACGGACACAGCGCGCAAAATGACGGCGCGCACACATACATATACACAATACACTGCTGCAGCCAGCGACAGAAACGCGGACATCGATGGAGAAAGAAGAAAGAGGGGGGCGGGTGCGGAATATGAAATCAACATCCACCGCGCAGCGAGTACACCAGAGCACACAGAAACACGCACGCCAACCTCCAAAAACAGAGCGACAACGGCAAAGAATAATCGCCACCAAGGAGCGACGAAACAAACGAAGGAAAGAAGAGAAACAGCGCTGACGAGGCCCGTCACATCGAGCCGTTGGGGGGAGGGAGAGCGTGTGAGCTCGCAACAGCACGATATACCCTCAGCTAAACACGAAGGTCAAGCAACAAGCGACAACAAAAAAGACAACACGCAAGCGTCGTCAGGTCGCAACATCTCCGCGCATCGATCTGTTCTACAACGTGTGGAGATGTGCCGCACACGCGCACACGTACACCGACGCGCAGGCCTGCGTTACTTTTTTTTCCTTTGCCCTGCTGAACGACAGGTTGCACCCATGCACACTGGGCGGCAGAGCTCACGCTGAGCGCGACACGTGCATACCAAAACACAGATCAAGAGCGAAGCGACGCCAAAAAATGAAACGGATAGCTCTTCACGCGGCACCACCACCACCACCACCCGCGAAAGCCCGAAAAGGTACATACACACAGATCCATGAATATATATCGACGGAGAAAAAGGCTTCCGTGCATGCGAGCGATGCAGCCCATGACGCTCGTGGGCATGCGCACACCATCACGCACGTGCACACACGGCGCGCATCCGACAGACAGAGGGGCGGAGAAAAATGAACACTGATAATGGGGAAAAAGAAAAAGAGGGCGTGAGAGACAGTGAGGCGAGGGAGCACACACCACCACGCCGAGTCACAACGAGAACGCAAGCCCCCCCCACACACACACACACATCGAGCAGAGCGTATTGGCGCTCCACACGTTGAGCAGCTGTGCAGCGATCAAATGCGCGCGTAGGCTTGTCTGCGTTTGAGCTTGTGCGGCTGCCGTCAGAGCAGAGAAGGATAAGACGACCGCAGGTATGAGAAGTCCGTAGACGGCAGAGAAAGAGCTCTGCAGCCACAGAGCGTTCGCTGCCGCCCTCCTCTCTCGCCCACCCACTCCCCCTCCAAATGACAAAAAAAGAAAAGACACGAGACTCTTCACCCGAGTTCAAACTTCTCCAGAACGCGTCCACACTCATACGTGCTGCAGCCTCCTCGTCAGCAGCTGTGAATACGACGGCACTGCACTAGGCAGGCACAGGCTTGCAGCACACAAAACTCAGAGACAGGAGGAGTGGGGGTGGCATGGTAAGACGAGCCAGCGCACTGCTCACAGATAGCAAAGGTTCCCGAAGGCCTGAACGGCACCCGCGTACCGCTGCGCCAACTGCGCCCACGCCTGAGTTGCGCTCGGCGTGCCGACGTTCGCGCAAAAGTGTACCAACATCTGCACAAGCCCTTCCGGCAGCATCCCTTGTTGCAGCTGGCGAATCACCTCCACCGCCGCCTGCTCCACCGCCGCACGCCGGCGTGGGTCCGCGATGGCGGGGATGACCTGCTGCAGACGCTGCACCAGCTGGCCGTGCAACGGGGACGCGAACTGGGCAGGACTCACGGAGGCGAGCAAGGAGGCCGGGTACTCGGCGCCGGCAGCCGATGACTGAGGCGGCGGTGGCGGTGCGCTGCCCATCGTGAGCCGCGGAAGGCCCGGCGGCGGGGGCTGCGGTTTCATCATCGATGGCGCTCCTCCGCCGTAAACGGCATCTGAGCGCTGCTGCGGTGGTGGTGGCGCTGCTTGGTAGGGTACCGACTGTGTCGCTGGCGGCTGTGTCGGTGGGGCTGTCACGCTGTACAACGAAACTGGCTGCGATGACGCCTGGGAGGCCATGGCGCCGGAAGACGACGGCGGTCCTGACGGAGGAGGTGCAGCGGCGGCTGGGGCGGCGCCAGTGGTCGGCGCTCGCATCGATGAGTAGGAAGAAACTGGGTGCGGCATAAGTCGCGGTTTTGGCTGGCCGACGACCCCGTTCGGTGCAGCCGAGAGCGGGTTTGTGCGGCTGGGCGGGAGTGCGCTTGAGGAGAACGAGCTAGTGTCCGATGCACTCATCCCCATCGAGGCACCGCCAGCGGACGGCGGGTGCGGCCCGATCGGCGACGGCGCTACAGGTGCACCATTCACGCTATTGCTCACCGGTGTCGCGTTGCCGTACACAGATGGCCCGTGCGACGGCGGTGGTGGCGCGGCACCGGAACCAGGCATCAGTTGCGGCCGCAGAGGCGCGCTACCACCCGGTGGTGGCGGGAGTCCGCCGGCGGCTGATTTGTGGGGAAGAAGGCTTGGTGGGTGCTGAAGCTGCTGTGGCGGCTGCGAAGCCGCGGCCGGTGCACCCATGGGCGGCATGTAGCCAACGGCTGGCAGGTAACCAGACTTCGGCAGCTGCGGTTGCCCTGGTATCGCCATGGGGTTCACGTGGTACTGCGTCTGCGGCGGCATTGTCGGTGGCCGCTCCTGCTGATGCTGCGGCGGCGGCGGGGCTATCGGTTGTGCCTGTGCCTGCGCCTGCGCCTGCTCCTGCAACTCTCGCACTCGTCGCTCTTCTGCGGCGGCCAGGAACGCTTGACACGCCGGGCTCTGTGCGTCAGACACCGGCGCCGGCACGTACGGTGCACCGTTCTCGGGCTGGGCAAGATTGAAGAGGTATTTCATGCGATCGACGAGCACCGTGGCCGTGTGGTCACCGAGGCGGGCGGCACGCTGTAGGTACTGTACCGCCTCCTTCGGATGCCCATCAGTCAGCAGCTTCACGCCGTAGTCGCACATGCAGTGCGCCAAGTACTCGCCGCTCGCCGCGCGCTGCGTGGTCTCCTCTAGCAGAATTGTATCCTGCACAACCTCACGCGAGGGGCGGTTCTCGAGGCGCCAGAGGTCTACCACAGCGTCCACATTGCGTGCACAAACGTAGCAGTGGTAGGAGCCCTCGTAGTTCTGCTGGTCGCGCAGCGCGTCACCGAGCAGGTTGCACGCGTCGGCGAAGCCGTCGCCCACGACGAACGCCACAATCGCAGAAAGCACCTCCTTCCACGGCACGTTCGCCTGAATGAGAGGGCGGAAATCACCGGAGGCGATGGCACCCGCGTAGAGCACATGTCTCTTTTGCGGGTTCACGGCGGCGACATGCGCGATGTAGCGCTGGTGCACCTTGCGCACCATCTCCCCGCCGCTGAGGAAGGCGATGGCAAAGGCGTCGTCGAAGCAATGCTCGTCCATGCACAGGTCCACGGCCTCCTCGATCTTGCCGCTCACAATCAGCTCCGAGGTGCGGTCCTCGTACCTCTTCTGGTTCTCGTGCGAGATGGCGGTGAATGGGTCGTCGTCATCCTCGCCCAGCCTCCCGGAGCCAGCGCCCGCGCCGCCTTTCTTAGAGGCGACGCCCTCGTTGAGGAAGTCCAGGATGGGCTGGCGCGAGTGCTGCGCGCTGGAGAACGCCGCAAGGAGCTCATGATGGGTGTCGCGCAGCCACTGCGTCCGCTCCGGCGACCCGCACGGGAACTCGGCCAGCTGCTCGAACATGCGCTGGTCCTCCGTTGTGTGGGGGCTCATTGGCACGCAATTCAACCTCGACAGCACAATGTCATGCTCGGTGCCAGGGGCAAGGGAGGCAACGGCGAGAGACATGTTGACCGAGGCGCCGCACGGTTTGTTGAGCCACTTGGGCACCGCACCGAGCTTGTCGCCTCCGGTGCTGGACACGTCCTGCGCCGTTGACACGCAAAGAAGGGGTGCAAAAGACGACGTCGCGATGACGGCCGGCAGCACCGGGCACCACTGCACGTCTACGAGGTACTGCCCCACTGGCTGTAGCTCACCCAGCTTCTTGCCAGTGTTCGGGTCCCACCACATGGTGCGGCCATCACCGCCGCATGAAGCCACCATCGACGACTCCTGCTCGCTCCAAGCAAGGCCGGTGACGCCACCGGTATGTCCGCTCATCTCGCGCAGCGGCACCACCCCGGTGCGAAGGTCCCACACCTGCAACACTGGATGTCCCTCGTCAAGTCCCACAACGAGCTGCGTCGCAGCCGTCGGGTTCCACGCGATGGCGGTGATCTGTGCCCCGTGTGATGCCTTGGACACGTTCAGCGCCGTCACGCGGGTAGCCATCTTCAGGTTCCACACGTTCACCACGCCGTTCACGGTGGCTGTGGCAAAGATGTGGGCGTATTTTGGGTGCCACTGAAGGTGGACAATGGCGCCGCTGTTCGGCACGTTCGAGATGACAGACACCTTCGCTGGCGCACACACGCCGCCGGTGGCACCATCCTGCAGCGTCCACACATGCCAAACGCCATCGTCAGCACCGGTGGCGAAAAAGTGCGGCTTCGAAGGGTTGAAGTGGAAGCCGCGCACGGCCGAGCCCGCGTGCTCGCGCACCATCCACAGCAGTCCGCGCGGGTTATCACTCACCTCCTCACCGCCGCCATTCGGGCCGGCGGCGAGCACCTCTGCAGCGGAGAAGATGTATACACAGCCGTTGCCGCACGAGACACCGATGATGCCCTGCGGCCCGGCGTACGGCGACCAGTCGACGCGATGCGCGCGATCCGGCAGCCGCACACGCCCGACAACAGGCAGCTCCGTCTCATCCGTCACCTTCACGTCCACGAGGCGAATCTCAAGAAAGGCGTCGCTGCTGAAGTTCTCGTCCATGGCTCCGCTGTACGACGCGGTGGCGAGGAGGGGCGGGTTGCCCAACACCGCCGGCGACCACGCAAACGCGCAGCATAGCGCCGTGTTCTTCAGTCGCATCAGGGCTTTGCAGCAACGGGCGTGCGGCCTCCTGTGCGTGGCAGCGAGTATGTGCGCGTGTGCGTGTGTGTGTGTGTGTGCTCTCGTTAGTGCCTCGTCGCTTTGATGTGACGCGAAAATCCACAGACGCGACGAACAACAACAACAGAAATGAGAAATGTGAAGTGACCGTTTATGTCTCGCTGCGTCGCGCTCCACCGGAAGACAGCGCCGATCGCCGCTGCTTCCTATCCACCAAAGTGAAACGCGTGCGAGACGCCAGCAGCACCCACCACAGCAGCGACAGCGCGCACACACTCACACAGGGAGAGTGAGTGAGGGAGTGAGGGAGAGGCAGGGTAGAGGAGGAGGAGGAGGAGGAGGAGGAGGAGGAGGAGGAGCAATGACCGAAGCGCTCGCCAGAAATAATAGAAGTGAAGCAAGGAACAGAAAAACAATAAACGGTAGAAAGACTTGACCAGGCGACTAAAACAACACAAGGGGAGACGAGGAGAACAATAAGCCAACCCTGCAACGAGGACTGCGCCGATGCTCAGAAAAATGTACGCGCGAGCAGAAGAAGACGCGCGCACACATATAAATACGTATGCGCGCGTGTCAGGCGGTGGTGCATGACGCGTCGCACAAGAGGATAGAGGTGGGTGCGGTGGTCACGTGGTACGACGCCGCCAATTGTAGGGGGTCGGCATCCCACGTCCAAAGACCGCCACGGAGGCATCGCGCGAGCGGCCGTCCCGTCAGTGAAGAACGGCATGCGGACGTCCAACAGCCCGAGAGAGAGCACAAAAGCAGACAAGGGAGACGAACAGAAAGTGAGCGAGGCACATCAAGGACATAGCCAAGACACAGTCCGCACCGGTGAGTGCGAGAGTGCCGGCGGCGTGCATGGACACCCAACAGGAGCATCGGTCGGTTTGATGGCAGAACACGACAAGCAGTATTTTCCTTGCCCCGCACCCCTCAGCTTTGCATCAGCGACTGCCCCAGGACATCACGTCAAGAAGGCGATTATCGACCAACGAGCCTCCTCCTGCATCACCACATGCCCAAGCACCCCCACCCACACCGACCCTCATCACATCACTCACAGCAACGACGCAGCACCTGCGACGGAGCTGGTGAGTACCGACAAGAGGAACGCAGGTGGAGACGCGGCGTCGGTGCCGCTCGGACACACGCGCACGATGCCATCGGACTCGGCACAGCTGCCCCCTCTCCACCCTTGCGATGACGGCAGCGCACGCTGCAGTCTGGGCAGGGGGGGGGGGTGTCCGAGCCCGCTCGCCTTCGCGCTCACATGCATATTGCTTGTTTGTTTGTTTTTTGGCGGCTTCGCCTCAACTCACATCGCGCCTGTCTCCGTCACTTGCAGCCGACGGCGATGGCGCGCACGAGCGCGGCGGTGAAGAGGCGACGCGTGTTTTGCGAAGGCGAGGAATGATAAAACACAAAAGAACAAAACGCTCAATTCGAAGAAAAAGGAGAGAAACAACGCAAGCGAATCGGCTGGCGCCTCGCAGTCCGGCAGCGGCACACGCACGCGCGGCCTAGTTGCGCTTCGCGCGCGCCGACTTGCGCGAGAACTTGATCTTCTCGGAGCGGGCCTTGCGCGCGGCAGCAACCTTCGCCGTGCGGCTCGCAATGCACGCCATGCGGCGCGCGCGGCGGAACGACACGTCCGCGAGGTCCGGGCGCACAGCAGCCACGGCACGGCTCACATCCGACGCCCTCACGCCAGCAGCATGCACGGTTTTCTTGTACGTCTGCCTCGGTTTGTTGTTGCTGCTGCCGTCCTTCACCGTCACGCAGATCGCACCACCCTTCGCCGGCTTCACAACAGCAGCCTTCTCGTTCAGGAAGCCGCAGTGGCGCTTCGTCCAGTTGCCGTTGTTGTTGAACGGGTCGTTGCTCATGCGGATGCCGCCGCGCTTCTGCAGGAAGCGGCTGTTCTGGCGGACCAGGACCCACTGGAGATCGACAGAGTGCGACATGATTCGTGCGCAGTTCTGTCGACGCACGGCGGGATGGGGTCACAGAGAGGAGACGAGCGTGAGGGGTGCACCGAGCAGCAGCGCGATGCGCGTGGGAGTGGCGCACAGAACGCGTGAGAGGAAAGAAAGGACGAGAGAAAAGAGGTGGAGACCCAGAGAGAAGCGAAGGCGACTAAGCGAAACAGAACGGGCGTCGTGCTCACAAAACAGGACTGCGGTGCCCGATCAACTAAGCGCGCCCAAAATAGAAAGAGAGGGAGACCCGGACGTGCATGGCTCCCGGGACGGGCCCTCTGAGCTGTTATCCTTGCGCGAGACGTAGCAAGCCAGTACGCACGTACAGGCCCGTTCTGCGAGAAGCGCAGCACAGAGAGAGAGGGACCAAAGAGAGGTGTTCGTGATGGCGAGAGGGAGAAAGAGGCGGGGGTGGCAGCGAGCTATCGGGCACCGCCGCGAGAGCAGCGTCGTCGCGCGAAAACGCAATGCTCGTTGTTCCTCCTCCTCTCCAACCCTTTCCCACGCTTGCCTCCTTCTGTCAGCTCGTTTAGTTGACAAGGAAGCAAGGCGGTCGCTTGCGTGGAGGTGCTGCCGCCACGTTGCTGCCCGCTTCCGTTTTTTTTTTACTGCATCTACTTTGAAAGCGAGCGACAAAAAGAAGGCGCTGACCTGTCGACAGCCTCCTCAGCACCATCACACAACCCATTCTACGGTTTGCTGGTAAAAGGCACACCTTTCGTATGCGCCGCGGATAGAGCTCCCTCACGAAAGGTCACAGCACTTGTTGAAGAAACGCCGTGCACCTCGCGCTCGCCAATCAACGGGGGACTGTCCGTGGCGCCCCTCGAACCTCGCGAGAGACTGCACTCTCTCTCTCTGGAAAGAGGACCGGCTAAAATCGTTGCCACTGCACCCCGCTAGTGAGGAGACCGCACTGCCAGTCATCAGTGCACCAGCACACACGCGCGCACACGCACGGCGTCACCTCCACGCATGTCTCCCGTCTCTAATCGAAGCACAAGAAAGAGCACCTTCACACGGGAACCGCGTATTCGCTGCAGCGGAGCAAAATTATCTCGACGTCCTCGATGTCCCTCGCCAGCGACTCCGCCGCATCCGCAGCACTGCCGTCGAGCCACATCATGGGAGCCAGCGGACTGCACGATATGTCCTCGTAGCCGTTGATGATGATCTCGCTAGACACACAGGCAGCACCGCCCTCAAGCCCGCCAGCGGCCCCTACCTGCGCACTGCAAGTCTCCGCGCACGAGCGATGCCCTAGGGGCACAGGAGCCAAGAATGAGGACGGCGGTGTGGAGGCGAGGCACAGCTGGTCCGCGTTCGCCAGTTCCATTGGAACGACGTCCGGAGCATCATCTGTGCATGGGCCCCGTTCGGCGCTTGCCACCGACCCCACGGTGCCGCGTTCCAGGCACGAGGCGGCTACGGTTTCGTCCTTGCTCGGTGGCGAGGAGAGACGTAGGAAGCAAGCAATGAGGGCGCTCAGCGTGGTGCTTTCACACAGGGTTGCCCAAAATTTTGTGCTCATCCACAGCGCCGACAACGCTAGGACGGTTTGGCATACGATGCTCAGCTCCGCGAGTACGAGTCCAGGACAGCGCGGAGACGAAGACGGCGACAGCGCTGAGGCGACCTGCTGACGCACGCGTGACAGATCCTTCACAAGACGTGCGGACGCCGACGTCGTTGGTGAGTCGGGCCTTGACTGGAATGTGTGTAAAGCGCCTGCTCGGAGCGTCTCGCGCAGGTGACGGTGCATCTCCGCCGCCACCGATGCGATACCCATCGCCTCCGCGTCGTGCACCCCAGACGTCACGGTCGGCTGCACGCATGAGGCGGCGGTGGGTGAAAGAGCCGCTGCGCTGTCCTTCACTGCGGGCCGCAAGGCGGTCAGCTCCACGCGGCCGAGTAGAAACGCGGCTGAGTGTAGAATGCGATCTTCTAGTGCACAAAATAGCTCCCACGCGGCGGGGTCCAGCGTCCTCAGCGCCAGCGCATAGGCATCCACAAGGGTGAGGGGCATCATCACCAAAGGATGTGTGAGAAAGCGAGTCACACAGGCGCAGGCGAGAGAGTGCTGTCTGGCTGCTTGCCTGCGAGTGCGTCGGGCCGTAGGAATGCACCTCTGCGGTTTATGTGCAAAGCGCTGCGCAGGATAGTGAAGGCGTGGGCAACGCAAGAGGTGAGCGAGGGGCACGCGGACGGCACAGCACGAACAGAAAGAGCTCCTGGTAGGTTCCCTCGCTTGCTCGCATGAGCAGAGCTAAAGGATAGTGCGTGCCTGTGCCCGCGTAGGTGCGCACTCGCCTGTGTTGTGTGATGTGTCACCACCACCTCCTCCTCGAGTCTGCGCGGTGTAGTGCCTCGAAACAGCGAGTAAAGCCTCGAAAGCGCAATGGCAAGGTGAAGTGCTTAACGCCAAACACAAAGGCAGCGGTGCGTGACGCGTCGCACAAGAGAGATCGGGCCACCTCGTACCGAGACAATGATGCTGGCTCGCGCGAGTCGTGAAACCGCCAGCACCGAACGAAGATGACAGGTCGGGTAAGACACAGGCAGCGGTGCGAGAAACCGAGTGCACGAGAACACGTGAAGAGAGGCGAGAAACAATGGCGCACAAGCGAGAAATCAGCTACTCCAGTGACATGTACAGCACCATGCAGCAGCACAGTCGTCAGAACCAGCTGGCGCTGCACGGAAACGTCGCCGGCAAGCCAGGTGCGCGTGTGCGCACAGCTATGCGTATACATATGTGTGCGCCTCTGTGAGCCAATAATGATTGGCGTTGCACCCGCTTCACAATGGCGGGCTCCAACATACACCGACCCTCATCACATCACTCACAGCAACGACGCAGCACCTGCGACGGAGCTGGTGAGTACCGACAAGAGGAACGCAGGTGGAGACGCGGCGTCGGTGCCGCTCGGACACACGCGCACGATGCCATCGGACTCGGCACAGCTGCCCCCTCTCCACCCTTGCGATGACGGCAGCGCACGCTGCAGTCTGGGCAGGGGGGGGGTGTCCGAGCCCGCTCGCCTTCGCGCTCACATGCATATTGCTTGTTTGTTTGTTTTTTGGCGGCTTCGCCTCAACTCACATCGCGCCTGTCTCCGTCACTTGCAGCCGACGGCGATGGCGCGCACGAGCGCGGCGGTGAAGAGGCGACGCGTGTTTTGCGAAGGCGAGGAATGATAAAACACAAAAGAACAAAACGCTCAATTCGAAGAAAAAGGAGAGAAACAACGCAAGCGAATCGGCTGGCGCCTCGCAGTCCGGCAGCGGCACACGCACGCGCGGCCTAGTTGCGCTTCGCGCGCGCCGACTTGCGCGAGAACTTGATCTTCTCGGAGCGGGCCTTGCGCGCGGCAGCAACCTTCGCCGTGCGGCTCGCAATGCACGCCATGCGGCGCGCGCGGCGGAACGACACGTCCGCGAGGTCCGGGCGCACAGCAGCCACGGCACGGCTCACATCCGACGCCCTCACGCCAGCAGCATGCACGGTTTTCTTGTACGTCTGCCTCGGTTTGTTGTTGCTGCTGCCGTCCTTCACCGTCACGCAGATCGCACCACCCTTCGCCGGCTTCACAACAGCAGCCTTCTCGTTCAGGAAGCCGCAGTGGCGCTTCGTCCAGTTGCCGTTGTTGTTGAACGGGTCGTTGCTCATGCGGATGCCGCCGCGCTTCTGCAGGAAGCGGCTGTTCTGGCGGACCAGGACCCACTGGAGATCGACAGAGTGCGACATGATTCGTGCGCAGTTCTGTCGACGCACGGCGGGATGGGGTCACAGAGAGGAGACGAGCGTGAGGGGTGCACCGAGCAGCAGCGCGATGCGCGTGGGAGTGGCGCACAGAACGCGTGAGAGGAAAGAAAGGACGAGAGAAAAGAGGTGGAGAATGTTTTCGGCAAGGAGACAAAACAGCGAGGCGCCGCACAGCTGCGTAACCGTGATGGAAGGGGCTCCATGGCTAGAGGGGTAAGCGCATGCGCCACACAGTGTGGCGCGGCGGGTAAGGGCATAATGAAAAGATGGCGGCACATTATAGCGACGTGGAGGCCGGGTGCGAGAGAGCGCACTCGCGGTTGAAGCCTTCCTTTGTGCGCATCTATCGTTTTCCACACAACGAACGAAAGCATAGACCGAATCTTTCAGCGACGGGAGCCGCACGGTGCACTGGAACTCTGGCCGTGAAGCGCAGCGCCTAACATAACTCGGATTTGGCACGTGCTGCTGCCGCCGTTTCTTGAAGCCCGCGTCCCTGCAGCACATCCCCGCCGCTGCGAAAGACGAGAGCAGGCGCAGGCGGGAGAGGATGGAGACAGAGCGAAGGAAGCGATGGAAAATGAAAGAGCGCAAGACCACGCGTGCGGGGCCCCCTTCGCCTTCGCGCGCCACCGGCGCTCTGTTCCGCTACGACTGGTGTACGCCGTACTTGACCACTGCCGCATCACTGCTCTTTTTCGTCGTCTCGTACACCGTTGTCTGCGTTTCCCTTCGTTTTTCTTTTTGTCGCCGGGGAAGGGGGGGGGAAGGGCGTCCGCCGCTAACACAACGAGAAGGATCATCGACATCATCCACAACATCGTCAGGACATCATCAAAACAGAGAGACAGAAACCACAAATGTATGCAACAACACACCACGAAAGAAACGCGCCCCGCAGAGAGAAGAGGAGAGAACAGAATAGTAGAAGAGCCGGAGGGCCACTCACGCTCACGCGCACACACGCATTGCCAGGCGAAGGACAGGACAGGCTCGAGCACTTCGCAGACAGATAGAGCGAGAGAGACGAAGGGGGGTTGAAAATGCGCCGCCAATGCAACATGCCAACACATACACACACACACACACACATACATGTATATACACATATACATATATACATACATGTATACACACACATGTATATACACATATACATATATACATACATGTATACACACACATGTATATATACATATACATATATACATACATATACATATACATGTATATACATGTATATACATGTATACATACATACATATACATGTATGCACACACATACACACACACATACACATGTATACACACACACATACACATGTATACACGCACACACACAGAGAGAGAGAGAGCAAACTACAAGGAGTGAGAGCCAGTAGGAGAGTTGAAGGATGGGTGCGGCGCGGATGCCGGCCAAACTTCGTCCACAGGCAAGGGAAGAGAAGGCAAGCGCAACACAAATATAGATATAATAGCGAGAAGTACCCGCAAGGCAGCGATGAAGCCATCGCATATTGCGCTGCCGTACACATGCATGCATGCATGTGTGCAACGGTCTTCCGATAAGGTCTGAGGTAAGCATAAGGAACCAGAGCGAACACATTCCGTGTCTACCGGCTTTGCAGCCGAACGGAAAAGAAGAACATGGGGCAGGGGGTTGTAAGAAGAAGAGCGCACGCACGCATTAGCGGGAGCGCGCAAGTCAAACTGCACGCCACACGCATCACAACGACTCACAGGGCGCGCACGGACGCACTTGGCGTATGTGAGGAGCTCGTTGATGATTCACGGTGGAAAGGTTACAAAGAAAGAGAAAAGAGAAGGCAGTCAGAGGGGCTATGAACAGCACCTTCTCACCACCAACCTCGTCTCGCTCTTCGCTACTCCTGTACTTGAAGGATGTAGCAGCAGCAGCAGAGAAGTCCTCACCGCTGGCAACGGCGAAAATAAGAAATCACCATGCACCCCTCTCCCGCCTGCGGATGTGTAGCTCTCTGCGTGCCACGGTGAGTAGGTCGGAGTGAGTGCGCTCTGCGCGTGTGCTCGCCATATATAGGCGACGGTGCAGCAACAGTCAGTTTTCTTGTGCATGTATGCAGGCTACCAACGTTAAGCGTCGATTCGTCTCCCTCGCCCTTGCTCGCTCGTTGGTATCTCCCTTGCGGCGCGGGGCTTTCACCCACCACCACCACCACCTTGCACCCTTCAACGACGTCGCAGTCCGCCGCAAAGTGGGAGGGACGGTGCTACGGGTCAGTGCTCAGTTTCCTCTGCCTCTTTTGGAGCTGCCGCTATTTTCTTTTTTTGTCGGTGGTTCGCCTCCTTGCGTGCCCGCTCGTGCGTGTTTCGCTGTGTGTGTGTGCCCGTTACTCTTGTCCTCTCTCCAGTGGTGCTGCAGCTGATGTGCATGCGGGCATGCTGCAGACACACGGCACCACATCAGACGCAGACACACATACCCATACATGTGTACTTACGCGCACTCGCATCGCTTTCAAGCCCAGGGACCTCTGCACAGGCGTCGTCTCTGTGGTTGTGCTGTTCCTCTCTCCATGTTTTTTTTTCGCGTCCCTTCGTCTTGCCGTCCACCGCAGCACCGCCGCCTCCGTTTCGCTCGCTCGCTCCATGGAGGTACGTATGTATATACACGTGCATTGTGCGGCTCACATATCCACCGGCTTCGGGTGCCTCCCTGTGCGTGCGTGAGCTGTGCCAAGAAACCGCGTAAACCTCTCCTGCTTGCTTCTTGCCGCGGCACATCCTCCCTGTAGGTGTGTGTGGGTGTGAGTGGGTGGGTGCGGTGCCGGCAACTGGGCTCGGCTCACAGCGGTGCAGACACACAAAAAAAACGGGCGCGCACTCGTGCACGCGTATCACAGAACGACATCGCCATGGATGCTTGCCCGCTGTTCTGGCTGTGGAGCCCCCTCCCTTCCTCCCCACAGAGGAGCGACAACAACAAACAGCGATCACACCGACGCACACGCACGTGCTCTCAGCGCCGTCTCTGTCGATCTCTCTCGGGTTTTCATCTGCTTGCGTTTCCAGCCCGCGTCCTCGCTCTAAGCAGCCGCCTTCTTCCTGATGTACTTCACGCGGCACTGGCTGGCTGTCGGGCCCACCACCATGGTGTGGTAGTTCGGCTCCGGTAGTGGGCCGAGGAGCTCAAAGTCGTAGTCGCGCAAGACCGTCGCCAGCACCGTCTTGACCTGAAGGAGGCCAAACTTCTCGCCGATGCACTTGTGCACGCCAGCACCGAAGCCGCAGAAGGCGCCGTCGACGAGCTTCATGTTGCGCTCCGGATTCCACTCACGCGGATTTGGGAACGCCTCCTCATCCTGGTGCGAGAGGAGCGGCGAGCAGGCGATGATGTCACCCTCCGGCACGACGCACTTGCCCACCTGGACTGGCTTCAGCACCTTGCGCATGAGCATAATGAGCGGCGGGTCACGGCGGATCGACTCGCGCGCGCACTGCTCCGCGAACGGCATCTCCTCCATGACGTTGTCGTAGTTCAACTGCGCCGGGAACTCGTCGATCTCCTGATGCAGCTTCGCGAGGTGCCTCTTGTTGCGTGGATCCATCAGATGCAGCAGGGACCAGGTGGTGGTGATAGTGGACGTGTGCTGGCCAGCAAACATGGCGGCAACGATCATTCCGCACACCTCGTGCTGAGACATGCGGGTGCCATCGCGGTACACGGCGCCGAGCAGACTGGCGAGCAGATCCGACGTGTTGCTGTCTTTCTGTGCCTCCTCCTTCTCGCGAGCGATTATGATCTCGCTGAGGATGTCCTGCAGCTCAGCGCGGGCGTCGCGGCAGCGGTAGGACTGCGGCAGCGGCAGCTTCAGAATCCACGGTAGGAAGACAGCGGCGGGGATGAGGCAGCTCTCCATCTTGGCCAGCAGCTGTGCGAACTGGCGCGCGTCCAGGCGCTTGCGCAGGTCTTCGCCGAAGAGGCACTGGCAAGCGGTGTTGATGATCATGGCGCTGCAGTCGTCGAGGATGTTGATCTCGCCTTCGTCCTTGTTCCAGTTCGCCTTCATAAACTTGCGCACCTCGTGCTGGATCGACGGAGCGAAGTTCTGAAACTTGGCCACAGTCAGCTCCTCGGCCAGGAAGTTGAGCTGCTCGCGCATGCGCGGGTATGGCGCGGCGTAGGCGACGCCCTCGCCAAAGACGGGCACCATGAAGCTGTAGACCTCACGCGGGGAGAGAATCTCGTTACGCGGGGTGAAGAACTTGTTGTGCTGGTGAACGTCGCCAACGACGGTGACGCGGTTGCCGCAGATGTTCATGGTGAATACGCCGCCGTACTTCTTCTTCGCGTTCAGCATGAAGTCCAGCGGATCCTTGCCGAACTGGATGATGTGACCCACAAAAGGCATCGCGCCGTGAACGACCGGCGGATCGGTGGGGCGGGTCGTGTTGAAGGACTTGCAGAAGTACCAGCCGTACAGTGCCAGGCCGGCGGTCAGGAGAAGGAAGAACTCGCCGATCATGATGGCGAACCCTTCTCGGCGTGCTCTTTCGATGTAGTGTGCGGTGGTACGAGCGACAGCGAAAGGGAGAGGGCGGGAGAGAACACGGCAACGGCAAGCGCAGGCAAAGAGCGGGGGCGCAGATAGCGATGTCTGGCGTGGGTGTCTCCCAGAACGCTGCCGTTTTCGTTGCTCTCTCGAGGGTGCTGCTCCTGTTGTTGTCTTCGCTTGGCGGTGTCTCAGCCGCGCACCTGTGTAAGGGATGCAGCAAGGCAGACACCCGAGACGACCGGTGACGGCAGATGAGCAGCACCGCAGGGCACCAAAAAGAAAAAATGAAGAAACAAGACAAGAGGACAAGGGATGAAGCGAAGTCGACAACACAAAACAAAAGGCTATGATAATGGCTATGATAGACAACCTACGTAATGGCGTTAGAATGCTGTCGGGTGTGTCACACGCCACGGAAGAAAGAGGGGAGGAGGGAGGGCAGGCGGGCGGAGAGTGGCACGTGTCGGGGGCAACAACACAACTGCAGAGCATGAAGGCGAAACAGTGGAAACGAGGACGTGAAAGATCGACGCTGCCGGCAAGGCATCGCTGTCGCTTCACGAAATCCGCGGGCGGGATCCCGCTGGCTCAGAGAGCCGGGAGAGGAAGAGGCTCTCGCGTGCAACAGGCGTGCAGGACTTTCCCTCACCCGATCAAGATACACGGCGTGCGCATCGCCATACCAGCGGCGGCGCTGCCCTTGGTCCGCTGTTTTTCGTTGGTTCGTCTGCGTCGCGTTTAGTGTACAAAAATACCTCTTCCAGCGACGGTACCGCGGTGCGAGAGAAAAGGGCGATGAGCCAGACAGCAAGAGCCACACACCTTTTCCGTCAACGCGCTCGCTCTGCCCCACAGGCACCCATCGCGTCGCGCGCAGCAGCCCTCGACACGCGCGCTACAGCAATGCGAGCCCAGTCATCGCAGCACGGCCTCTGCCCCAGACTCTACAAATCCGCCGCCCCGCATGTCGCCTCACAGCCGCTCCCCCGTCAGGCAGGTCGCCACGTCGTGCAGCCTCCTCGCGGGTGGCACCCAGGCACCCACACGCCACTAGGCGGTGTGAGGGCCGGGGGTGGGATACGCTCGAGTCACGCCGACACACTGCCCATCATATCGATCGCAGAAGCGTGTTCGCCCTGGCAGGGATAGGTGGGGCTGCTGCACTGCACCCTGAGACACCACGCCCTGCGTGGCCTTGTCCCCTCGCCATCAGGGTGCATATATTGCAAGCCAACACAGAGGAGAACGAAGATTGCGGCAGAGGATGTGTGTGTGTGTGTGTGAGAGAGAGAGAGAGACCATAAAACGGGCAGTGCAGGAGGCACGGTCGGCCGCATACCGCTGTCGCAGCACGTGCGTAATGCAAACATGCTTGCCTGGGCGCTCGGGCGCGAGAAAGGGACAATGAGGAAAGCACACACAACCACACGAAAAAAAAAAAGAAGTGAAGTCAAGCGGAGGTACGAAAGACGCCGCCAGTGGCGCCTGAGGGAAGGAGTCGCGGGGAAGATGACCAAGCACGAGGAGGAATGCGACACGGTGCGGCACGAGCTACGGCTACTGATGAGAACAGCAAATACCTCACACGCAAACGACTGCAAGCGAGGGGGAGGAGGAGTACGGCGGTAGATCACTCGACACGCATCATGGATATTACACACACGTGCGCGCACCCCGACACAGACGAAGAGAAAGCATTGAGCTTTACAAAGACGAGGAAGGAGAAAGGGGAGCGCATCAGCAGCGACAGTGGAGAGGCAGAAGAACACGGACGGAAACCAAAATGGGCAAGAGCGACGAAAAAGGCAGAGCAGCCACCTGGCGGATGCGAGCAGCCGAATCGCGCAGGACATTCACCACCAACGACAACAAACAACATCGAACGGCAACGGCAACACGGCAATCACCGTCGCACTAATCAGAAGCGGAGGAGAAAGAGGGGAGAGGGGGGCGAAAGGGCCGTTCAGCAGCGTCGACACGGATACCCACACATATCGTCTGTACATGGGCCTCACACCAAACATGCCATGAACGTGCATCACAAGTCCCAGAAAAGACAAGGCGCTATACACATGAGCCAACAGCCAGAGAAAACAACACCGCCGCCGCAGCAAGCACACACACACATACACACACACACACACACATACAAATAAAGATAAAAATAGGAAGCGAAGAGACTGTTGCAACACATAGAGAAAGAGGGAAGAGGGAGAGACGTAACGCGCCGCACAGACACGCGTTTTGAGCACTTTTTTTGGGTTTTGCATACATGAGCACGCGACGAGAGGCAGACCAGTCGCCCCCTGAGCCACCGGCAGCCCCGAGAAGAGTCGTGGCGGCTGTCGTCCACGACACTCTAGCAGCAGCAACAGCTTGTCTTCGTTGAGGCTGCCCCCTCGGCCGGGATCTGGAAGGTCTCCTCGCGCTTGCCTACAATGTGCTGATACGTTGTTGTCCTCAGTATAAAATGTAAGTAGATGTGAAATCCGAACAAGTGCAGAATGGGAACGATGCCGACGAGGAGCACGAAGCACAGCACAACCGGGCCCGCGCGAAAGTAGGCGCTGTGGCGCTCCGCGAGAACATGCCACCACCGCGCAAGCAAGCAGATGACGCTGCCAAGAGCCGTGAAGCTGGTGAACACGCTTCCGCTCACGAAGCAGAAAAACGCGATGTAGTTCTCCCTCCCGACGCACACGTTCAGCCACTTGCAGTGGTGGTCGAATCCCTCCACGCACTTGTTGCACGCCTTGCAGTGCTTGGAGTCCACATGCGTGCGACGGCGGCAGAACATGCACAGCTCACCCGAGTTGCTGCGGTCCGTGCAGTCCTTGAAAGAGAGCCAGAAAAAGAAGATGTACACGCACACGACGCCCGCTCCAAAGAGCGTCGCGAACGCCACGAGCTCAGCCAGGCAGTCCTGCTTGTCCTGGGTGTAGAGCAGTACGTAGGCTGCAAACACGCTAGACCAAAACAATATGATGACCACCAGGCAGTACATCTGGCCGGCAATCTGGTAGGAGTGCAGCGGTCGTTCAAAGGCATAGCGCCGCGGCCGTGTATGTCGCCAGCTGTCCGGGTAACGACGCGTGTCCACACAGCACGAGGCCAGCGGCTGCTCTGAGCGAGATTCGAAGCCGTGATCGTCGTCCGCGGCGCCGTGGTCGGCCTCCATCACATTTCCTCCGGCGGCATCGACCTTTGGCGGCGGTGCCAGCACGTTTGCCACAACACAGGCATCATCCCTGCCGCTCGCCTCGAGATTGCTTCGGCTCGCCAGGTCCATCTCCTTATCTACGACACGCTCCGCATCCACGAAGCCGAGGTCAACACAGCTCAGCAGCGCGGCGTTCGCGCTGGCATCCGTGAAACGCGTGCCGCAGTGCTGCGCGTCTGCAAACACGACACTCTCCTCCTCCAGCTCCTCCCCTTGACGGGTAGACGCAGGGTCGTAGCCCTTTGCTGCGGACGACGCCTGTGGAGCATCACGGCCTCTTGGAGACGAAGGCGTCTGCAGTGGCGCCTGCTTAGGCGATGAGCCGTATAGCGCATCGCCATGGCCGCGGAGGGGGCGTTCGCGCACGGGGTGCGCCGGTAGCCGGCTGTCGGTAGCCTCAGGTGCCAGCCGAGGCGTCATGTCCGTGGCGGGTGCAACATGTGCGCCCGTCTCCGCCCTTCCGGAGACGGGTACTGGATCTCCGGCGGCACTCATTGCGAGTCTCTGTAAGCTACACGGAACGGCCAAACAAAAAAGAAAAACTAAAAATGAGTAGGCGCCGGCGGAGCTCGATGGGGTGTCCCTCTTTTATATGCCCTGCGATTCGCGTGCAAAAAAAAACGCGTGTGTGGATGGGTGGTATCTGTGCGTGCCAGTGAGGCGTGTGTGTGTGTGTGTGCGTGTGCGTGTGCCTGACGTGGACGCGGAACAGAAAGAAGAGACGGCGAAGAGTAAGAAAACGGCAACGGGAGAGGGGGGGCTCAGTGGAGAGGTAGCGCTTCCGACGAGACACGGTCAGGGAGTGGGGGGAAGGCGAAGCTGCGAAAAGACCCAAACGAACGCCACCAACGACGGTCGATACCATCACAGGCCTATGCACGCGCACGAACACGAGAGGTTCTCCCTCGCCGCCCACACGGCAAGAGCTCGCATCGTCATGTGCAGTTGTGGAGTGTGCAGCGAGGTGAGCGGACAGAAGGAGGTGCGAGGACGCCGGGAACCTCGAGTTTTTCTCTTTTCGCCCTCTGGTGACGATGACGCGCATGCACATAGCCCCTGGGCCTCTCTCATACGGACCCACTCACGTCCTCGCTGCCTCCTCCCCCTATTCTTCGGTGACCGTGGTCTCACAGCACGTCCTCTTGCCCGTGTCATGGACGGACTGGTGTTGTCGTCTGTAGAGAGACATGGCGAGCGGTGGTGCGCGCGTTGCACGGGCGAGTCGCCTCCGAACGGTTGTGTTTTTCTTTACTTCAGGGAGAGCTCCTTTGGACGAGCTGTAATTCTTTGTGTGCAGGTGCGCGAATACGTACGCACAATCAAGGTGTGTGCATGCGTGCGTGGTACATCAACGGTGAATGCCCATGCTCTCATAGCAGCAAGCTTGTTGACGCGCCCGCGCTGGCGCAGCGCAGAACAGCACAAACCGCTGACGTCGGCTCCGTACTTCCCCCCCCCCAACGAAGTTTGTTGCTGTTGTTGTATTTTTTTTTTCCGATATGCACATCGAAAACGTCACCGCCGTCAAGTCTTGCCACAACAGCCGCCGAAAAAAAAAAAACATATATAAATCAATGTAGATCGACATATATATATCTATATATATATATATCTATATATATGTCTGCGTGAGCAGACAGAGAAAGCGAGAGAGGCCACCCGTTGTGACACTTCTGTCGAGCGTGTGAGCGCTGGTCGGCGCACACCTGTGTAGCGTGAGGAGAAAGAGATGGCACACACAAGAAAAAGAGCAACAAACCGACGCACGCATCCATCACCACCACCACAACAACAACGCCTCCCTCCGTCCCTCCCTCCCCCCCCCCACCAAACAAAAAAAAATTGAGCGCCTTACGCGTGTTCGCATGCATGCGAATGACAGCAAAGACACACGTGCCTACACGCCACACCAGAAGAAAACGACGTTCTTCAGCTGTGCTGCCCGGAAGCAGGTGAGGGGGCGCCAGCACAGAAAAGAGCCGTGGAAGCAAAAAAAAAGGAGGAGAGGGGAGGGGAGGGGAGGGGTACAACCAAGCCGTCAACACTGCGTCGCCTGATCATCGCAACACCGCCAGCATTGTTTGCCTGGACTTGAAGGTCCTTGGGGGAGGTCGAGAAGGGCAGGTGGGAGAAGGAGGAGGGGGAGGGGAGCGGCTGCAAGGAGATACAGAGGTGGTGAGACGTGCGTGAAACGAAAAAAAATGCAGCCCAGCACAGACAAGCACACATACGCATACGATGAAGCCCTTCGTCGCCCACACACACACACACACAAGCACAATCATGCACAGAGACTCGAAGGTAGAAGAGAGAGAATAGTCTAATGACATCAACGTGTGTGTGCGCGCGCGTGCGCAACCATCTAACAGCCAAAACACTCTGAAAAGCACGCGACAGAGGGGAGAAGGATGGGGCCTCGAACGAGCACAAGACATGGCGCTGCTTTCGACGTGTGGACGGTGGCGAGACAAGAACGAGCCACACAAAAGAAAAGGAACCATCTGTGGTGCAGCACCTCTGTCTCTACTAGATGTCGTGTTGCGCGTTGGTTTGCGCGTGCATGCATGCGTGCTCTTCCTCGCCTTCCTTCCCCCCCCCACACACACACAGAGAGAGAGAAGAACAGACAGACAGAGAGACAGCCTTACATGACAAGGGTATTGCAGGTGCAGGGCGTAGCGAAGAAGAGCAGAGACCATGCGTGCACGGGCAAAGACGCCGGAAGAACGCAGAAGAGTGCGCTTGTCAGCGGTATCGCTGGAGATGATGCCATTTTTTTTTCTTTTTGTTCTTGTCCATGGAAGGAGAGAACTAGAAATAGGAGGGGGTAAGGAGGGAAGGAGGGAAGGAGGGAGGCAGGGACGGGGGGGGGTCGTGCGTGCACTCACTTGGTGCGCTACCGGCTCAACAGCAGCACGGCAGTCGTCGCTTCTTGAGAAACCGCTCCTCCGTTTCACCGCTGGGGAACTGCACAGTACGCTTGCGTTTTTCAAGAATGTGCTGGTACGTCGTCTTGCCAACGATGCAGAGGTAGCTGTGGAACAAGAGCAGATGTGCCATTGGGCCAATGCCCACGACCATTAACGTGCACATGACAACCGGGCCCGCGCGAAAGTAGGCGCTGTGGCGCTCCGCGAGAACATGCCACCACCGCGCAAGGTACGTCACGCCGCCCAGAAAGCCAACCAGAGTCACGCACACGGCGGCGGAGACGAAGGAGAAGAAGAGTTGGTAGTTCTTCGTGCCGACGCACACGTTCAGCCACTTGCAGTGGTGGTCGAATCCCTCCACGCACTTGTTGCACGCCTTGCAGTGCTTGGAGTCCACATGCGTGCGACGGCGGCAGAACATGCACATTTCACCCGAGTTGCTGCGGTCCGTGCAGTCCTTGAAAGAGATTATGATTAAGGACGTGTAGAGCCACACCATGCCGGCAAGCACGAGGATGGCGAAGATGACCATCTCAGCCAGGCAGTTCTGCTTGTCCTGGGTGTAAAGCATGACGTACCCCATGAAGACGCTAGACCAGAAAAGGCCTAGCAGTACCACCTCAAAGACGAACGCCATCACCTGCATCGAGTGCAGCGGGCGCTCGAAGGCGTGGCGACGCGGTTGACTGTGACGCCAGCTATCGGGGTCTTTGCTGACGTTCACGCACAGCGAGCAGCACGGCTCCGCTGAGCGAGGAATCTTGCGGTCGTCCTCAGCCCAGTCCTCACTCTCCCAACCGTCACCCGTGTCCTCCTCCGCTTCATGCAGAGAAGCGCCCCGCACCCGCTCCTCCGCATCCCAAGCGCAGCCGCCCGCGAGAAAAGCGCCGTCCCCCTCATCGCCGTAGCGCTGCTTCGCCGCCACCTCCATCTCCGCCGCGATGGGGAGATCCACGTCGGCGGGGTGCGGATGGGCGCACGGCAGACGCGACGTGCCACCCTCGCCAACGCTCACACCAATCGGTGCAGTAACAGCAGTCGCAGAGGGGAGATGGTTGCCGACCCCGCCCTGCTGCCGCTGTGCGGTCATCTCGACTTCGGCCTCCCGCAGAGACGCGGGGCTGAAAACGCTGGACAGCTCCTGCGGCGACTCGGGTAGCGTTGTCGCAGCGATTCGCGGCCACACAGGTCCCTTGACATACTCGCCGAGAGTAAGAATCGACTTCTTAAGACCTGACACGGGCGTGAAGCTGAGAGCTGTGCCTCTGTTCTGTGCCACAGAAGCGTCGCTTGGCCGTGCACACGGAGCCGGCACACCAACGCCGTGGGGAAAGTGGGACAGTGTCCCTTCAGCCACCGAGGTACACGCCACCGTCGCGGTGGCTGTGCTAGGGGCAAGAGCTAGTGAGTCGCATTGAGGCGGGGACGGCTGCTTCACGCTCGGTTTGCGGGAACCTCCGTTGCTGACCGGCTGATTCGGTGCGACCGCCGCACTGGCCAAGCGCTGTCGCTCGGTCTCGTCGTCGTGGTCCGTCATCCCTGTCGCCTCACGGGTGATATCTGTCTTCCCTGACGAGCCCTCCTGCTCTTCGCTGGCTGCTGCTCCTCCACCGGTGCTTCGCCAGTTCGACTTGCGTTTGTGTGTATGCCTGCGCCTGTGCGCGTGCGACAACGCGGTCGGCGCGTCCGAGGCACTACTACGGTGGCGGTGGCGATGACGTCGTCGGCTCCTTGACGCCTGGTTCTCTCCGGCATCAAACACAGACACGGTGGTGGGTGTGGCAACCGGCGTGCTCACCTGACGCGGCGAGTGCTCGGGCGTCGGCAGCGACGGCGATCGATCGGCCGATGAGCTCATTCTCGAAGTGGAAACGACAAAAAGGCGAGAAAGAGGAGGGAGGAAGGGCGGCGGCGGCGCGAAAACGAAAACGAGTCGCCCCCGGGGGGGGGGGACGGGCAGAAGTCACCACCGCCGCCCACCGCACGACGCCGAGGGGTAGGGGGTAGGTGCACCACAATGGCTAGAGGTGCAAGAGGAAGGCGACCGGCTGGTGCCGTACTGACGCGTACACACACAAGGCAAGAGAAGGCTGAAGGTGCGGAGGGGGGGAGGGAGGAGGGAGGAGGGAGGAGGGCAATGCTTGCGTGAAGAAGAGAAAGAGAAGAAGAGGACGAGAGGGACACGCTAGAAACAACAGCAACCACAACCACGCGCACCACCGAAAAGACGGCGATCAAGGGAAATGAGAAAAGGCACGCACACACACACACACGCACACACACCAGTAAAAGCAAAAGCGGGAGGAGAGAACGCCCAAAAGATGCGGTGGGAGGGGGGGGAGGGCCGCACGCAAGCGGCAACGGCAAGCCCCGTCCCGTAATAGGCAGCAGCAAACCAAAAAACGAAAGAAAGCACAGACCAGAGAGTCGATCAGAAGACCAGCAGCAAGAGAGAGAGAGAGAGAAAACCGATGGAAGGAGGAGGAGGAAGGGGACGAGGGCAGGTGTGCACCTCGCCCGCTGCGGCAGCGTCGTGCGTAAAGTGTGGATGTGGTTGTTGCTTGCCTTTTCGCGCTTGCTGATGTTCTCTGTGTGTTTTGCGCTGCGGGTGAGAGGAGAGCAACGGCAAAATCCATGCAGAAGCGGGCGTGATGATGGTGTGTATAAATGATGTGCTTGGAAGAGAACGGGAGGAGGGGGGGGGGCAGAAGGAGAGCTTCCAGGATGATGGCCTTGTGTGTGGGTGTGGATATCGGTCAGTCTACGTGTGGGTGGAGGAACCCTACCCGGCCCTCTGCTGTGGATGTTTTGGAAGCTGTGCATTACACCGTATGGGAGAAGATAGGGAGGGAGGCGGTAAAAGGATCGAAAAAAAAGGAAAGAGGAGCAGGTGAGCAAGTAGATACAAAGCACGTCTGTGACAGCGTATGGGACCCCGTGTGCGTCCGCGGGGTGAAAAGGGAGAAGGGGTGAGGGGGGCGGTGGGCTGCGAGAGGTGCCGTGGAATTCGTCAGGCATGGCAGTCGAACAACGGTGCGCGCCTCGTGTGTCTGTGCGCATGAAAGGGGGAGGGAGGAGGAGACGTAGCACACCACCTTGAAGGAAAAAATGGGAGAGGGTGGGAAAAGGTGGAGCTGCGCAGGGCAGGTCATTCGCCAATCACCTTCCTCCCGCTCCTGCGCATCGCACCCTGCACACACCTTCGGCCAACGCGCCACACATCCACGGCTAGCTATACGCTGTTAGACTCCTACAGAGCCCCCACCCCACCCCACTTTCCCCCTCTGACCCCATCCCATCTCGATCTTCGCTCCCCACCGCACACTTCCATGCTCCTACTGGCACGACTAATGGTGCCGAGGGCTTCAGCACAGACTATCAGACAAGCGCAGACGACAAGCACGGAACACGGAGAGAAGATGCGCTCGTCTTCCAACTTTCTTTGCGAACGTAAAAAAGACGCACCGGCAACATCCGCACGCATGGCGCACACACTCGCAAGTACACGCACACGCGGGGCACGCCGTAGAGACGGCCACCCTAAGCGGATACTTCGCTGTCGTTGCTGTTGATCGGGTCTTCAGGCGATCAAGAATCAGTGCGGTGCTGCTCTGCATAAGC
The DNA here is from genome assembly GCF_000002725.2 of Leishmania major strain Friedlin. Lineage (NCBI taxonomy): Eukaryota > Euglenozoa > Kinetoplastea > Trypanosomatida > Trypanosomatidae > Leishmania > Leishmania major. The sequence goes on along the minus strand of NC_007252.2, from coordinate 454,492 downwards.
GTTATGCCCACTGCCACGACCGTTGCCAGCCACCGTTCTTGCGCTGAGCACGCCTGCAAACGCGCGGCGCCGCCGCTCCGAGGAAGCGAGGACGACACGCGTAGAGTTTTGCTGACAGAGATCGCCCATAGCTGCCCAGACCCCGTACGGCAGCCATGGGCGACGCGGCACAATCGACATATGTGAGACGGTGCTGGTAATCGCTGCGGCAGTCACGGGCACGACAAGGCGTTACGTCGGTGGTGGCGGTGGCGTGTCTCTTTGTTGCTCCCTGGATTGCTCCTACTCCGGCACCTGTGACACTGGCAGTGCGGCAGATGAGTCCAGGGAGGCCCTGTCTGCGCACGGCGCGGCCTCCGCCAGTTGGCTGCCAATGTCCAGAGTCGCCGCCACCTCGGCCGCACGGACGACAGCGCTATCAGCGCCGGGGATCCCGTCCTCGGTCAGCGCTGGGGCCTCATGAGCGACCACAACGCCACAGTCACCCTCTTCCTGCTGCTCCTCGTGCGGTGCCTGAGCAGCGTGTAAGCGCACGTTCGGGGTACCCTCTAGAGAAGGAGGTTCAACGGCGCTGCCGCTGCTGTTGTGCAGATCTGCCTTCATCGCTGCCTTCTCTTCCACAGCGGCCACCACGTCGACGACGTCCTCCTCCGCTCGCTCCTCCTCCGAGGCAGCCGCTGCTAGCGGGAGTGTCGCGCGCACGGGGGAGTAGCTTATCATCACTGAGGCAGCACTCTTATCGGGTACCTTGCCGCCAGCCAAGCCGGCGTTCTCCGTCCTCGTCGCTGCCGCTGCACTTGCAGTGTTGGCCCTCTCCTCCTCCACAGCCTCCGGCTGCAGCATTTCCAGCGGCTGCTGCAGTGACCACGTACGCGGCATGCGTGACACTAGTGCCTCCAGGTCGCCTTGTGGCCCGGCGAGCAGCACACGCGTGAGGCAGCGGCGTCGCATCGTGCCGTGGTGCATGTCGCCGTGCCGGTGCTCCGTCACCGACACGGACATACCCGGGCTCTCCTGTCCGTTGTGAGGATGGCGCTCCTCGTGGCCCGTATGGTGGCGATCGAAGTCGTGGCTCTGCGGCTCATTCGAATGAAGATAATGCGACGCCGCGGCCGATGGCAAGGACGCTTCCCTGGGCTCAGGCGAGGTGGCGCTGTGCGCATCCCCGTCATCCACCACCTCTTCCACGGTGGTGGCTGAAGTGCAAGAGCTGCTGCCATTGTCCTCGCAGCAACAGCTGCTGCTGCGCAGCTCCGGATGACGCGGCGTTGCTTCGTCACACTCGCTCACTGAGTTCGGGTAGTCGACCTAGGCAGGGAAGTGGGAGTTGGCCGGAAGTCGGCTTGCCGTGCAATGTAGTGGCGGCAATGCTGGGGTCCCTCATCTTCAACCTCCCGTCCGCCAAGCTCAGAGAATCAGCGGAGCTCAGGCGGGGTAGCAATGAGCCCAGCTCCTGTAGTAGCGGCGGCGGCGAAGGCGCTACCGTCGGCGCCGCCGGCAGCAGCGGTGAAGAAGGGCACGCTGTGAAAGATGGCATGACGACACTGCGAGCGTGACCTCGGTCCGCGTCGTACGCGGCGCCTGCAGCGCCCCGGAGGCGGCCAGTGGAATAGGAACAACGCCTGGCGGCGTGATGAGGACCCGGTGACCAAGATCGAGGAAGTCCAGAGAGAAGCTGCCAGCGTTCGGTACCGAACGCACATCTAGCACTGGTGCACTGCTGCCATCGCGCTGATGCTGCTGGTCCTCCTCGTCGGCGGTGTCCTCCGCGAGGAAGTCGGCAGAGCCGCGCGCCTCCCCGCGTTGGCTTTCTGGTGGCGTTCTCTCCATGGCAAGAGCCGACACTCCATGGCCATGCGCTGCGGTCGGCGACGGCGCTAGCAGTTGCGGCGGCCACCTGACTCGCGGCTGTGGCTGCGGTCGCGTGCGGCACCACGAGTGAGCCACCTGGCTCTGAGGTCTCCATCATCGTGGGGTCTCATTCCGCAGAGTAAGTCGCCGTGGCCAGCGAGGTGCTCGGTGAGGTCACACCTAACCGCAGCGCCACCTCCTCCTTGCGGCTGCCCACGACGTCAAGGTCGTCAACAGGCAAAATGTTGCTGTGGATGTTGCCTCGCACATCACGCGCCGTCACGCCGAGCATGAGTCGCAGTGTCCAACGCGAAAGGTGGCACTCATCCGGGCTCTCTTCGGCCCACTGCTCCTAACGTAGCTGCAGGTGGCACAGCAAGGACGCGTAACCGAAGGCAGCGTGCTCGGGGTTTGCTTTCAACTCGGTGCGCCAACGGCGGACCACTTGCGGCGAGCGCAGCCCCGCCTCAAGAAGGGCGTGCTCGTTGAACAGCAGAATGTGGCCGCCACGCACGAGTGCTGGAGGCGGATCGCAGCCATTTTTGTGGTGTCGAAGGCGCCAACTGTCCTCACGGCTTTCAATATCGCAGGTGCGGCCTGACGCACCGAACGCCCTTGTTTTCTCGTCGCCACGGCGCAGCGGCCGACTTCGCGCCATGCCCGCCACCGTTGATGTAACGAAGCCGCCGCTGCCGTCGTCTGAGGCTAATTGCGGCGGGCAGTGTGACGGTGCCGGCGTGCAGGCGGGCGGCATGGAGGCGTCCGAGTGGCGGGCTGTGAGGCTGTCCGGTCGCGAGGAGGTGAGGTAAAACGACTCTGACGGAGACGACGTCATCGACGCGGCGTCCGACGTCGGAGCCGTCGACCCCCTCTCCTCACCCACGGCCATCGCCTCGTCGTGCAGCGGCTCCAGCACACTCCACCTCGTCTCGAAAAGCAGCGTCAGCAGCTCATTGGCCACTACGGTGCTCAGCCGCGTATTCTCGCTCAAGAGAACGCCTCCCATCGCATCGAGAATCGTGAAGAGTGAAGTGAAGACGATCACATGGATCGGCACCAGGACAGCGTTTCCCGACGGACTCGGAAGGCTGGCTGACAGTAGCTCAAGATCAGAGTTGCCGAAACAGAAGGAGTCCGCAAAGGCGCAGCGGTACCTCTGCTTCTCCGCGGAGTCGGCGGCAGTGGCAGCGGTGAGGTGGACGAAGAGGTCGGGCGGGTTGTCGCTGATGAACGGCGGCCGCGACCGGTTGCTGTGCGGGGTCCACGGCGGCTACCGCGCCAGCTCCGAGGCGGCGCCCGTAGTCGGCATCCTAGCGGAGGTGTTGTGAGAAGCAAAGGAGTCCGAGGTCGCCGTGATCGCTTGAGTTGCGTGGTGGCGGAGGACAGATGAGGCGGCGAGGGGTTCGGGATTCAGGGGTGCCGCAGTCACGCTGCCGAGTGGGTGCACGCTAGCGAGCGCCAGGGGCCCCGGCGTCTCCTGTTGCGTCTGCGGCACCGTGGCCGTTGAAAAGACCCCGTAGACGTCCTCAGTGACCTCCGCGTCGTTGGCGGCCATGCGCTGCTCATCCGCGTCCCATCGCGCAAGAACCTCTAGTAGTCGTGCCAGCCGCACCTCGTCGCAGGCAGCCTCGAACTGCTCCTTCATGCGACCGCGGTCCTCCGCCATGCGCTCCCGCAGCCACAGCCGGGTTGTACGTATATCGGTGTAGAGCTCATAGGGAACAGCGATGTCGTAGGTGCCGGCTAGCGTCAGTGCACGAGCGCTCAGCAGCACACACTTGGCCCAGTGCAAGGCCAGACATCGCCGCAGCGTCTGCACCTGGGCAGCCTCGCTCTCCTCTGCCGGCGTGGTGCCTGTGACGACTGCGGCCATCGGCGGTACAAGCGAGTACGCGTGGCAGTGCGGTCAGTGCCGCATCACCGTGGGGACGGCCGACGCCGGGGCGTTGGACTGCGCTGCCAGGAGTGGGGTGAGTTCCTGCGTCTGACCCACAGCGGCAGCCGCAGTATCAGGAACAGCAAGGTGCGGTGGCATCCGCGCACGTGGGATCGCGAGTGGGCTGCCATCTGTCGCCACCGCCTGAGAATAGGACGTAAATGACCACTTCGAAGGAACGCTCACAGGCGCACTGGTCGCGGCACCCGTTGCTGCTGCTGCTGCTGCTGCTGCTGCTGCCATGAGGCCGTGTGCCGGCATCACCGATGCGGATTGGTGCATCTGCGTCGCAAGCTCCGACAGGCCACGCATCATCGACTCCGTAAAGGGTGTGCTCCAGCCGCTCGTCGGCAGCAGTGTGCGCAGCAGGCACGCTGACGTCTGCGACAGTGCGAAGGCGTACTGCAGAACAGCCTGCGCGACTGTGCGGCTGCAGTTATGCTGCTTGCTTTCAGCCACGCACCCAATGACGGTCATGAGCGGTTGGCACCGAGTAAAGCAAGCCGCCAGAATGTACCCCACGCGGATGTTCGTGGGCACCTTTTCGGCCGCATCTCCCCCGTTCCCGTCCGAGGCGTCCTTGTCGTCCTCCTCGTCCTCGTGATCGTCATCATCCTCGCCGTCGCTGATCTCGCCCGAGAGGCAGGGGCACAACAGGGCGTCGGCGTATTCGAGCTTGTTCGCGTGCCACCTGTCGGAGGGCGCGGCGCTGCGGCAGCCGCTGCCTGTGTTCCGCCATCCTCCGTCCGGCTCTGTGTACGCCTCTCTCGCCTCCAGGCTGTGCGACGCCGTGCTCGTGCTGCTGAGGCTGCTGTTCACCAGATCGAAGCAGTCGAGGCTCGAGTTAGCGCGGAAGACGGCAGTGCCGTAATGGCGCTGCTGCTGCTGCTGCTGATGCTGGTGCACCTCTGCGCTGTTGCAGCCGGCAAAAACGTAGCTCAGTATCCACTCCAATGCCATGCCGCCGGGCGATCCCGGTAGATGTGCGGCGAGCACCTCCAGTGCGAAGACGTGAGCGAGCATCATGGTGGCCTGCGAGGTGGAAACGGCGCCCTCGGCGTCGATGGTGCAGATAGCTTCCTCTGTGATTGCCGAATGGTGAGCCACGAACGCGATCGCCGATTTTTTCAGCACCTCGAAATTGTCCAGCACGGCATCGATGAGGAGCTCCTCAAGCTGACGGAACCGCTGGCACTTGATGCAGGCGTACGCGGTCGGCGTGCCGCGAGCGGAGAAGACAGTGGGTGTGAACGAGTTGTCGAAGTCCTCAGTCGTCAGCGGAGACGAGGTAGCGGCGGCGTTAACCGTGGCGATGGTAAGGTTCGCTGCACCGCTGGTCATCGTGGAGAACGGCGAGAAAGGCCCCAGAGTGTTGCGCAACCCATTAGAGGTCAACGGCGTCAGAGAAAAACGTGCTCGGGCGGCGGCGGCGGCGGCAAAAGCAGCAGTCGCCACCGTTGCAGTCAAGGACGTATGCCGGCGCACATAGCTGTACGCTTGCAGCCGCTGCCGCACCGCTGTAATGGAGAGGAACATGTGCGTAAAAGCGTACATGGCATGCCGCACGAGAAACTCCAGCGGAGGCTCACTGACGTCCTCCTCTGCCAGTGACGACGCAGCGGCCGCCCCGTCTGCAAGCCCGTCACCGGCCCCGTCGCCGTTCACTTTGTCCTCGTACTCACTGTCGCGATTCGCCACCACAACGTCACTCAGGTGGCGCATCGCGTCCAAGGAGCCGGTGCTGGTGCTAGGCTTCATCGTGTTCAAGTAACTCAGGCAACATTGTCATCTCACAGCGCTGTCATCGTAGCCGCCGCCGAGCAAATCATGGTCGCCACCCCCGTCCTCGTCGTCTGCAGCGTTAAACCCCGATATGCCGCTAGCGCTTCTATGCCTGCCATCACGCCGCGTCCACGGCCGCGTCGGGGAGGAGTCGACAGGTCGACGGTAGAGAAAGGGCTCCACTATCCCGACAGCCACCAGAAGAGACTCGAGCAGCATGACGGCGTGGCGAGTGCGGCGACACGGCAGCTCCAGCTCGACCGTGAGTTCCGCGGCGGTCATGAAGGGCGTAGCGGCCTCGGGGCTGAGCATGTTGAGGTGATGCGATCGGTCTTGCATGCCAGTGGTGGACGTTGGGGTGCTGCCGCTGTTGCTTTCGCCGTGAGCAGACACGCTCAGAAGTGGCTGCGGTCGTGGTGTTCGCTGGACGGCCGGCGAGGAAGGAAAGGGCGGGCGTTGACCGCTGAGACAGCGGGGTGTGGCGCCATATAGGAGAGAGAGGTACTGCGACAGCGGCGGCGCCCCCACGTGATGGGAAAAGAGCAGAGACAAGTTTGAAAAGTGCGGCTCCGTGTGAGATCAGCGCTCGTGCTACTCGAGCAAAGGAAAGGGTGGGCATGAGATCGGTGACGCCGTGTGAGCACGCGTGCGCCGGCGAGGCCGCCATCTTGAACGATGACTGCTGCGGCGGTGCGTGTTGGAGGGTGGCTGGCACCGCGCACACCGTTGACGGCAGTCGAAGCGGGTTGAATGAGCCGCTGCTGGAGCTCTGTGGTGACGCGCTCGGCTCTCCCGCGGACGGCCGCTGCGGTTGTGCCATCAAATCGTCCTCAAAGGCGCGGTTTGCCATGTTCCCCACCCATTGGCACGACGCGTTCAGCACCGGACTGGCCCATTGCACCAGCCACTGATGCTCCTCAAAGAAGTTACGTACCGTGTGTGTATCCCAGACAGGCCCACGCGACGCTATGGAGGCCTCCACGGACCCCTCATGCACGCGTGACCGGTCGCCACACAGCAGACGCACCGCCAGCACGGCGAGCTGCGTGAGCTTCTCTGATAGAAGAGACGCTTCCGGCCTCTCTGAAGACTAAGACGACTGCGGCTCTGCTGTCGCTGGGTACATTGACGACTGTGAGCGCTCGTTTCCTTCACGCACGCACTGCGACTCACTCGCTGCGAACGGGTCCCCGCAAGCCTCCTCGTCATTGCCAGGGCAGCCGAGTCGTTGCGACGGCTGTCGCCTTCTCGATCACCCTCCTCCTCCTCCCCCGTGGTGTGCCATGCCGCGTGGTGCGGGAGCGTTCGCCCTGACGTCGGCGTCGATTTCCGACTCTGTGGGGGCGTCCGCGTATGCATGGCGAGTTGGAACAAGAGCCGAATGCGATGGCGCAGGTAGCTCATGGCGCAAAAGTTGTCTCTCGATGCCTCCTCAAAAAAGTCCTGCTGCAGCAGCACCCCAGCCACATCCTCGGGGACGCGGTAGAGTGCATTGTGCAGGGAGCGCAGCGTGTACGGCAGATCCACGTTGCGGGCGCCAGCTGCTGCACCTGAGAACATGGCACCGGAAAAGATAGTGAGACACACACACGCATACATGCGCATATAAATACGCACTGAGGGACGCGGTCCACACGTACACCTGCTTTCCTTCCTTCTTCGGTCTTAGACTTGTGTGTATGTGTGTGTGTGTGTGTGTATAAGATGATGAGGATGTCGTGTAGCGTTGCGTAGACCCCCCTCTTTACGCACTTCTAACGGTGCTCAAGCAGGGCACACATACGCACACGAGAGAAAGAGAGAGAGGTGCAACGCGCGTGCGAAGCAAGCACGAGTACAACGGCGAGACGCACAAATAAGGAAACGAGAGCAGGAGCGAAGCAGCAATGCGAAATCCAAACACCAAAACCCCGAGAAGAGGCCGTGTGACAGGGGTCCGTGGGACTTCTCTTCTCAATGCGCTCAGCCCCCCTCCCCTCATCGGCACACACACACACACACACTCCCTGTGGTTCCCCTTTACTATGAACACGGGTCTGCGTGTGTTGAAGTGTGAGCAGATGGCCACCACCACCTTCCAGCGCAATGAAGTAAAGGGAGAGGGTGGGGGTACCGTCCAACGGCAGAGACACAAGCCCCCCCCCTCCGGTATGATGAAGGAACCGAAAAAGAAAAAGAAGAGGAACGAAGAGATCCGTAAGACAGTGGTAATAGTCGAATTCTAAGAGGAGAAGTTTGTATCGGTGTGGGTCTGCGTGGTGATGGGCGGGAGCGAGAGCGAGAGTGGGCGTGTGGAATCCACAGCAGCAGCAGCAGCAACACAGCGCACGCCCTTCTCCCTCCCTACCGCAAAGCACTTTTTCGCCCTCGCCCTCCCCCTCGCTCTCTCCAAGTCGTCTCTTCCGCAGCACACGTGCGTATGCGAGAGGCGATGTGGATAGCGCCGGAGAGAGCAAGGTCTTGTTTCGCGGAAGAGCGGCGGGTGTAGCCGAACGCGGCAGAACGCCGCCTCGGGTAGCACTCTGTAAGGCACGCGCGCACAAGATGGATCCGAAGGAGAGGTGCAGACGAGAAGCGCGGGGTGATAAGTAAAGGACAGTGATGTACCTGTGGATGCGCGCATGTCGCTGGGAAGCCAACTCCGGGGAGTGGGCCAGCGTGCACATGTGCAAGCGCGTGCCGCGCTCGACGCACAAAGAGGAGTGGCCGGAAAGATGAGTGAGCGGGAGAAAAGTAGTCGGAAGCGTGACAACTCGTAGCGTCGTCGTCCCCTTCACCTCTCCTCGCACTCGCCTCGAGCCATGCCCTCACAGTCGGAATTCTCTGGGGAAGGGCCAACGAAGTGGCGCACATGCGAGAAATGCCTCCGCCTCGTCCCCCTTGGCAAGGATGAGGCGCGGCGCCCTCCCTCATCGAGCACACCTGACGAACAGAGAGACACACGCGCCCTTCCATCCGTGATGGGAAAAGGAAGAGGGAAGTAAGGGGATGCTTCGTGGACACGCACGCACACACCGTTGCTTGGGTTCTGCTTTTCGACTGTTTTGAACAGTGTGGGCATGCTTAGCGCCGAGAATCGACCATACGCCACCTCGTCTATGGTCTGCACGCCCTGCCCCCTCCCCCTCTCTCATCTCCGTCCCGCAGCGCGTCGGAGATGCTTGCTCGCCTCGGAGAGTCGAGAAGGATGTGAAGGGAGGGAGGGGAGGGGGGAGGTGCAGAGCCGCAAGAGAGCGGCGTCACTCCCTCCGTTGCCGTTTGAACACAAAAAAAAAGCTTTTCTTCGCCTCTGCCTCCTCCTCTCTCGTTCGCGGCCGTACACAAGCGAGAAAAGAACCACAGCACCACCCGCCCAACTACACACACACACACACACGCAGACAGACGATGCCGGTGCGGGACGGACCCTATCAGCGGCGGCAATGCAGCAGTGAGTCGGTTCGCCCGCCACCCATCTCCCACCTCTTTCCGTGTGCAGCGGCCTACCCTCCGAAGCACAGAGTACCTAGCCGTGGTAGACGAGGAGCGCGAAGTGCTCGCCGAAGCGAGAGGCAGACGAAATAGAGTAAGAGAGCGAAATGGATACGCGCTGCAGCGCCAGCGAACCATCACCGGGCGCACAAAGGCACGATGGGTCGAACGCATCACAAATCCACTGCGGACAAGGGATGCGAGTGTGACCATCGACTGCGAGCTGGCGCATGTGACCACTGTGGGGCGCATGACACATGACGCGCACGATCCGAGCACGGGGAAGGGGCACACAAAACAGGAAGAGCGAGAGCTGCATCAATGATGGGGGAGAGCGCCGAAATGAAAGAGGAGCGCAGTCGCCGGCGGCACGCATTCGATATAAAAAAGAGCCCAGGAATGTGTGCGCGCGCTCGGGGCATCGAGGGAGAAGCGCATAGAACCCGTGAAAGGGCATAGTGTCTTCACCGTCCAACGGCATCTCGTTTACTTATAAGCTCCCGCTTCCCACCCACCCCCGAACTCCCCGAGCCATCACCTGCTCGGCCGCTGCACCCCCCTCTGCCTCTCCGAGTCACTGTCTTGCTCTCGCTCTGGCCTATCGGACCGTGGACTCCATACTGCAGCTGCAGGCACACAGACGCACACAGAGAGCCGCACAGGCACATGCGGCGAAGCGACAGGCAGCGAACAAGTACACACGGCCCATAGAAAGCACCCTCCTCTGTGCACGCCGCCGACTCTGCCCCCTCCCCCTTCCCCCCTCCCTGTGGCCGTGCGGAAGCTGTGGCGCGCAAAGGCAGCGGCGTGCGCTTCATCCTCGTACCCTTCGTTGTGTGCGGACAATTCTCGTCTCGTACGGAGCACCAACGATGGCCCCCCCCCGCCGCTGGCACTTCACTGCCACGGCTCCATCTCCACCCAGGCTTCCCATCTGCGAACAACGACGAAAAAAAAAAACGGGGGTTATGCGTGTCGCAAAACGAGAAGAGCAAGAGAAAGGATGGCGTGAAGCGGCTCGCACGGCCTCCTTGCCCTCCTGCCCGCCGCGCTCTGGGCAAGCGAAAAGAAAAAGGGCACTAATGAAAATACTAGCATACGCCTGCTCAGGCACGGACATAGACCCGACACAACCACACGCGCAGAGGCAACTACGATCCATCGATTCGGCTGTGCTCGCAGCTACGCAACTTTTTGCTTCAGGAAGCCGTAGCCGAGGTCCTGGCCCTCCTGTTGAAGAATCTCGTAGTACTGGTTGATCATGGTGACGGAGAGCAGGATACCAGTGCCGCTACCAATGGCGCCAAGAAAGTCTGCAAAGATCGTCAGCGCGCCGACGCAGAGGCCCCCGAAGCTGGCCGCGACGGGGATGTACTTCTCCAGGAGCCGGGTCATATCATCCTCGCTCTCGCGGGCCTGCACAAGCCAGCGGCCCTGTGAGGCCAGCTGCTTCGCCACATCTCGCGGTGCCGTATGCGAGATGGTGATCCACAGACGGGAGAAGACGGCGCACGAGGTCAGCACAAAAACCACGTAGAATATGGCGTGAATGGGGTCGGCTAGCAGGTCGTAGAAGGTCGCCGGGGGCACGAGGTAGTATGCAAGGCCGCCGACAGGAAACAGCTGACCGCTGCCGCCGCCGTTGTATCCGCGCTCTTCCCACCGGCCAAGCAGGTTGATCAGGAAGTTTCGGTTGCCGAAGCGGCGCGACAGGATCTGAGAAAAGAAGCTGATGTTCGACACAACGCTTGTCTGCAGAATGATCGGCATGTTGCTCGTGTAGAAGAGCTTGATCATGTAAGGCTGGCGGTCGTTGCCGTTGAACTTACTTTTTGTCATGAGCGGCACACGGAAGCCCTGGAAGAAGACGACAACGGCGAAGACCACGGCGGTGGAGAAGATGTTCGTCAGGTTCGGCAGCTGCGGCCGGTAAAATGCCTCACGCAGCGCACGCACCTTGTCGGTGCGCGAGACAAGCAGGTGAAAGAAGGCGATGATGGCACCCTCAAACTCGGCGCCGCGGCCAGTGTTGATGGTGGATGGAGAGAATGCCTTCCAAATGATGGTGTCGCACACGTTTGTGGCGATGAAGAGGGAGGTGCCGCTCCCAATGCCCCATCCTTTCTGCAGGAGCTCGTCCAGAAGAATGCAAATCATGGTTGCCACCATGAGCTGGAGAACAATCAACCCGCACATGACCACGCCAATACGGGACGGATCACCGTACATGCCCGAGGACACGTACGCCACCGCCTCCACCGCCGTGATCACCAGGCCCATCATCTTCTGGAAGCCCTCGAATACCGCCCGCTCCTCACGGTTGTTCTGGTCGTAGGTGAGGATGCGCACGCCAGCTAACAGTTCCAGGATGAGAGAAGCGGACACGATAGGCGAAATGCCAAGCTCCATCAGCGTACCCTTGTTACTCGCCAGCACAATACGCATCCAGTAGAACGGGTCGCTGGCGTTGCCAGGGCGGGCGCCGTACACGGGGACTTGGCAGCAAATGAGAAAGACAAAGAGCGCCACAGCTGTCCACATGATGCGCTCCTTGATGCCAGGCACGCGGCGGGGCTTCTCGATCTCCGGCAGCACCGCCAGCATCGGCTTCAGCGACATTAACCAATTCGCCTGCTTCGTCATGATGGCAGATGAGGACGCTCAGTGGGAGGACAAACAAACACAAAAACGAAAAGATCGAAAGAAATTAATCTGAAGACGAAAGGCGATGTACGGAAAGATAAGCTAACCGCGTCGTGGCTGTGGCTGTGGCTGTGGTTGTGGTTGTGCGCGTTTTGTTGTGGGGGATCTTCGGCTATCACCACCGCGTAAGGGCGGGGGCGGGGGGGGGGGGAGGGGTGCAGGAATGAAGAAGGCCGTCAACGTCAAGATGAGCGAGAGGAATAGGAAAGCGAGCGTTGGTGCGGCACCATGAGTCGAGTTCACAGAGACGCACACACGCAATACAAGAAGCGCGCGCGTGCGCGTGTCGCCATGCAGAAACACGGGAAGACGGATAGGGGCAGCAGGAAGAAGAGCACCAGCAAAAGCCCTGCCGTCTTTCAGCTGCAAGGGCAGAAAGCTAAGAGAGACAGGGGTTGCGGAGACCTGTGCGTCCGTACACCAGGCAGGCATACAAGTATGGGCAACGACGCGCACCCCTCCATGTGCAGCCTAGCCGGGTACTCCTCCTCTTCCCGCCCTCTCCTCTTCCGTCACGCGTGACATGCGCTTGCGCCTCACCTGCTGTCGATGCACCCTCCGCTTCCCCCGACTTGTTTTTGTACATTTCTTTGTTTCTCTGTCGTTCGAAGCCGTTGTGCTGGTGCGCTTGGTTCGTCGTCGTCTTGTTGTTTTTTCGCGGTCAGTTTTCCTTCCCATGGATGGGGTCGCATGACTTCTTGCGACACCCTTTTCGGTTTTTTCTTGTCATCTTACGTTGTTCTATCCTCTTTTTTCTTTCCGTCCGCTCAGTACCGCACACACGTGTGTACATGTACATAGAGAGAGAGGGGCAAACACTCCTTTGAGGATCTGACATAGGGACAGCGAGAGAGGGGACAGCTAGAAGGGAAGGGAGGGGGAGGGGGGCCTATTGGGCTCAGAACACCAAGAGTTGTTGTCGCAGTCCACACACACGCACACAACATACATGTTGACAATGCATGATGATGCTCTGGTGGTGCTTGTGCTGCGACAACAACAGTGCTCTGATTTCGTTGCTTTTCGGCCCTTCCCGTGCTGGGCTCCTGTGTTGTCCTGCCCCCTTGTCCCCCTCCCCGCCTCCTGCGGTGCCCCCTCCCCCTTTACACATGGGCGCAGTGCACACGTAGCTGGTGCACGTATATCCCCGTGTACGCCCGTGCTAGAGAGAGGGAAAAGCAAGGAAAAAAGGGAAAAAAAGGAATACAAGATACGCTCGGATACACCGCGCTACACGTGCAATACATATAGATCAAGAGGGAAACCTATATATCAATAGAGAGGTTGAGAGAGAGAGAGAGAGAGAGGATACATATGTGAAGGGGGGGGAGATGGGGGGAGGGAGAGTGCGAAGAGGGGGCAGAAGGGAGACAACAACACTATGTGTGCCATAAAACGCACACACACACACACACGAAAACAGAAAAAATGCAAGCACGCTTGAAGACCAAACAACAAAAAAAAAGAAAAGAAAACGATACAGAAGCAACAGGCGACCGGATTCACTTATTTTTATTTCGCTCTCTCTCCTTCTTCACATTGTTGTTGTTGTTCGCTTCATACATGAATGGGTGTCCGGTGGACACCAGAGGCAGTGAAAAAGCGAAAGAGGCGGACAGCGCAGACGCGGATCACCAACAACCAAACACACACACACAGACACAGACACACACGCACGCACACACACGCACACGCACACGCACACGCACAAAAAAAAAAAGAGGGGAAACAGCAACAGAAGTAGACGAAGACGCAAAACAAGAGGGAAGATGTGACTTGCATTCACAGAAAGAAAATGAGAAAAGCAGAAATCTACGGAGGGCATGTGCGATGAGAACCGGAGGACTGGAGGAGTGGAAAAGGGATGGGAGTGACGGTGCAACGTCGTCACGTTTCGTTAGAACAGTCGCAAGGGACTGAAAAGGCGAAGGAGAAAGAATGGTGGCGGTGCAAAGTGCAAACATCTCGGGCCGCCTCCGGTGAGAGAGAGAGAGAGGGAGGGAGCAGTTCGACGGACCGGCGCACGCGTCTCTCTCCTCCATTCGTGCCACACTTCTCTTTTGTTCCTTCTTTCCGCCTGTCTGTTTTTCGTTAACCACTGTGTCTCTCCTTACTTCGTGCTTTCGCGGTGCAGACGTGGCAGCGTCGCGTGTGCGCGTAAGCGGAGGCGTGCAAAATACCGCTGCTTGCTGTTTAGAGCATGGACAGCGGCGAAGGCGCCCTGCAGTGACGTACAAAACAGAAGAGGCCAACGGGGGAAACAAACTAAAAATTTGAAAGAAACCCAGCAAACAAAAAAAAAATAAAACGAACATGAAACGGAGAGACGAAGAAGAAGAGGAGCAATATTCTTTTTTTTTTCGGTGACGGCGCGTGACGAGAAAACACGTTAGCACGCTAACAAGAATAAAACAAAGACAAGGACATAAGACAACATAATGCTCTTGCACGCATCGTGATGCGTCTTCTTCTTCTTCCCCCCCCCACACACACACACTTTTTTTTTGGTCCGCCTACATGTCGCCGGCAGCCCTCTTTGGATTGCCACGCTTTCCTTTCCGGGCGAGTGTGTGCGGGTGTCGAGGTGACAGCAGCAGAAGAGGCCGCCACGCCGACGCACGCGTGGATCACAACAATGAAAAGAAAAAATGTAATGAACCAAAACACCGAAAACGCAACGGGTGGCATTGTTGAGAGAAAAGCAAAAACAAAAAAAAACAAAAAGGGAAAACAGAAAAGAACGACGCAACAGGGCTCGGGGGGAGGCGGAGGCGCGAAAGATGAACGGAAAAAGGTAGAAAAGGGAAGAACCGCAACTAACAAAAAAAAAGAGATGTGAGAGCCACGTTGCCCCAAACGTGAGAGGGGGTGTCCGCGTATCGGTGGTGTGCCTGTGTGTGTGTGTGTGTCTGTGTGTGCCTGTGTGTGTGTGTGTGTGTGGAGTCGGAGGAGGGCCAGGTGAAGCACCAACACACACACACACACACAGGCACACATTCACAGATGCAGATAGGGCACGTGCTACTCAAAGAGACACGTGAGAAAAAAAGAGAGAGAGAACACTTTAAAACAACGGAGATGAAGAAAAAAAGGGCGAAAATAAAATTAAAAAATAAAAAAGAATGCGGAGATACGCGGGAGAGAAAACACGCCAACCAACATACATGCACACAGACAGGCAGGCAGGCAGGCATGCACAGAGAGAGAGAGAGAGATGCAGAGAAAGAAACGCACCAACCAAGAAAATACGGAATATTGAGGAGGAGATAGATGCTGAACGAAAAGGGGAAGAAGAAGAGGCGAGGGTGGGAAAGAGAGATACGGCAGACAACGTAATGCTTCTGATGTCGATGGATACACAGAACAAACGAAAGGAACAAAAAAAAAGAGATTGAGCCATGATAATAAAATAGACAGTCGCACATGCGAGAAGGAAGAGGAGCACAAAACACACGAACCAAACAAAAGAAAAAAGCATCCCATACAAATACAGCCAACCAACAACCAAACATATTGACTATCTTATAATGATATAGCAAATACACAATATATAGATAGATAGATAGACGTATTGGAAAAAAAAAAGAGAGGGTGGAAAGGAACCGAAATAGGAGCTATCGGGAAGCGATACATGGTACTACGCGGAACACCACAACAAAAAAACAAAAACATTTTTCTTTCAAGCAAAACAAAAGGGAAGGTGAGGGAGAAGAAGACACACACACGCACACACACACACACAGGCGCAAATAAAGGAGGAGAAGGGAGGGGAGGGGAGGGAAAGAATTTCATTTCAAATAGATTTTTTCGCTGCTAAGATGAGTGGAGGTCGTGGCCACACACTCGCAGTGAAAAAGAAAGAGAGAGAGAGAGGGCAGACATACACACACGTGCGCGCATACATACATACATGCAAACGCACCGTGGTGCCCGATGCGGGCAGCGTTATCACCACCACCACCACCCCTTCACACACCTGTGTGCGCATGCGATCCCTTCCTATACATTGCGAACACACACACACGCAAAGGAATGAACCAACACGGTCACACACCATCCGCCCCAAGCGCCGCCTCCGCACGAACAGCCCAGGCCTCAGCAAGCGCTGGAGATGAACAAGCGTGTGAGCAAGTCGTATACTCAAGGGCCGAAGCTGTCGTTGCGGGCCGGTGCGACGGCAAACAACTTCATGAGCCGCTCATCCTTGCGCATCCACTGGAGGCAGCGTTGCATGTCTTCTCCTCGCTCAAACAGCACAAAGCAGCCGCCGTAGTACGGCGGACGCAAGAATTCGCGGTACCGGAGGAAGCCGGCAAACTTCTCGGAGAAGTACTCCTCGCGCAGCACGCTCTGTGCGAAGCGGAAGAATTCGCGGTCCTCTGCGTTCGGCGTCCACCGCGAGAGGGCTTCGTTGGCAGCACCAGCGCCGCCGCCATGACGATCAGCACATGGGCCCGTCAGCTGCGAAGACGGTGGTGGCTGCCATGAGGAATACATTTGTGTGCCTCCGTTATCCAGCGGACTGCGCAGCTGCGGAGTCGTCGTCAAGGTTGGCGAGGACGGCGATTGGTAACACATGTGATGGTAATGGTGCGGCACGACCGAGATCAGCGGGCAGGTGCCTGCGGCACCGCTCGTTGGTGACACCTGTAGCGAGGGTGTAGTCTGCGCGACAAGCCGCGTCGGCGTCGGCAGCGCAGCTTCTTCGGCGTACGCAGTGGTGGTCCCCGGCGCCGTCACTGAACCTGCAATGGTTGGTGGTAGCCTCGCCGTCGTGAACGGCTTCACGTGCATTGCACTTGCACTACCTGTGCTGCTGCCGGTGCTGCTGCGCACCTGGTCTTGCTGCAGGTACCCGGGTGCGTCGAAGTTGTGGATGAGGCGCACAAAGAGCGTACGGGAAGGGAGGGGAGGCTCACTCGAATGCTGGTGGTAATGGTAAGAGGCGTGGTGCTGCCGCGGATGTGGTCTGCCTTGACGGTGCAACGATGCTGGCGGCTCTGGTGGTGCGCCGCGCCAGGCATCCACCCGTTCACGCGCATCGCTGCGCTCAGCCATGTACAAGCCCCGATGCACAGGAAAAGGAGGTTGGCAAGTGGTGGAATGCGCGTGTTGGTGGCAGACTTTCTGAGCGGCGCCGCAGCCGTGGTAGCAGCGCATCTCCGACCTGTGCAACGGCACTGATGGTGCCGAGGAAGCCCAAACGCGGCGCGTCACCGGCGAAGGTGCGTGGTGCGGCGCTGACAGAAACAACGGGTTACGCGCTGGCGGGTGTGCGGCCTGCGCGTCAGCACAGCTGACGGCGGCGCAAGGGTTTAGTGGCTGCTGAGGAGACTGCGACCCCGGCGACCACGCGATGGGCGACGGCAGTGGATGAAGAGGTGCCTGCAGTGTTGGAGCTTGCCGAGCCGGCTCTGACATCTGCGAGTAGCCGTCGCCTCCATCGTGGCTTAGCTTTCGGCCTACGTGCGGCACCGCCGTCGCCGTCGGCGGTTGCTGCGGTGGACGGACCACCGCCGCTGCCGTCCCCCACGGCGATGGTGGGTAGGACAAGGGAGAGGAGGCGACAGAGCTGGCAGCGGCAGCAGCAGCGGCCCCCACGCTAGCGGGTGGGTGCTGAGTCTCCAAGCTTCGGGCCCACTCCGCTCGCAGAAGGGCGCACCTCCGCAGCAAAGATGCAAACTGGCCGGGTACCGGCTGGGTGCAGAGGTACTCCTCGTACTCCAGCGGCATCGGCTCCAACTCGACCGGCGAGCCGGGGAAGCAATCACTCCTCCCGCCAACTGGCGGCGCACTGCGGCCGCCGCACGCAAGGACAGGCGGTGCCTCAGTCCCTCGCGCGGACTCGGCAGCAGGTGGTGCACCGAGTGTGGAGGTTTGTACCACTTCCTTGATGATCAGCATCTGCTTGAACCACGTCAAGGCTTCGCGCGCCGCTGCGATGCTGTCGTAGACGGCAAAGCCGACGTTCCTGCCTCGCGAGCTCTTTACACGAAGCGCTACCAATCCCTGTGGTGGCACATAAGGCTGCAGCTGCCACTTGTTCTCGATGAGCGCAGGCAGACCGTCGATGAAGAGCGTCGTGGCCACCGTGTCGACGGGGGAGATCGGTGACGAAGCCATCGCGCGGGCAGCGTTGCGCGGTTGCGGCTGGTTCAGCAGAGACCAGCTGCTGCTGCTCGGGCACGAGCCGGTGGATGGGTCATCCCAGGCCGCTGTCGCATACCAGTCGGTGAACGAGGGCCGCTCCAGAGCAATCGTGAAGCTTAGAGACTGCGCATTCAAGAGCGCTTGGCGCGACCGCAGAGGAGCGGCAGAGCACTGGGTGGGGGTGCTTGCGCTCGGCAGCGAGCCTACGGTGTTCCCAGTGGGCGATAAATCGTCGCCGCCGGCATCGGCGCTGTGCCGCGACCGCGGCAGTGGAGGTCCGTGCAGCGGCGAGCTCAGCGACTGGTGCTGCGAGTTCACGCCATCGAACGGCGAAGACAACAGTGTCGGGTGCTCACGGCACGCTGCGAAGTCATGGGCGGGCGTGGTGGCTGTCGTTGAAGTCGCCAACGCTGCCGGCCCGCCCATTGCCATGTTCGCGACACTGCCGAAGGGATAGGAATGCGTGGAGGTCGACGCAGACGCCGAGGCGCCCGCACGCGCGCCGCCTGTAACTGAGATGGCACGCACGACAGGCAGCATCGAATGGGCAAGCGTCCCCTTGATGGAGTCGGAGAAGCTCTGGCTCGAGAGTCGACTGATGGAATCATCAGTATCAGCGACCGGAGGCGGCGGTGGTGGCTGCGCCGAGGCTCGGATGGCAGTGTGCGACTTCCCCTGCGGTTGATGAGAGGCCTGCTGCGGAGTATACGAGGCGGACGATTGCCGATACGGGTTGTGGTGATAGCTGCTCATGCTCAATCGCGTGCACATGAAGTCAGCGATCACCCGTCTGAACAACCACGTTTGTGTGCGTGCGCCGTTACAAGCCTGTCGGTGCGGATGTGTATTGATATGTACGGGGGCGTGCCTTGAGAGGGTCTTTCTCTCTCTCTCTCTCTCGCGCGCGCGCGCTCTCTCTCCCCCCCCCCCTCCCCAAATACAGCAACGAGGAGACGGCGGAAAGCGAAACACACGCACACGCACACACACACACACAAAACAAAACGAAAAGGGGGGTCTTGAAACAGAAGAGGAGAGACCACACCAGACGCGCGCGAGAGAAGAGCAAAGAGGGGGGGAAGAGGGGGGGAGGGAGGAGTCAAAGACCACACACGCACACGCACAGAAATTACAGGCAGCCAACGAGGAAAACACGGGAAAAACAACAACAACCAAACAGAGTATGCAGAACAGGGCGAGGGAAAGCGTGCCAAGGCAGAGGAAACCAACACCAAGCTGTCACGTGCACGCACATAAAAGACAGAGCCGTGGTCTTCGCCGGACAAGGAGACGGAGAGCAAACACAGGCCCCACCTTGTGCCTCGTCACCCCCTCTCTTTCTCTTCCTCTCTTACCCTCCCCCAGCAGCCGCCAGCAAAAGGTGTACCCTAGGAAATGAAAATGAAAAAGAAACACACGCACACACACAAAAAAAAAAAACAGAAGCAGAAAAATAACGACCCGGAACACAACGGACGCACACCAAACCAGCACACTAGCGTCGTCGAGCAAGCGCGTAAGAAGCGAAGGCGGAGCGGTGCAGTCCAAGACGCAAGGGTCCGCCGCCGCACGGTGAGGCGCTTCACTTTCGAAAAGAAAAAAAACGAAAAAGAAAGCTGACAATGAGGGTGCAAAAAAAAAAAATGAAGCGCAACGCCCACAACTCGACCAGGAGGAAGGCGGGCTTGCAGAAAGGGCGAGGGCGACGGCGTCCCCGAGAGGGAAATGGGAGCACGAGAAGCCAGAATGGAAAGAAAAAGAGAAAAGAAGCGGAAAGAAGCAGAGGGTGGGTCGGGGGGTGCGGAGAGTGGAATACGATGGGAGAGGGAGAAGAGCAGGGTCGACAACACGAGGAAACACGCCCACGCGGCTGTCCTGCTTCGCGCACACGTTCCCCGTACGAGTGAGGGTGTATATGTCGGCCAGTGCTACCGATGAAGGCTATGCTTATTTCGGCGTTGGGTGAGTGTGGAGCGCTGTGAGCACCCGAAACGGTGGAGCGGGTAAGCGGAAGGGAGGGAGAGGTGTTGTGCAGCAGCGTGGACACTACAAGAGCGCCAGGGGTTGTGTATGTGCGCCTGTGTGTGTGTGTATATGTGTGAGGGGTTTTGGCGAGCCTGCGCGAGTGTCTCCGCGAATTGTGCCTCTGTATGTCTATATATATATATATATATGTGTGTATTTTTTTTTGTGTATGCGTGCTGCAGGTTTTCTGTGTCTAATATGTAAATGCGTTGTTTCCTCGTCCGTGTATCGCAGTGCGTGCTCGAAAGGTGTATGTGTGGCGGTGTCTTCCTCCTCCTCGTGGTTTCGAAGCGCTCCTTGCCTGGCTGGGCAAACAAAAGGAGTGCGGGAAAAAAGAAAAGGGGGGATTGGGAGCGCCGCGTGCCTAAAGCCGGCGTACCTTGCGCCAAACTCTGCTCCACCCACCCACACCCTTCCCTCGATTCCTTCTTTTCTTTTAGCGTGACCAGCTGCAGCGTTGAATGTATCGACGCACTGCTGTTGCCCCCCCCACCCCGTCGACTACGTTGGGCGCGCTAAGGCAACACCAATACAAAGACGCAGAGCGCCCGAAGAGGAGTCGGCAGTGAGTGTAGCACACCGAGTGGCACAACAAAACAAAAGAATAAAGGCAGGAGGAGCGATGCGAGCCCCGAGAAACGGCACACCTAGATTTGAAAACACGAAATCAGCTCACAACGCGAAACGAAGAGAAGCTCACCTACAAGACGCGGAGAAAGTGATTCCTCTCTCCCCTCCAAAATCAAACAAAAAAAAAAAAGAGACGGCAGGAGCGTGCAGATATGACGGTGCGGAAGGACGGAAGGAAGGGAGGTTGGGCGCTTTATGTGAAGCAGAACGCTGGGCAGCTCTCTCTCTCTCTCTCTGCCCTTACACCCCCTCCCCCTGAGAGCGCTTCCTTGATGTGGAAGTGTTCTGATTGAGTACGTTTGTGTATGTGTGTGTGTGTGTGTGTGTGTGTGTATGTGTATGTGTATGTGTGTGCACCCGTATGTGAAAAAAAAAACTGATTTTCATCCGCTCCTTGAAGATGCTGACTCGTCATTCTTTTCGCTCGCGTCCCTATGCCTCCGACACGCGCGCCGCTTAGACTCGCTGTCGTCCCTTCTTCTTCCGGGGGGGGGGGGCTATTATGAGTGCTTGCCTCGCTTGTGCGTGTTGTGCGACTTCCACAGCTGTCACGGATGTGGCGGGAGGCAGCGACACAGACAAAAACCGTGAAATGTAGTGTTGTGGACAAGACGGAGTAAGAGGGGGGATAGGAAGGACAGCGGGGAGAGGGGGGAGAGGGGGGAGGGGGCGTTTTTTGCAGTGGCACTGGTGGCTCACAGAAGGTGGGGATGGAGAGAACAGAAAACCAAAAAAAGGGTGGAGGGAGGCAGGGAAGGGGGCCAACACACCAGTGCACGCCGACAGGAGGGATCACACGCACTGTGTCACGCAGAGAGACCCGCAGGACGACAAGAAACAACGAAAAAAAAAAGAAAGACGAAGCTTGATGCAGTTCAGGGGGACAAGAAGAAGAAAAAAAAAGATGAAGGGCGAATGACGGTGACGAGAATAGGGCGGCGGCGGCGGCGGCGGCGCACACGATCGAAAGAAGACACAACAAAAACGTTTCTGTGAATAAGAACGTGAAGAAAAGTTGAAAGAAGAGGAAGAGGTGTGGGAAGTGGGGGGAGGGATGCGGGGAAGTGGGCAGCAAGACAGAAGCGAAACAGAGGGGAACAAAAAATGTGTGATGGTGGTGTGGGAGAGAGAGACGACAGAGAAAGGAATAAAACAAACACAATATTCAAGAGAGTGTCGATACAGATGGAAAAAATGGAGTGGAAGTGTGGTGGTGGTGGTGGAGGGGGGAGGGGGAGGTGAAGGAGAGGAGAAGTGGTAGTAGAATGTTTGGAGTTGGGCAGAGGGGTGCACGCGTGAGCGACACAAGCGTGACACACACACGCACACACACACAGGCAAGCAGGCAGGCAGTCAGGCAGGCAGGCAGGCAGAGAGAGAGAGCAACACACAAGGAGGCAGGACAGAGAAAGCACTCCAGCGTTACGCCACAGCGGGGGAGGGGGGAATGAATGAAAAAAAAACGAAGAAAACGTTTGTGAAGAGAAACGTACACGTACTCAGGTAGAAACAGGTGCCCTAGAGAAGGCGTGAACATGTAGCCACCGTCACGCCGATCCCGCCCCCCTCCCCCTTCGAGTGCGCACGAAGGAAACAACTCAAATGAACGCGAAAAAAAAAAGAGTGACGAACAGAAAAGAAACGTAAGGCAAGCAAAAAAAAAAACGAAAAGAGAGAGAGAGAGAGAGAGACCACCGAGGAGCGCTACCAGTTGTTTTTAGCGCTTGCAGAAGTCCAAGTACAGGGAGAGAGGGGGAGGGAAGAAGAGAGCGACAGGATACAAGCTGAAAAAAGTGTCTAATCGAGGAGAAACAAGCACAAGAGAGACAGTTAGCCGGCTAGCAAGGGCAAGGACGAAAAACGATCCCATATATACACAGACACACACGCCGGTACATACATACGCACACAATCGCGTTAGGCGTTGCACCGAGCTCCGTAGCACACCCCACCCCCAAGCTGAGTGGTGATAGGGACGGCTTCCCGTATCCTTCTAGGTTGCTGCTGTTCGCCCGTTTCGTTGTATGTGTATCGGTCGACACCAACAAACGTAAAAAAATCAAGAAGACGAGTGAGGGGTATGCCACGCCGTCAAATACGCTACATACAAAGTAAACACACGCCGAATCAAGGCGAGACAACAGAAAAGAGCCCGAGAAAAAGGGGAAAAAAAAGGAAAAGAAAAGGAGAAGCGAAGATAAAGTCGGTGCAAGAAGGGAAACACAGAAAACAAGAACGAAGACGCGGCGGAGGAAGTAGGAGGAGGGGTAGCGGACAATGACGACGACGACAGGACAGACAGACAGACAGACACACACACACACACACACACACACACGGCGAAAGAGAGCGAAACAGAACGCAACACAAAATCGCACAGCACAAAGGTATGTGAAAAAGCAAAGAAAAAACGTAAAGCAACAACAAAAGCAAGTAGTAGAGGGGCAGTAACACGACGTTGCTCTCGATATCGCAGTGATCCGGTCAACGGAAGGAGGAGAAGTGTGACTGAGGACGAACGGAGGGGAAGGGCGTGAAGAAGCCGGGTTAGAGAGCGCGAACGAGCGAAAAAAAAAGGGAAGTTCGAATCTCTCTTACGTACCTTCGAGAATTGGGTGTGCGCCGAAGTGTGTGCGTGTGCGTGTGCGATGGAGAAACAACCGCAGCAAGTCGGAGAGAGCAGAGGAGAGGGGCTGAAGCGAAACAAATCGAAGAGCAGAGAAGATCTTGTCGCTCCGTGCTGCTCCTCTTGCGTCGAGCCGGTGCAGCTGTCCACGGTCACTACCGCTGCTGATCTTGATGCCACCCTCCGTGGTTTTCACGTCACTGTAGATTCACTGTCGAGGAACGCTGACAGTCACACATGCCCCACCAAAATCAGTAAAAATCGACCACACGCAACGGGGGAGAAATCGAGAAACAACACTTTCAAAAAGAAAAAACAGGAGTAAAAAGGAAAAAGAGGGCAGGCAGAAGACGAAGAACTAAGTGGTAATGGTGCAGATGAACAAGGTACGACACAACGGCGGAAGTACCACAAGGCACATACGCGCGCGAGCTTCCCAAGGTACACAAGGAGAGCACACACACACACACAGACACGTGCAAGCAAACCAGCAAAGGCCGAAACCGGAAAACAGGACACAGCAAGCAGCACAGCACGGGAAGCACGTACGAAGTAGCTTGGCGACAAGAGGAAAATGGAAGGAAGCGTTTTTTTCCCTGCCCGAGTGTGCGTGTGTGCTGGATGAAGGGTCTGTGCGAGCCGTCGTGCGTGTGCGGGCTGATGCTGTTGTGTGCGTCGGTGAGTCGGCGTACCGTCGATGCTTTGGTGAAGTAAGAGGAGCCGGTGTGTACGTGTGTGAGAGGGGGGGGGAGAGGGTCTAAGTGTATATCTGTGAGTTCGTGCGACCAAAAAGAAAAGAAGGAGAGAAAACTACGGTGCCGAACTAAAAAAAAAAAAAGAATGCGTGAGAAGCAGCAACGACAGTGACGAACGAAGAAAGCAAGAAGGGGACAAGAGGAGTGGTGGTGGTGGGGTGTGGTGGTGGTGGTGGGGGGGGGGGGGAATGGTGGGGGAAGAATGCCCAGTACTCGAGTTGACGGCAAAACACGAACGCGCGGAGAGAGTAACAATGACGACAAGAATAAACAAAAAAAAAATATTATTCGGAGCGAGAAAGCTTCGATTGTGAAGAGTAGAGCGGAAACCCCCACAACGCACACACATACACACACATACAAGAGAAAAGGGATGGAAGGAAGGAAGGAAGGGGGGGGGCGTTTGGGAGGAGGGATGGTGAGCCGAAGAGGGAGTGAGAAGGAGCCCGATAATAGTACTAATAAAACAAAAAACAACAAAGAACGCCGAAACAACAAAGATGTGTAGATGATGGCAGTGATGATGATAATGGTGATGCAGATCAGCACATACACATACACACACGTATATATATTTTTATTTATTTATTTATATCAGGAACCAACGTCACTGAAGCAGGGGCAGAATCCGAAGAGCACAAGGAAGAATACAAGCCAACAGAACCACCAGGAAATCAGCGTGCGGGGCGGGCGGGTATCGAAGGTGCTGGAAGGAGGGAGGAGGGAAAGGGGGAGGGGAGAAAAACGAAGATAGCAAAGAAAGGGAACGAGGGCTCGACACAACTCACACGGAGCGGGAGACTAGAGAGGGCTAGAGGTGAGACCTGTAACGCTCAAGCACGAAAAGGCAGTTCTGCAGGAAAGAGGGCAAGGGTGCGGGGCGACCGAGGGCAACACAACTAGGAAACGGCTTAAAAAAGGGGGGAGGTGTGTGTGTGTGTGTGTGTGTTGGGGCTGGGGCAAAAGTGGGTGATGAGCTCTGTGAGGGAAAAGAAGGAGGGGAGTTTGGCAATGAGGAGCGGACTGAGAGGAGAGATATAGGCATCTACACAGCCAACCGGTGCTGTTCCCCTCCGCTTCTGTGGGTGTGCGTACGCGTAACGGTGTGTACGGGTGTGGTAGTGGTGTGTTTCGTACCGAATGCCCGATGGGGGAGAGGGAAGAGGGCTGGCCGCTTGGGAGCAGGCTGAGATGTCCCGGGGTATGTGAGAACAACAGACGAACCAATCCAAAAAAAAAAGGAGACGAGAAGCGACCAAAGCAAAATCCTGTGAAGACGCGAAGAAACGAAAACAAAACGTGCAAAAATCGATAAGCGAAGCAGTGAACGAAGAGAGGAAGGGAACGAAGGAAGCCAAAAGGAGGGGGGGAGGAGGAGGAGGAGGAGGAGGGGGGGGGGAGGAAGCGCGTATGCGACTCCGCACTGGAGTGGGGTTGTCGTGTCTGTGCTTGTGGGCGTAGGGTGGGTAGCTCGTAGTGTTACGATAAGGCCTCTCACCCCCTGCCAGACCTGTGAAGGCAGCAGACAAGCAGAAGAAAAGGAGGGGTTCTGCAAAGATCGAAACTGGAAAAGAGGAGAGCAAGGGAAAAAGGGAGAGGAAGGTGGGACAACGATATATTATGTGTTCACGCTCGAGAGCGTTGATTATGGAGATGCCGAGATCGAAGAAATCGACGGAGACAAACAGCGAGAATAAAAAAAAACTGACCAAGGGAGAACTAGACTGAGCGAGAAGTGCCCTCTCCCCTTCTTCGAGCGACGATGATAAGGGTAGATGAGCGTACAACGAGGCTGGAAAGCAAAATGCCAAGAGAACCGGGAGCAGGAGTAGGTAGAGTGTGTGAGCTGTGGGCGAAGCAACGCGAGCAAATATCAAAAAAAAAGTGTTTGAGCGGCAGTAGGGCGCAAGAATGCGACCAATGCAGCGCCGTTGTCGGCCTCACGCTCTCCTTCCTCGCACCAGCGGCACGCGATGTCCTCGCTGCACGGCTGCTACGCTGCACTTCGCTCGCTTTTTTTTTCCTCTACGGCGCAGCTGTCGATCTCTGTTTGCTCTGCTATTCACTTGTACAACTCCTCTATGCGGCCTTCCGCCGGGTAACTACTTTTTTTTCTGCGCTGACCAAACTGCGTTGCGGTGTCGGAAGACGAACACGTCCTTCTGTGAAGAGCCAGCAGACAGTACACATACACACACGTGCGCACTCACGCACAGAGAGAGAGAGAGAAAGGGGGGAGCCAGCGGTGCTGCCTACGAAGCGCACACACCGAAACAGATAGCAATGATAGAATGCAAGTCCGAGGTAGAAGAAAAAACAAATACGACAAAAAGAGCCACCGCTCACGAGCAGAGAAAATCACCTTTTGGCTGTCTCTGCCCCCAAAGTCGGCACGCACAACCGAAAATAAAATTTCTTAAATATACTTAAAACGGAGCTGCTCTGTGCACCAGTCGATCTCCTCTGGTAACGCCGTTTACGTGTGTTGCAGCCTGGGGGAGGGGAGCAGAATCGACGGCCGCCGACCTGTCGAAAACGCAGGCTGGAAACGCCGCGGGGCCAGAAACAAGTGTGCGACTCCTTCAGCGCTGCTTCCTACGGCTGCGCGCAGCCTTCGTGTGTCTGTGCCGTGTTCCCCTTTCTCGCGCCGTGGAATCGCGGGGGGTTTTACTTTTACTTTGGTCCTTTGCTTTGCGGTTTGGTCTAAGGACGAAAAAAAAAACGGACGGAGACAGACGTTGGGATGCTGATCTGCCCCGATGATGGGGAGAGGGGAGGGGTAGGCGGGTAGATAAAGAAAAGGCACCAAACGGTGCGTGTGTGATGATTGGGAGGGAAGAAGTTTTGATTGGGCGGTATTGCAGTGGCGGTGGTGGTGGTGGTGGTGGTGGTGGTGGTAGCTGTTTTCTTTTTTCTTTTTGCGTGTTTGTATGCATGTCGGTCTTCGCGTGGGGCTGGCGTGGTGAGACAGTGAAAAAGATCAACGGTGCACGGCCACATCAACACGCACACAAGCGCGCACGACAAGTGTGCGTGCGTGCGGGTAAAGGGGGGGGTACATGATATGTGGCAGAAACGTAAGCAGTGCAGCGGTGCCCGATTCGTGCGTGTGAGTAGGCATTCGAAGAGAGAGGGCGATGAGCAACGCGAGAGCGACAGAAAACAAAGAAGAGATGTTGTAAGGATAGCAGACATGAGCATGTGGCTCACAGTAGTGTGGCTCCTGGCGTTGACCTATGTCGTTGCGCGAGCGTCAGTGAACGCGTGCACTTACGTGGAAGGTGATCCGCATCGACATGACCTCGTGCGAGGGTTCAGCTACGAACCAGCGGTGATGTCCCAGCCCCGATCAGATGAAGGGCTCGCAGCGCTCCACTCCGTGCTCTCTCTCTCTCTGCTCGCTCGCGTGCATCAGCCATCAGGCACGGAGAGAGCGCGGTCAGGGCACTAGCTCCGTCACTCACACATGTGGGCCAACGCGCGTGACGAGAGCCCGCTCGAGTCGCTCGCAAGAAGCGTTGGGCCTGCATGTCGAGGTGGCGGGGGAGGGGGGATAAGGATGGCTGGAAGCGCAGGAGATACGCGCTCTCATGCTCTGCTCATTCTTGTTGCTTATCGTTGCTTCGCCGTTTACTAGTCCATCCCGTCGGGGTTGGTGTTCGCATACACCCTCGCCTCCCCACCGCCGCACACGGGCTGTCTCGCACAGACAAAGGACCGAAGAGAAAAATGGAAGCGAAAAAAGGGTCAGGCATCCGCTACTACTTCATCGGTCGCTGTGAGGATGACACGAAGAGAAAAGCACCGGCCATAGCAACGCGCATCACACAGCACATCGCACGCTACGACACCGATGCTCGAGTAATCTTGCGCTTCCCTCCCCGCCTCTTCTTCCCCCCCTCCTTCCAGAACGTCTTCGCTCTCACGGGCACATCCGCCGCAAGCGCGCGTGTGCAACCACGGAATTCAGGCGGGGGAAAAAAGGATACGGGCGGAAGAGAAAGAGGAAAGGCATTAGGAATGAGGATGAGTGCCGGCGTCTGTGCTTGCTTGCAGGTATTGGGGCGTACAGCTGGTGCGTTCGCTGCTCCCCGTCTGCTTCCCTGCCCCCCCGCCCTCTCTCTCGCCTACAAGGTACCCCCTCCCCACCGTCCTTGTGCGCGATACTGGCCACAAACAGGGGTAGGGCACGCGGATGGAGAGCAGCGGCATGTGAAGAGGGAGGAGGCCGAGGAGCATGGACTGGAGGAAGCGAGGGGCGTCGTCACAAAAACAAACGAAAGAACCAGCATACAAGCTCCGTTTCAGATGGCCGCTGCTTGAGGTGGGGCATGACCGGGGGCACCTCCCAGGCCCCATCCGCCCGCCCTTCTCTCTGCGTTGCTGCCGGCACCTTTCCCCTTGTCCGCCCTGCCTCAGCCCTCGCAACACCCACTACGGCTACTAAAGTCCACTAACTTTCTTGATCAAGTGCGAAATGCGCGCTCGCAATGGAGGCGAGCAAAATCCACCCACCCACCCAAGAAAAAAAGAAAGCACACACAATGGCGGGCACGGGAGACACCGCGGGGCAACCGTGCACGAGTCGCAGCAACACACGACGAGCAAGCACGCGTGCCTCGCCGCCATTATCGCACCGTCCCGTCCGCCACCAACACCATTACTGCCCCAGCGCCTCTCGTCATGGCGTGTCGTCACTGCTGACCACTACATGGCAGCAGCCGCATTGCGAGGGCTCTTCTGTGCGGCCGCCTCCACCTTCGCTGCCTCCGCCTTCATGCCTAGGGACTTGAGCTCCTCCGCCAGCGCCATCGCGACGGACTTGTAGCTGTGTCCGCCGTGGATCGTGCTACCGGCGTCGGTATAGTAGGTGGTGTGGGCGCCGCCGACGACGCCGGCAAACGCGTACTGCACGTTCTCGCAGACGGGGTCGTCGCTCACCATGACAACGCTCATCTTCTCCGGAAACATGATGAGGGTGTTCGTCGCCGCAGCCGTGGTGGCAGTCTCGACAGAGAGGCCGGCTGCCTCGATCGTCTTGGTACACGTCTCGCGGAAGAGGGAATTCAAGCGCTCGTACTTGGTCGCCGGCTTCATTACGAGCGTCACGCGCGTCGCCTTCATCGCCTTCGCCTTCTCTACAGCCACCTTGGCCGCCTTGCTGAAGCTCTCCACCGCCTCTGCGGTCTCTTGCTCGCATGTAATGCCGGAGGCCGGATACACATCCAGTATGTCGCGCACCTGCATCGTGTCAGGCGCGCGGCGCGGGAGGATGGCGCGCACCACAACCGTCTTCACGCCTGCGTATGGGCCACTGGCCGTGCTAGGCGGCTCGGCGACGCACGCGTATACGCCGCGCGGGGCCTGCATGCCGACAACGATGGCATTGGACGCGGCCGAGGTGGCCTGCATCGCCTTCACAGCGCCACCAGTCGCCTTCGACACCATGGCGGACGCGGCCTGCACCAGAGCAGCGGGGGCACCCGCGGCAATTACAGCAATAGACTTGGACATGTCGCGCAAGGAGAAAAACAGGGTCGGGAGCGAAGAGCGAAAAATGCGAGTAGTAGATGGGCCTGCTGCGGACTACGCAAATGCGGATGCAAGCGAACCTCGCACAGACGTGTACCAGCGTGTGTTGGCGTTTGGAGAGGGGAGGTTATGATAGATGAAGCCAGCGTGTCAAGCAGTTGCGAGAGAAAAAAAATTCGATGCGGCGGAGAGAAGCACGTAGAGTGGAGGGAACTGACGAAAGTCACAGACACGTAGACGTGTGCACATATACATCTCGGCAGGACTCGGCAGCCCAGGTGATGGTGAGCAACGCCACTGCCAACCGCCTCGGCGCGTGAAGAGCAGAAAGCTCAACAGGCACAGAGTGGAAGGGGGTAGGGGAGGGGGGGGTGCTATAGAGAGAACGGAAGGAAGGGAGGATGGGGGTGGGGAGGTGCAGACAGAAACGTGCAACGACATCCAGAAAATCCCGCGCTCTCTTGGTTGCTGCTCACCTCTGTTTGTTTGTTGGGGTGTTTTGTTGGGGGGCGCTGTGCCTTCTTCCCCTGCGCTCCATTCTTGTCACCCCTCCTCCTCCTCCTCCCACCCCTCCACACACAAACACACACACACACACACATGCGAAAAAGCATCGCAGGGGGAGAGAGGGGGGGTTTGTACGCCTGCTACCGCACAGGAGATGCGAGACGACAACGAAAATGACACGGAACAAGAAGGAACAACACGCGAGATACAAATCAACAAAACTTCCGTGAAAAAAAAGGAAAGGGCATCAGACAACATAACAAAAGATGTCTACCGCTGTTATCACGTACCCACGGGCGTGCGTGTGATGTAAACACCTGCATACCTACATCTGTACACACAAACACGCAGAGAGATCCAGGCACAGCCACGGTGTCAGAAGGGCGAAGACTCACATTAGACCAGCAGGGATGGGCGAAGTGACCCGACTGCATACCGGGGCGCTAAGGGAACGTCTCCACAGCTCCTCAAACTCGTAGCCATCCCACAACTCCAGCAGAGAAAACACCGTCGGGCAGAGCAGCAGCGTGTATGAGGGAAAGGCAATGCCAGACGCCCTCTTGAGCAACCTGGCGAATAGAACAGCGCCGTCGCAGAGAACGGAGTTAAACTGCATCTCGTAGTACGTGATCAGCGCGGAGACTTGATATACGTTCACAATACCGGCGTGGTCGTCGTTGCGGCGAATCACAAAGCCATCCTCATACATGGTACCCGGAAAACACTCCGCGGCGTGGGTACGGGGGTCACCGGAAACGCGGTGGACATCAGCGCTGTCGTCGTCAAACGCGACCGCACTGCCTCTCTCAGTATTCGAGTGGTAGCCCTCCACGGGCGCCTCGCACTGAATGCCCCGCGCCCGCCGCAAGGCGGTGGTGCCAGACGCCTGAAGGTGCAGGCCTCTCTGCCCACTAGGCGCCGACCGTACGCGGTACGCCGGGATACGCTCCGGCTCACTCACCAGCCGCGCCACCACATCCGATGGAAGAGCGAAAGTGGAGGCCGGGCCCTCGTGAAGGGAGTCGGAGACCACCACAGCGCCATTGCGGCCGCGGCCTGCTGAGACGGAGCTGGGCCGCAAGTATGCCTCCTGTGGCACAGAGAAAAACGGCGCCGGCGGGGCAGAGAGGCTGACACCACCAGCGACAGACGCCTCCTCCGTCTTGGGCTGCAGCGATGCGGGAGCGCCGATGGACATGGACGTTACCGTTGGCGTGCGTTCGTCGCTGCTCGCATCGGACTGGCCAACTGGGCTTATCGTGTGCCACAGCTCGCCCGCGAGACAGCCGGCGACGGCGCCCACAGAGCTCAGCGACAGGCTGTCCGTATGTCTGTAGCCGATAGCGCTCGGGTTGTTTAGGTTGCTGGCCGTGGCCGGGACGCTCTCGTTCGCGCTGTTGGCGAAAGCCCTTTTCAGCGATACGAGAGCGCCGATGCTCGGCTTTAGGCACCGGCCCGCGGCCGTGCCGTTGGATGAAGCGACGCCACGAGGACCCCCCAGTGCATTGGCGGCATCCAGTCGGCACGCAGACGGCGCCTCAGACGCCACACCAGCTCCGGACGGCACGTTGCCGAACCTCGTGCTGCCGTAGCCATGGTAGCTGCTCTGCCGCTCGCTTAGCACCACGGAGGCGGCGCGCGTCGGCGCGCCAAAGCGACATGTTCCGCCACGCTCCCGCGGCCCTTGCAGTACCTCCAGCAGCCCTAGCTCCGTGAAGGTGGTGGACAGCTCCACGGAAGGGTTTGCCAGAGCGCCAGGCGGTTGCTCGGTCCTGTCACCGACCTCTCGAAGAACATTGTTGATGATGGCGAGCTTCTTCATTGTGTTGCGCACGGCCTCATCCTTTGGGCTGCGCCGAGGCGGCGGCATCGCCGACGACTCGTGACGGTTCTCTGGCGCCGCGAGTACCGTAACCGACTTGTTCGTCCACGCAATCAGCCGCCCAATCCTCATTGCGTGGGTGGAGAAGTCGAGCAGCACACTGCCGTCCTGCATGTAGCGGAGGGAGTAGGTCAGGTCCTGATTGGAGCACGTCGCCGCCTCGGCAACGTTGAACATCCACCACTCGTCTCGGTACCCCGCCGTTGGTGGGGGTGCCGCAGAACACAAGATGGCGTTGCTGGCGTAGGCTGACGCCATCGTGGCAGCCGACACATTTGGCGGTACCGGGGGGCCAAGCGGCACTCGCAGCGACGCCGCCCACAAGTCACCGTTCACCGGCGAGTGTACGGGCAGCTGCACGCTGGCAAGCGAGAAGGAGACCCCGCGCGCCCTCCACAGCCCCATGAGCTCGTGCGCCATGTGCTTGTTGAAGAAGTAGCTGTTCTCTGGACCGCCAGCAGGGAGGTACTCCTTGTGGATCTTCACATCGTTAAAATCCGCGAAGCGGGAGAGGATCATATCCAGCCGCAGCATGTCCAGCGGGTGGCCGCAGAGCACGGCGGATCGGTTGCTGATGACGCGGCTCACCTCAATCACCGAGTGTGGATAATGCGGCATGGAGCGCGCGAAGGGTAACGAGGCTGACGCGTGAGCGCTGGACGAGTTCGGTGAGTGCAGTCGTCCGCCACAACGCCCCCGAGGGGTAGGGGCAGTGCCGGCGCTGACAACCGTGTTGTTGCTGTTCACGTTGAGCCAGGTGTTGCCCCGCTCCGTCTCGCTCCCCTTGTAAATGTCGCGCATGGAGGCAAACACGTCATAGCCCTCGTTCACCCGCGCGACGAGGCGTCGCAGCGTGATGATGGGGATGTTCACCACCAACAGCGTAAAGCCCCCATTTGCAGTCAGGCGTGTCTCCGTCTCAAAGTGCTGGTGGCGCTTGCGCATAAGCACGCCGGTGTAGAAGGCGGCGCGGTACATGCACGCGGTGGAACGAATTAGGTCCTCCTCGCTCTGCGCCATCGACACGGCCAAGGCAGCGAAGAGTCCTTTACCGGAGCAGAAGATGCCGCCCTTGCATAGGGCCGCCGCTAGCGCATCGAAGCCGCGCTCGCACGCCGTCACGTAGAAGCAGCAGGTCAGATACAGCATGTGTAGCGGCCAGGAGTTGACCGCGTCAGTGAAAAATTCGGCACCAACCTTGACCAACTCTGATGGCTGGCGAAGCAGAAACATGATGATCCGATGCCATCGAAGGAACTCGCAGTCGTCGCACGCGGCGCTTGCAGCCAACGATGGCGGCGACGACTGGCTGCGGGCAGGGTTCGCGCCACTGGCCAGCAACGGCAGTGCGCACGAGTTGCGGTGCAGCTGGAGGGTGAGACGAGCCAAGAAGTCGTCCAGAACGTCGGCGTGTTCTTGGCACAGCTGCACCATCTCAGAGAAGCGGGAGAGCCGCTCAAGCGCGCCAAAGAGAGCGAAGGTGGGGGGCACCCGTGATGTCGGCGACGGCGGCGTAGCAGCGGCAGGCAATGGAGACGGCGTGGTCGCCGCAGCAGCCATCGCGGACGACGACGGCAAGGAAGTGCTCTGCAGATGCTGAAACGCTAATGCGCGATCGCGGTTGCCCACACTGCCCCTTTGCGGCTGATGCTGATGCTGCTGCTGCTGCTGCTGCTGATGCTGATGCTGATACTGCTGCTGCTGCTGCTGCGGCGGCGGCGGCGGTGGTTCGTCGGGCGGTGACGCGACAGGCATCATGGAAAGGAAGCGGCGCAGCGATGACACGACCGTAGCCCCGTCCCGCTGGCGTGTTGGTGCCCCAGGGTACGCCTGCTGCTCCTTGCAACACCGCGTCTGCCACTGCCGATCTTGCGACTCTTCGTCTTCGCCACTCTGCTCACTGGCTGCCTCCGGGGCGTTTTTGCTTCCCGCCACAGGCAGCCGCTGGCGCTGGTGCTGCTGGCTCACCTCACGCATCACCCCGTGCTGCGACAACTGAGTCTCTGTCCGCGTGTGGTAACGATGCATGCGAAAGGCTTGATAGGGGTTGCGAAGCGTATCATCACATGTCGGCGGCGCCCATGGCATCAATGCAGAGTCAACACAACAAGACTCGTCCCAGCCCTTGCTCGCCTCGCTGACGCTCCTGTTTGCGGCCGCGTAGGCAGCAGTCAGTACTACCCGCGCGCTCTTGCCATAACCTGGTGACGGCGAGAGCTCATCGGTCGCAGCAGCCGGATCGTCAGCACAGCCGCGGAAAGCCTTTCGCTGCGCCGCCGGAGAGGAATGGCAGCCGCCGCGGGATAGACTCACCGGCCGCGACGTCGCCGTGCTGATTGGGCGGGTGCCGCCTTCGCCACTACGGCCCCGTTGGGCACCCGAGAGCACGAAAGCAATCGGATCGACTTCGTACGCACGTGTCGCTGCCCCCGCTGCCAAAGCCGCTTCAGCGCCAGCGTCCCCGCCGCCCCTTGATGCCCCTCTCTGCGCCTCGACAGCAGCGCCGCCCGTGATAGTGCCACCATCACTAACGACCATCAGCCCACACTGCAAGGCGGACCATGGCTGCCGCCCATGCGCCGCTGGCGGGATCTGCCCATCACTCTCCTCCGTAGGAACATTCGGGGTCGGCTCTTGCGACACTCCAGATCCCGGAAAGCCGCCCGCCACCCGTGGCACATGACTGTCGCCAATGTCAGCGCGAACGCAGCGCAGAACCCCACTGCCGCCCCGCGGCCAGCTGGCGCCGAAGGTTCCACGGCTGGTGTTGCTCGCCCCGCTACCTGTGCCGCCGCTGCCATAGTCATAGAGCGCTTGCTGCTGTCGAGGCGGCGGCTCCCGGCTCCCGCTCAAAGGTGGAGAGGGAAAGCTATGCATGTAGCCGTGATGTGGAGCGCTCACCACCTTGGTCGCTGCCGGCATTGTCCCCACACGAGCACACGCTGTGCAGTCGTTCGTGGTGTGCACAGAAGGGCCGCCAGCAGGAGCAGCAGCGATGCTCGTGAGCGACACATGCGCAGTTGGCGGCATCAGCTCGCCGTGACTCACCATGCTTGTATTCCAGTCAGCATGGCGTCCAATGTCGGTGTCAACACGACCACTGTGAGCACAATATGGCACGTTAGCCGCGGATGTGCTGCCCGTTCTTGTCGTTTGGTGGCTGTTGGGCGAACTGACGGCGGGCGCCGCAGTGCTGTGCAGCCCATCAGCGGGGGATATCTCTAGCGTCATCGGGACGCCAGAGTCGTCATCTGCGGTGCCAGTGGCAGAAGGCGCGGAGATGTAAGGTGCGTCTGGGCTGCTGCGGGCGGCAGCGGCGTTGCTTCTTCCTCGGCCGCGCGCAGCCGTCGCGGTGATAGAAGAGAGCGCATGCACCATCGTCGCACTCGAAAGCACTGTCGCTGTGGCCGTTGGCGACGTGGTGGGGCTCAACGAGTGAAAAAACGCGGGCGCCGCAGGCGCCGTAGCGTTCGTCGATGATGAGGGAAGCGGCACCAGCGGCGGCGGCAGTGGTGTCTGCGGCTGCTTCAACAACCTTGCAGTATCACGTGAGGGAACGACGGCGCTGCCGGTGCCGTGGATGAGGCGCAAAAGATAGCCGCTACTGACAGCAGCGGAGGATGGGTACGGCATGGGGCGAGGCCGGCGTTGATGTGCGAGCCACGCACGCGTCTTTGTCGAAGACTGCGGGGAAGCAGAAGACGGCATCGTCGCACTTTCTAGTGAGGCGAGCGTCGTCACAACTACGCCATCGTTTCTGGCAGGCGAGGCGGCACTCGCGGACGCCAGCACGGCTGGGGTGACTGCCGTGTGGGACGCGCGGCAATCCTCGTCCGTAGTGGCAGTAGTAGCAGGTGCCGGGTCACTCTCAGGCGCCACCACGATCTGCACCACCGACTCCGCCGACAGAAAGGACGTCGCGATTACGTGCCCCTCAGGTGAGCACACAGCGGTGCGCGGCGGTTGATGAAGAGTACCGGACGCGGCTGCGTCAGCAGCACCGGCTAAACCATGCGCCGACGGGAAATAGCTACGAGTGACATGCCCTTGCCGTGAGGGCACTGACGCCGTTGGTGCCAATGGTGACCCGGGTTGCGATGCCGACGGCGGCGGCCCTGGAGCATCAGACCTGGAAGACATTTTTTTCTTCGAAACTGCCCCCGGATCGCAGCGAAGAAATCAGAAGCGAACAAAAAAAACAAAGACTGGAAAAGGCAAGTGAAAGAGGGAAGGAGAGAGATACGGCGCAGTCGCGTCACGAAGGGAGTGGAGGGTCAGGGCTGGATATAAACGCCGAAGCGGTGCCTTGTGTTCGTCACAAAACACCCGCTCTCCTTGCTTCGCTTCGTCTCTCTCTCTCTCTCTCTCTCACACACACAACCACAACCACAACCACAACTTCAAATCACCTTCTCGTCCTCTGCGCTCCTGCGTGTGTCGCTGAGTTATCTTTTCGCTTTTTGGCCACCCTCCCAGCACGTCCCCTGCACCACCCCTTCCCTTTCCCTCTCGTACGCGCGCGTGCGGCGTGCGTTCGTGCCCGTCGCGGATCGAGGGTATCGGCTCGCTTCGAGTGGGCTACCCGTATCGCCCCCGTCCACTCTCTCCGCCCACACACACACACAGACACAAAAAAAAAAAAAAAGACGAGCCGGACCAGCAGAAGAGGGAGGGGAGACGGGGGAGGGGAGCAACAAAAAGGTGTTATAATACTCACAAAGAAAGGTAAGAAAATAAAGGAGGCGGTGCAGCGCAGCGAGGGAACGGTGGAAAAGGACGACTGATCGGATAGATAGAGACGGACAGAGAAGCAGACGCACGCACAAAACCGAAAAAAAAAAGAAAGTATAGAAGAGACTGAGGTAGTGCCGTGCGTCTGATGGCGACAAGCGCGCTCTCACAGGAGATGCAAAGTCAACGATGAGAGGAAAACGTAAAGAGGAAGGGCGTGCGCGAGAGAGCCGAAGAGAGGCACGTTGTATACGTGTGCCCCCTCCCCGCTCTTCGTCGCTCGTCTATTCCAACCCCAATGCTGTTCTGTTCACTTACCTTGTAGAGTCCTTCTCCTTGTGCGACCGACCGGTCGGTTTTGGTTCTGCTGTGGATGAATGGTCTGGATCCTCCTCTTCGTCTGCTACTGGCAGACTCAAGAGGTGTGCGTCGAACGCAACGGTTTCGAAAGAACCGCCCGAATAGTTGCACGTGTGTTCGTGTGTCAAGACGCACTCGTGCGTTGGAGCACAGCGAGCAGCAAATAATGACGAGCACGACAAAAAAAAATGTGACGGAATTCGACACAATGCGAGCCTCGGAGGAGAAAGCTGAGGTGCGTGAGGAGCACGATGACAACGAGATAAAATGTTCGTCGGAAGGACTTGCTCCACGCCGTCAACACACCCGAGCACATGCACAGACAAACCACAAAACCTCCCACGCGTCGCTACAGTAGCCGTGGCCGCAGCCGAGAAAGACGAAACGTCAGAATCCTTGTGTTTCCTTTCCGTTTTCAAAAGTGGAGCTATAGACCAAGACCACACGCATGCATACGTGCGTGCGCAATATCCGCAAGAAACAACACCACCACCACCACCCCTTATCAGCCGCACGGTCTAATAGACACACACAGAGAGAGAGAGAGACAGATAGAGAGAGAGCAAGAGCAATGCAGCAGGAACAACGTAAACAAAAAACGGAAGGATAAACTGAACAAAATATAGAGATGCTGAAATGCACGGTTAACAGCCGAAGCGATAAGAGGTGAAACGAGCCCGCGCCGTGCTCCCCAGATGGTTGGGAAGGGGTGAGGAGATGGAGCACAAGGATAGAGTGCGTGGAAAACAAGCAAAAAAGATCCGTAGCGCGCAAGCAGAAACAAAAAACAAAAGCAA
Source organism: Leishmania major strain Friedlin (assembly GCF_000002725.2). NCBI lineage: Eukaryota > Euglenozoa > Kinetoplastea > Trypanosomatida > Trypanosomatidae > Leishmania > Leishmania major. The sequence goes on along the minus strand of NC_007252.2, from coordinate 416,754 downwards.
TGTCTGAAAAGGACAGGTGATGCGTATTCGATGACCCCGTGAAAACAAAACAACGATGTAACGACGGAAACAGGAAAGGAAGGAAAGGTCGAGCCTCAGACGCCCAATGTGCAAGAAGACGGAACAAGGGGAAAAATGAACGCCAGCTTACAACAACGCGCACACGCACACACGAGTCAAGGGCTGTAAAAACGAAAAGGGGAGAGGCCCGAGGAACCGTAAAAGACGCAGCCAGACGGAGATCTGCAAGGTGGGTGCGCGGGTGATGCAATCGCGTCGGGATGGCGGTTGGTATTCGTAAAGAAAACGAAGGAAGACCACGCACACAGAGAAAGAGACAGAGAATAGCCACCAAGAAGCGAGCCGCAAGGACAAAACAAACACGTTTCGGAAAGGAAAAGAAATACAGGAGCGCAGCAACTCAGACAGTAAAAAAAAAGGTGGTGAACGCGTCCACAACAACAGCCGCAGCCCATAACATACGCATACGCATGCATATAAACACACACATGCACATCTACACGTGCACACCAGTGAAGTGACGCATACGTAAAAGACAACGCGAAACGAAGAAGAGGGAGAAGGGGCGAGAGGAAAGCCGGTGACAGGGCTCCGACACGAGACGCACACTCATACAACGTGGCAGAGAGAGAGAAACAGAAACAGAGGCAGAGGCAGAGGCAGAGGCAGAGGCAGAGGCAGAGGCAGAGGGGCAAAGAAGCGCCACGCACGCACGCACAAGATGTGGTGAGGGAAGGACGCGTAGAGGACGCCGGGAATATGGGAGAGAACAACCACCACCACCACAAGACAAGTTTGCCACATAAAAGGAGGAATGCAAATACAGACTCGCACACACATGCACACACAACCAAACAGCAACAAGCGAGAATAAGAAACTCAGCTTCTGAGGCGGCAGTCACACGAGTATACGCATGTATGCGTACATATATATATATATATATGTGTGTGTGTGTGTGTAATATGCGTATGCGTGTCGCGGTGAACAGCGGGGGCGGATAGGAATGCAGGGAGGGATATGAACGGAGAGAGAGAGAAAGGGTGCGCGAGAGAGTGGGAGCCGGGAAGACGAGGCAAGGGAACGCACAAGAAACCCAGAAAGAGCAGCGAAGAAAACTCGCTGTGTCTGACCTTTGTGTGTGTTGGTGTGTGTTGGTGTGTGTGTGTGTGTGTTGTGTGTGGATGCGACTTTGCTGTCACAGTCGCCCCTCTGGACGTGATGGCAATGAGGTGAAAGCGAAGGACAGGGCAGGGCCTCCGCGTCAACAGCGTATAGACGCGAGAAAACGCGGAGCCGGACGCCGACGATCGAAGGGCGAGAGAGAGAGAGAGAGGGGGGAAGATGGCAAAAAGAGAAACCCCCTGGAAGGCGTAAGCAGCAACGCCTCGGATGTGCATGTAAAGTAAACGCCCCGCTTCCTGCTAGTGTGTCGACATGGCCGCTGCTGGTGCCACGGAGCTCCGCCTCCGATCCCTCTCTATGCGCAGCGTCTTCCAGCGTTTTTGTGCGTGTGCGTTCTTTTCGGTATTTTTTGTGTTGTTGCTGTTTCAAGAAAACGAAAGAGAGATGAGGATAGAGCCCCCCCCCACACACACACACACAAAAAAAAAGTTGAACAGAGCGAGCGCCCACAAACCCACGTACACATAGAAAGGAACAGAAAAGGTCACTGCATTGAGAGGAGGGCACCCGGCGACAAGCAACCATGCGTCAGCATTTCTGTCCCGCTCAGCATGCTGGTTTGTACGTGTGTGTGTGTGTGTGTGTGTGTGTGTGTGTGTGTGTGTGTGCGTCCTGCGAGAGGAGCACGATGAGCCGCACTAGGGAGCACCCTCCCTTCTTCTTCACTTGCCCTTGTGTGCCCGGTGACTGGCTATGTGCCGTCTCTTTGCATCACTTTTTCGTCTTACCTTCCTCTCTCATGAACGCGGTGAGTCTCCCGTCTATCCCCGCAGGGCGACAACGGCGCCTGCAAGCGCAAGAACGACGACACACGCCAACAACGCGACGCGAAACGCAACAGCAAGAAGGGAAACAGCACACGCGGTGCGGGTGAGCACGCATACATTTAGCTGCACGCAGCGCCATATCATTTTGTTTCGGGTGTGAGGGAGAGATGGAGTTTGGCACCTTCGTGAAAGCCCCTCCCCCCACCCACCCACCCACCCGGATTCCTTCCTCGCACTTCTGCACTGTCCTCGCCGGCCTCCCCACCGATCCATGCGCGGCGCACACGTACACAGGCACATGCGCGCACGCGCCCTCCACTAGAGCATTTCCGTTACTGCGTCTCCTTAAAATAGCATAAACACGCCGTCGTGGTCCATGTGAATGAAGTCGATCGCGGCGTACGCGTACCAGCAGCCCTGGCCACTGCGCTGCCTGCCCTTGAGACCGCCAGCACCGGAGGCAGCGCTACCCGAGACTGAAGATGCTGCTTGCGGCTGCGGCGGAGCGGTGCGCGAGCGATCGCCTGAAATCCATTCAAGGCCAGCTACATTGAACATCACTCGATCGCACCACGCAGGCAACCGGTCATGGCAGAAGTTGTCGCGATAGGGTGATGCCGCCACGTGAGTCAGCGGTACACTCGCCAACGGCGACGCCAAAGGCGCGAGCAGTGTCGACACCGAGGGCCTCGCCCTGATCGCCTCCGTCTGCTCCTGCTCCTCCGCACGGATGGCATCAGCCCGTCCAGCCAAGTCCTTCAAAGTGGGTATCTGCTGCTGCGCATCGGGCGTTGCTGCTACGTCTCGGAGTGCTGCCGCGTCGGCGCCAGCACTGGTGGTGGTGGCTCCGGTGCGGGTGCGGTAGGCAACACGGGAGTAGGTGGGTGCGAACTGAATCGGCATCTCTGCCAGCTCCACGCTAGAGAGCAGAGCCACCTCGTCCATCAGGTGTTGCGGCTCGATGTCGAACCGCGTTCGCAACTCTTGCTGCGTGGCTGGGTTGGTGAACAACTCCCAAAATTGCTCCGGGCAGCGCAACCGCTTCCTCTCCGCCCGCACCGTCATCTGCATCTTCTCCTCGACCCACTCAGTAAACGACTTGCCATCCATGCGAACGTTATAGTCGCCGAAGATGAAGAGCGGCTCGCTGAGGTCGACGACGGCACTGCATTCGGCGATGGCCTCCGTTATTGCCCGCGTGCGGCGGCCGGTGTACAGGCTTGGGCTGCTCTTTAGCGCCACGCGGTTGTCGTCGTCGTTGAAAAGGTGTACGTTGCACACGTTAAACTGGACGGTGCCGAGACGGAGAGAGAGGAGCAAGAACCCCTTGCGCGAGCGGCCCGCCTCGGCAAATTTTCCGCTGTGAAAGAGCCGGCCAGCCTCGCCAGCGTAGGTGAGCGGGTCGTCTACAATCGGAATATACGTGCGGTGCGGAACGGAGAGGCAGCTCGCGATGCCCATAAAGCGCGGCGAGAGAAACACAATGGAGCCGATGGCGGTGAAGTACGCGTCCGCGTCGGCGTCGAGCTCAGCGGTGAGATCCGTGTCGTTGCTGTTCGCGTCGCTCAGGCGATGAGCATCGCCGACGTGGCCGTTGGCGTTGCCGTTGTTATTACTGGTGCTACTGCCTTCAAAGGACGTCCTTCTCAGGGCCTGCACAGTGCTCGTGGCTCGGTGACGCTGGTAGCTGCTGCTGCTCAGCGTGTCACCGCTCTCTCGCTCGTCCATAAGCAGCCCGCTCGTCCAACCTGCCTCCGGCAGCAGCGACGTGCGGATTTGCTCCTTGAAGTACTCGTTGAAGTGCTTATTCTTGTACTTGCCACCGATTTCTTGAAAGTGCAGGACGACCATGTCGATGAGGGGCGGGCGCACAGACGGCGTGTAGCTGCGCATGTACGCCTCCGTGTTCGCTGCAGCGCCACAGGGCGTGGGCGAGGGAGGAGGGGACGGTGCGCCACCCGCGACCGAGGCGGGAGCAGCAGACGACGCCGTCGCAGACGCCTCTGCGGCGCGCACCGCGGCTGACATGTACGAGAGCCGGTGGAGCCATTGGCGGAGGTCCGCCAGAAACTCTGCCACCTGCTGCCGCACCACAGGCGAGACGCCCAGCTCTGAGTCGATGTCATCAGGCACGTGAATGTACGAGGGGCCGCGAAAATCCTTCGGCACGGAGGCAAAGGCGGCAGAGGTGTCACCGCCGTTCTCTGGCAGCGGTGAGTGGGGACATTCGGGCGAAGTTTCGCCGAGGCCAGCGTCTGTGCCCAACGCAGCCTCGATACCGCCTACGTTCTGGGTCAGCAAGAGAACACTCGGCTTCGAGTCCGCGCGGGACGGGTCGAAGTCGACAGAGAAGCGAAGTGCGGCAGAAGCGGTCACGCTGTCTGCCGGCAGCGGTGGTGTAGCGGACGACATGTCGAAACGCCTATACTGTCCCAACAGATTCTTTGGGTTTTGCTATCGTTTTCTGTCGCTCACTGAGGTAGCCCTTGCCTCTTCTCAGTAAGGGGCCCTGGTGCGAGGAGGGAGAGAAAGAGAAGAGGGGTCGGGCACCCGGTACCGTCACCTCATGTCGTACGAGACAAGCACGCATACACCCACAGGCACAGGCACATACCCCTCCCCTCTCCAAACACTAACGAATAACGGTAGCAGAGACCGATCAAGGGATGGAGTGGGGGCGCAGTGTTGGTCCTACCGCTTGTTAGAGAGATCGGTGCAGTGGAGAGAGGGATGAAGAGGACGTGGCACTCGTTTTAGGTAATGCACGTACACGATTCTGATGAGCGCTGCGAGAGAGGAGGCGCGCAAGGGGGCCCGCACGAGCTTGTGAGCTGTGTGCGCGTGCGTGCTTCAGCGAGATCAACTACTACAGCTACGTGATGCGGGCATGCGCGCGAATGCTCGGTGGCGTACGTGTAGGCGCACGTAGTCTCAACGGAGACGTCGTGCAGCAGCGGAGTAGGATGTGTGGAGACGCACAGATTTGCACGTGGGCCCACCATCGCGGAGAGCACAAGGAACCAGACGAGGAAGAGAGAGCGAGAGACGATGCAACGTGAAGGGTAACTTCGGTAGCGGCAGATGGCGCCGGAGACGGAGAAGAGAGAGAGAGAGAGAGACGAGCCCCCTCCTCTCCGTGTGAGCGGAGGACTGCGGCTCCTTTACAGGAGTCCCAGACGGAATGGAAAGACTCGTGTAGAGCGAGAAGAGAGGCGAAGGCGCGCGTTCCTTTCACAGTGGACACACTGACACGCACACATGCAGTCGGAGCGGCGATGCAGGCATACCCGTCACACTGTGTGCTATGGAGTGGGCATATGCGCACGGTGCGGGTGCGTGCTTCAGGGTCTGTTGGCGCATAGCAGCCACGCTGCCCCGCTCCTGTGCATCATTTTCGTCGACTTGTTCCTGAGTCTCATGAGCACCGCCTCTGCTGCTCTTGTTGTTATCTTTCGTTGCGTGTGAGTATGCGGGTGGTGGACCACAGGTGAAGGTTCAACGTATCCGCTCGTAAGCGTACTTCGCTTGCTCGGATGGAGGGGAGGGGAGGAGAGCACATATATGAAAACAAATCCATAACGAAAACGTTTTCCCTTTCTTTCGATTTTTAAGTGTGTGGGGGAAGGAAGAGGAGGGGGTTGAGGGGGATGTCTTTGATTCGTTTTAGATACCGCATGACGTGTAGCGTCCAGCGCGTGCACGGGCGAAACCAGACAAACACGGGCACTGACGCCCGTACACATACACGCACACACGCAACGAGGCCCCTCTTCCCTCGGGGGAGAGAATCCGGTAGATTTGGCGTGCCCACATCATCATGAATGACTTTTCATGCGGGCACCTTGTTTTTTGTTGTTCCGGTTTTCTTTTTTTTTTTTGATGTCTCCTCCGCCACACATGCGCCACCTCGTGCGCGTGACGGCATTGACCGAAGAAGAACAGAGAGGGAGGGAGGCGCTCTCCGCCAACGCATTACACACACACACACACACACACACACACACACACACACACATGAAGGAAAGCCAAAAAAGAGCGGGAAGACGCAAGACGCAACGTGGGACTCTGGAGGAGCAGACAGAGGAGGGGGGCGGGAAGAGGGGACATAAATGCCCTCTGTTCGACTCCACAGAGCGCAAGAAAAATAAAAACGAAGGAAAAACTCAGGAGCGCATGGACGACGTAAAGCAAGACAGAAACGTCAGCGGCACCACAAGACACTCAAACTGGCACGTGTATAAACGCATAATAATAGGGAAACCCCTTGACGCCACGCCGGACGAAAGAGAAAAGAGGGGAAGGGCACACAGCGCCGACAGAGCGGCAGAGAGCGAGAGAGACAGGCATGCGGCGCGCGTGACTGCGTGTGAGCCTGGACGGACGTATAGCTTCGACAAAACAGGGAGCGGGAGCAGGAGAGAGACAGGCGCACCCTCATGTAGACACACGCGGGTGCACGTGCTCTGCGCACCTGCACACCTCTGTCCACATCCTCCCCACCTCCTCCACAGCCGACTGTGCCGTCATCACTGCCTTTTTACAGCTTAGAGCCAGCCAGAGCCTTGTTGCGCTTCTCGTAGTCCTGCTTCTCCTTTACAGCGGCGTGGGCGGCGGCCACAATGGCGACTGGCACACGGAACGGAGAGCAAGAGACGTAGTTCAGGCCCACGCGGTGGCAGAACTCGATGGTGCGCGGGTCACCGCCGTGCTCGCCGCAGATGCCCATCTTCATCGTCGGCTTCACAGCGCGGCCCTTGGTGACGGCGGTGCTGACGAGCAAGCCAACGCCCTCTTGGTCGAGAGACTGGAAGGGGTCGCGGGTGTAGATGCCGAGGTTGTCGTACAGGCGCAGGAACTGGCCAGCATCATCACGAGAGAAGCCGCAACCCATCTGGGTCAGGTCGTTTGTGCCGAAGGAGAAGAAGTCCGCCTCCTCAGCGATCTGGTCCGCCGTCAGCGCCGCACGTGGCACCTCGATCATGGTACCGATGGTGTAGTGCACGCGAGCACCGCCTTCCTCGAGCACCTTCTCGGCCGTCACAACGGCCTGCTTCTTTGAGAAGGTCAGCTCCTCCTTCTTGCCCACAAGTGGAATCATGATTTCCGGCTGCACATCGGTGCCCTCCTTCGCCAGAGTGAGCGCGGCCTCCATGATGGCGCGCACCTGCATATTGTAGATCTCGGGGTAGGTAATACCGAGGCGGCAGCCGCGCAGGCCGAGCATGGGGTTCATCTCGTGCAGGGCCTTGACGCGCTGGCGCACCTTCTCCGCCGAGACGCCAAGCTTGGCGGCCAGCTCCTGCTGGGCAGACTCGTCGTGTGGCACGAACTCGTGCAGCGGGGGGTCGAGCAGGCGGATCACAACCGGGTTGCCAGCCATGGCGCGGAAGAGACCGATGAAGTCGCCGCGCTGGATGGGCAGCAGCTTCTTGAGCGCCGTCTCGCGGCCCTCCCTCGTATCGGCGAGGATCATCTCACGGATGGAGTCGATGCGGTCCGACTCGAAGAACATGTGCTCCGTGCGGCACAGACCCACACCCTCAGCGCCGAATTCGCGAGCCTTGTTAGCATCCGCCGGCGTATCGGCGTTGGCACGGACGCCCAGGCGCTTCACGTCTTGACACCAACGCACAAACACCTTGAAGTCGCCCTCGAGCGACGCGGCGCGCAGCTTCAGCGCACCCTTGTAGATCAGGCCGCGAGTGCCATCGAGCGTGATGACGTCGCCTTCGACGAACTGGTGGCCGTTCAGCGTGAAGCTCTTGCCCTTGAGCACAAGGTCGCCGCAACCGGAAACGCAGCACTTGCCCATACCACGGGCCACCACAGCCGCGTGCGAGGTCATGCCACCGCGAGCGGTCAGAATACCCTGAGCAGCGTTCATGCCGGCTAGGTCCTCCGGAGAGGTTTCGAGGCGCACCATGATAACCCGTTTGCCCTGCGCCGCCCACGCCTTGGCGGACTCGGCGTCGAAGACGACCTGGCCGACGGCCGCGCCCGGGGACGCCGCGAGGCCCTTGCCGATCGGCTTGGCCGTCTTGGCCGCCCCCGGCTCGATGTTCGGGTGCAGCAGGTGGCCCACCTGCTCGGGGTCAACGCGCAGCACGGCTTCCTCCTTGGTGATGCGACCCTCCTGGTGCATGTCGATGGCGACTTTGAGCGCGGCCTGGATCGTGCGCTTGCCGTTACGGCACTGCAGCATCCACAGGCGGCCATCCTCCACGGTGAACTCGATATCTTGCATGTCGCGGTAGTGGTCCTCCAGACGCGCCCGGATGCTGCACAGCAGCTTGTAGTTCTCCGGCATGAACTCCTCCATGGACGGATAGCGGCGCCTGCGCTCCTCCTCGCTCACGTTGTGCTCCTTGGCCCACTTGAGGGACAGCTCCTTGCCAATTTGCTGCGGCGTGCGGATGCCGGCCACGACGTCCTCGCCCTGGGCGTTCACCAGGTACTCGCCGTAGAAGTAGTTCGCGCCGGTGGCCGGGCTGCGAGAGAAGGCAACGCCAGTGGCGGAGCGATCATTCACGTTACCGAACACCATCGCCTGCACGTTCACAGCCGTGCCGATCAGGCCGGTGATGTGGTTCAGGCGCCGGTACATCTCGGCGCGCGGGTTGCCCCAGCTGCGGAAGACGGCGCGGATGGCAGCAAACAGTTGCACCCACGGGTCCTGCGGGAACGGGGTTCCCGTCTTCTTCTCGAAGAGACGCAGGTACTTGCCTACAAGCTCCTTGAGGTCTTCAGCCGTCAGGTCCGTGTCGAACTTGGTGTCCTTCTTTTCCTTCATCTCCCCGAGTGCGTGCTCGAAGTCCTCGCGGCCGACCTGCATGACGATATCCGCGTACATGGTGATGAAGCGGCGGTACGAATCGTACACGAAGCGGGACTGAGCAGGCTTGCGCTTTACCCACGCCTCGACGGTGTTACGGTTGAGGCCAAGGTTCAGGACCGTGTCCATCATACCCGGCATGGACGCTGCCGCGCCAGAGCGGACGGAGAAGAGCAGCGGCGAGTTGACATCGCCGAAGGACTTCTTCATCTCCTTCTCGACCTTCCGCACGTTCTCCTTCACCTGGGTAATCACATCGTCCGGGATGGTCTTTGACTGCTGGTAGGCGGCACATACCTTTGTCGTGATCGTGAAGCCGGGGGGCACCGGGATGCCGATGTTCACCATTTCAGCAAGGTTCGCACCCTTGCCGCCGAGAAGCATCTTCATGTCACGGTTTCCATCGGCCTTCGACCCGCCAAAGTAGTAGACGTGCTTAACGGTGTCCATCTTGTTTCTTGTTGTTGTTCTTGCTTCGTGCTTCTTGTCGATTTCGTGCGCCTCTGTGTGTGTGTGGGGGGGGGAGGGAGAGAGGGGAGAAGGGCAGAAAATATGGAGAGGTACACAGGGGGGAAGGGTGCGAGGAGGGGAGAAAGGAGGCGAGCACCGCTACGCTTCGTCTGTGAGATATGACGAGATGGGGGAGAGACAAACAGGAAAAATAAAAATAAAACGAAGAAAATGTGATGTCACACAAATGAGGATAAAGACGACGAGTAAATAGACGGAGAGAGCGGAGGGAGAGAGGGGTGTGTGTGTGTGTGTGTGTGTGTGTGTGTGTGCGTGTGTGTGTGCGTGTGTGCGACGGCGTTGCAGCTTTTCTTCTTGCTTCAAGTGCCACCACGTTGACTCACGGAAAAAAAAAAGAAAGAGAGAGACAGAGAGGGAAAAAGGGGGTGGCGCCAGTGGTGCTGGTGCTTGGTCGTGGGAGAAACAGCACAACAGAATACGAAAAAAAGGGATGGGAACAGAGCAGGGCACGGCAAGCAAGTCACGATAGAAAAATCACATAGATATATATATCTGCTTTCGTTGTCCTTCGTTGTGTGGTCGATTTTCGTTGTCTCCTTCGCTTCTTGCGGTTGATGGCGTTGCTGCTTGACACGAGTGGGAGGCCAGCGCAAGACGAATAATAGAAAAATACAGTAGCGAGGAAAAGAGACGATTTTTCGCACGTTGGCTGACGCAGCCCACTACGATCGGGTGTCTACGCTACGCGCGACACGTAGACGCTGTTCCTCCCCGCTTGTCGATTGCCAATGGGAGTCCGCGCAACAGAGACCGGCGCAGGGAGACACACACAAGCAAAAACGTTTTTTCCTTACACAACCAGACAGGGACACACACACAGACAGGAGGAAGGGAAGGAGGAAAGAGAGGGGGGGGGGGAAACACAACGCAACCGAAAAAGGGGGCACCAGCAACGCGGCAACAACAGCAGTAATCAAAATGAGATCGTCGTCAGAGAGCGTGCAGAGAAAGATGATCGCTTCCTTGTCGTCGTCAAGATGCTTTTTCGCTTGTCTTGTGAGGGGGTCGTAATAGAGCGGGAGCCGGAGATAGCGTTTTTCTGTTTTGCTTTCAGGGGGTGCGCGAAGAGCGAGCAGCATGAGACTGTGCAAGGGATGAGGAGGAGGCAAAGGTGTATACGACGAGAAAGGGGAGGGGGGGAGATGTCAGCGGCACATGGGCCGTGAAACGCGTTGGCGTGTTCGTGAATGAGAAGGGCAGAAAATGGCAGCAAGGCACAGGAAAACGGGCGAAGAAAGAGAGGGAAGTGAATGAGTACAGCTACATAAAAATAGATAATCACGTAAGGCCTTCCGCGCAGCAGTACATCGTCGCTGCTGTCTGCCAAGCGGCAGACCAAGCAGTACACGGACGGGAGGAGGATAGAGGAGAAGGTAGGGCTGCAAGCGACCCTTGCCCTTGGCAAACGCGGCGTCATCGCGCTCGGCACACAGCACCGCACCGTCGGCGTTGACATCTTTCCAGCCATCGAAGACACAGTGAGATGGCGATTACGCCCCTCCCACTCCCGAAGCTCTCTAGCAAGGACACTCCGTGGCGTTCTTCTTTTGGTTTGTCTCCCTCGCACAAGGCAGCTTCCACGCCGACTTTGCGACCCGTGGCGCTAGTTCCGCGACTGATTGTGTACCGCCGTATCGTTGTTTGCACGTATACGTGCCCTTTAAACAGCGCTAGCAACTGCACAGCAGCGAGCACCACCATCATCGATGAATGCACACACATACTCGCGCCAGGCTCCGGGGAAGGCGGAGAAACGACACAGAAAAGTGTGTGCATACAGTAGGCATAGCGATACACACGCGGGCGCATGTGAGGGGCGCGCCACCTCTGGCCGCTACCGGTGACTCAGTCTTTCCCTTCAACAGCCATCCTCCACGAAACGACTGGGCGAGAGAGGGTAGGAGAAGAGTTGTGAGAGACACGCACTCGCACACACAGGCATGACAATGCACGCCAGCCAGTCCAACCGTCGGAGCTCTTCTTTCTTCCACGTGGCCCTTCTCTGCCATACAGCATGAGGTCACAGTGCTCCCCCTCGACACCTCGACCACCGCCACCACACGGCCTGCCCCACAGGCACCCATCGCGTCGCGCGCAGCAGCCCTCGACACGCGCGCTACAGCAATGCCAACCCAGTCATCGCAGCACGGCCTCTGCCCCAGACTCTACAAATCCGCCGCCCCGCATGTCGCCTCACAGCCGCTCCCCCGTCAGGCAGGTCGCCACGTCGTGCAGCCTCCTCGCGGGTGGCACTCAGGCACCCACACGCCACTAGGCGGTGTGAGGGCCGGGGGTGGGATACGCTCGAGTCACGCCGACACACTGCCCATCATATCGATCGCAGAAGCGTGTTCGCCCTGGCAGGGATAGGTGGGGCTGCTGCACTGCACCCTGAGACGCCGCGCCCTGCGGGGCCTTGTCCCCTCATCATCAGAGAGGGGAGGGGGGGGCGTTATCGACAGAAAAAAAACGGAAACGTCAGTTCATCCACGTGCGTCAGTCCGTCGATAGCGGACACAAGACGCGCATAATGAACTCGCCTACATAGGCGGCAACCGGAGTGTCAGCAGAACGCACGTTGAGCGCTGTCAGTGTGCTTTTCTTCATGTTCAGCGTCGCCTGAGCCAGCAGACGCTCATGGCCGATCGTTTCGCAGTAGAGAAGCACCAAAAGCCCCTTCTCCGGCACCTCGCGTCGGTGAACCAGATTCAAGCAGTGCACGCGCAGCAAGTTTGTCGTCAACCGCGTCAGGTCAGACTTGAGCTCCCGCAGCTGCGGCGGCATGTTCCACACGGAGCGACCGAGCGCGCGCCATTGCTCGGCAAAGAAATGCGGCTCGCACCCGGTCGCAGGGAGCAGAAGGTAGGCCGTCGGGATCGGCGGTGCCAGTACGTAGCGTACTCCGATGTACTCTAGCTCAATGGCCACTTGAAGCTCCGCTGTCGGCGACTTTCTGTTGTTGCACGCGACCAGCACGCTCACCTCTACGGGCTTGTCATCGCACTCGAGCGACGTCGCGGGGAACACCTGCGCCACACCAAGGCCGAACATGTTCCAGTTGATCTGCATCGTGAGCACGCGGGTGTGGTGCATGTAGTCCTCGCCAGCCACGAGGCGCAGACGAGAGCACAACACCAGCTTCGAGCCCGACTGCGACCACATCATCTCCACCTGCACACCGTTGCCTTGCGCGGGAGTCAGCACCGTCGAGAAGCTCGTGGTGGTCTCGCCCGAAGACAACATGGTTGCCGCGGCGCCGTGAGCGGTCGTCGAGGAAGTGTTGGCAGCCATGGCCGACGGCGTCTTTGCCGCAGTAGACCCGTTGCTGCTGCCGCCGGTGTACCCGTTAGCTTCATCGTTGTCGCCTTCCTCACCACTATTGGCGTCCTCATCGTCGTTGACGCCAACCAAGCACTTGTTTGAGCTGCCAATCACGTTGTCTCCGATGAGCAGGCGGAGCGGCTTCGACGCAACAGAGGCGAGCGTGCCGAGCTCCTGCAGGCCGCTGCTGGTGCCTGGCTGCTGGGAGGAGTGGTGAACAAGCTCGTCCCAGGAGTTGGTGCCGAGCTTCACCGCCTCCGTGGTCGTGAGCATGCGCTTCGCCACATCCGGGTCGAGGGTGATGAGGCGCCAGTAGAAGAAGGCGCGATCGCGCAGGTCGGGGTGCAGCGAGTCCGTGCACGCGCCCAAGACCTTCTCCAGCATGGCCTGTGTCCCGTTCTTGATGGCGCTGTTGCTGTCCTTGCCCGGCGCGTGGCGAGCGCTGCGCAGGTACAGCTTCGCCAGTGCTGTCATGGTGGCGCACTGGACGAGGCGCGGCTGCTGCATGAACTCGTTCACCAGCACCGAAAGGTACTCGATGACGGACTCGGAGACGCTGTCGGGGTACTCGCCGAGCACCCACGCCACCGCCGCCTTTGCTTCCGTCGCCCTCAAAATCGTCAGTGAGGCGCACAAGGGCGGTATGATGTCGGTGAACTTACCCGGGTAGCAGCGCAGCACCATCTGCACCACGACAACCGTGTCCTCCACCAAGTGCGGCACACGCGTGGCAATGAGCTGCCCCAGCTGGTGCACGCACTCCTCCGACAGCTCCGGAATCATCGTGGCCAGCACGCCAATGGCGTTGATGGCCGTGCGCACCAGCGCGACGTCTGCCTCGCGGGTGTACACCATGAGCTCATCTAACACGCGCACGCCATTCTCGCGGTTGGCAAAGCGCACCAGGAGGTTTAGCTTCTCCATCTTCACATAGATGGGATCCTCGAACTTGACGAGGAACTTGCTAAGATGCGCAGCCAGGTACGGCATGAACACAGGTGTCAGGAACTGGGCAATATTGCGCAGGACCACGTACTGCATCTCGAACCGCGGAGCCTCGAGCAGCTCTACCAGCGGCTGAAGGAGAGAGGTGGTGTAGCGCTGCAAAATCCGCGACTGCTCCGCCTCCGGAACGCACAGACGGGGCGCGGTAACCGAATGCAAAAAGAGCCCGACAACTCGGATGGCGCTGAGCACAATGATGGGGCTCGCGTACTGCATCAGTGGCAGCACCGCCTCCAGTGTCTCCTCGCCCTCGGCGATGTACTGTCGGCGAAGCGTGTCAAGCTCGACATCATCTTCACCGTGCGCGGCGGGGTGACTGCCGCACTGCAGCGCGGTCAAAGTCGGTCCCGCGGTGCTGTGGACCGCAGTGCTCGAGGCTACGGAAGGCTGAAGCCCGCGGCAGCAGCGACGCTCGCGGCCCACCGCCTCGTGGCACTCCCACATCATCGCAATGGCGAGGCCCTCAAGTAGGTACACCGTCGTCCACTCGTTGCCATGCAGCAGCATCTCCATCAGGTGCGGGCGAGCCTCCAGCAGCGCGGAGATGTACGAGACAGGCGCGTTGCGGTACTGCAGCTCCAGCATGGCTCGCACCGCGGACCCGGCGACCGCGGCGTTCGTGTCCTTAAGCAACCCCTTCAGCTTGTCGAGCAGGTCCAACGCAGACGACACGTTCGGTGCCTTGGAGTACTGCTTCAACACGCCCATCGCGGCGATGCGTCGCACGTACGCGGAACTGTCCTCCAGACAGCGGCTGAGCGGGCCTGTGTCGAAGTCGGCCATGACAGACAGTTGAATACTCGTCATGGTACGCAGACCGGCGCCGCGGACGAGCGGTGAGTCGTGCAGGGTGTCCCTCACGAACGTGCCAGCCTGCAGCACCGTACGCTCCGGCTGCACACGGCTGTTCTCCATCAGGTACAAGTACGCCAGTCGCTTCATGGTGCTGTGTGCGCTGGAGGTGAGTGCGGAGACTTCATTAAAGAGGCTCGACATGTCCTTGCCCATCGTCATGTACGCCACAACCTGGTAGAGAGCTGAGAGCTGGCGCGGTTCGTTTTGGCTCGCCAAGTCCTCCTTCACCATGGGAGCATCGAAGCCGCGGCTGAAGTAAGCCGCGCCAGTGACGAACACGGTCGGCATCGCGCCTACGACGTTACTGTCGGAGAAGGGAAGAAGGGAGCAGGTGTGCTGCTATTCCACAGACAGCGGGAGTACAACGAGCTGCCTGCACTGCTTACGGGTCAACGGAGAGAAAGAAGAGCAACCTCAGCTAAAGGAGCGAGGAAAAAACTCACGAAGCACACGATAAGGAGTCGAGGAAAAAGACAGAGGCACACACGCACACACACATAGGTGTGTATATATGAATGTACGTATATGTTTGCACGTATGTGCCTGTGTATGTGTCTGCGTGCGTGTGTGTGTGTGTGTGTGGAGGGGCTCCAACTGGCGAAGTTCTAGAGAGACCAGAGGAAAGGAGAACGCGCGAAGACGACAGACACGCACACACGCACACAAACAGCTGCGCCAACGGCACACCTACCGTTGGGACGGCGGTGATCGAAGAACAACGCAACGGGAACAATACCGAAGTAAGGAGGAAAGGAGGTCGAGAGAACGTTGCCCGTCGCTATTTCTTCGTCGATTCAAAGCCGTACAACTTCACAGTCTCACGACGACCGCGATGAGCGCACACACGACTCCGCTACGCGTCGCCAAGACATAAACAAGAGCCGGCACACCAGAAACCAACGTGGCACGACGAAATTATACAAACACAAATTATAATAATAGTGTAGCAACGAGAAAAAAAAAAGAGAGAAACAGGAAACAAGAGCGCGAGAGTACGAGACGAAGAGTCAGTACAGGGGGATGCTGCAAAACCTTTGTGCCCGTGACGTAATTCGAAGAGAAGGGGACACTTCATGGAGTGGAGAGTGTCGTGTGTGTGCGTATCGCAGGGCGGCGTTTGTTGTTAGAGACCGGGGGACACGCGGCGCGTGCGCGAGTATGGACACCACAGATGGTGGTGCATCAATGCGCACGGTAGCCGTTGCGTTATGCGCAACAGAAACACGAGGAGGGCGGGAGAAGAAGCAGTCTTTCTTGTGTGTGGATCGGTGTGGGTGTGAGAGGGGGGAAGGAGGGGTCTAAGGAAGGAGACAGGCGCGTGTGCAGAGAAGACGACAGCACTGCTACTAATAACGAGAGCGCGCGTGGCGCTTGTAAGCAAAGCAAATTGGCGATAAGGGAGACGGCCCAATCCGTCGATGCAAGTTCTGTCTTCTGCGTGGTTGGTATTGTTGTTATTGATTTTTTTTTTAGGGGAAGGGGGAGGGGGGCAGCTTTGTTCGCCGTTGCTCCACACCGGCTGTGCGCGTTTACGTTTCTTGCCCCTCATCGCACGGTGCACGTTGAGCGTGCTCCCCGGACAGCAGTAGCAGAGGGGGTGGGAGAGCGAGCGGGTCGGACCGCTGCGGTACGAGCAACTGGGGAGCTGCCATGCACGCACATGAACGCCGCCACGCTCACTCACGCAGCGCTCTGATAGAGGCTAACATCCCCCGCCCCCCCCACACACACACACGCAGGGTAGATAGAAAGAGGGGGGGGGGGCGAAAAGAATGATGTGTGCGGAAGCGGCAAACACTCACACAACACACAAAAAAAGAAGAGAGCACGGCAGTCCTTCGGAAGACGAAAGACAACAGGGCACGCCACAACACCGTCACCCACCCGCGGCAGCAACCTCGCACAAGGAAGGCAGGACAACCCAACTCAGAGAGAGAAGCTGCAGCGATGTCACGTCCGGAGTCAGCACATGGGCTGTGCACGTTGAGCCTTTTCTTTCGCTGCATCTTTCGCACCCTTTTCTTCGCCCCTGCCCTCCCTCGTTCTCTTGAGTAGTGAAGCTTGCAGTTGATCCATCAGTCGCTACACAGTGAACTTCAAGCAGCGCGTCGCATCGTGGAGCACGTGGCAGTCAATTGAGCAGAACAGAGCGGTGCGACAGCGCAAACATCGATATGACGCAGGCAGCATGCATACCGAACAGAGGTGATGCTCTCGCTCTCCCTGCACGGCGTCCTCGCACCCTGGGTCGATGAAATCCACCTGCCCCCCGTTCGCCAATCGGCTGGTGTGGCCCGAATCGTTTTCCCTCTGCCGGCTGCGGCGCTTTCGGCTGCCGAGGACTTGCTCAGGTACGGCAAACGTGAAGCCGGCAACGTGCACGGTCCTTGTGGCTGCCTCTGTTGCCGTGGAAGACGACGCCACCAAACTTCGTCGAGGCTTCTCTTTGTGCCCCCACCCCTCCTCCGTCGTCGCGCACCGTACGACGTCGCGTCTGTGCACTGGACCCGCCGTGAGTGCCTCGTAGCTCGGACAGAGGCTGTACACTTGCAGTAGAGGGTTCGGCAGCACCTCTGCGTCGTCATCACTGTCGACATACTTCGCCTCGCTCGACACTGTCGCCGCGTCTGTCTTGCGTGAAGTCGACGACGCCTGCGCCCATGGTGCGCGCGACTCGGGAGAGAGAACGCCGTTGATTATCTGTGGGGGGAACTCCAGCATGGTGCGCTCCCACTGCCGAACGAGACGGAGCTCTGCTTTAAGTTTTGCTACAAGTGAGCTGCACGCATCTGGCCTCGCCGACTGTGCTGCAGAGTTGACCTTCCTCTCCGTCTCGGCGGCGGCTGTGTCACGGCCGGCGCGCTGTGCTCCTCGCGGACGCTTCCTCGCCACCGCCGCGCCATCCGCAAGGCCTCGTCGAACCGACGTCACCGTCACCATCTCAGAAGGGTGCCCTGAAGATGACAGCGATGTTGACGGCAGCGTCTCTGCCGAAAACACTTTTGCCTGCGGGCCCCCTCGCCTTTTGGGGGGGCCGACTCCACGCCTCTCGGCAGTCTGAACGCCTCCGATGCGACTGACGGCTTTGTCATCCCCATCTGCAGAGTCTGCAGTGCTACCGTCATCAGCGCTGCTGCTGCAGCTTACTTCCTCCCACTCCTTTGCCGCCGCGCGCACCGATTCGAGGTAGGCCTTGTGCTGATCCTGCAGGCTCGCGGTGAGCGGGATGCGTGCGCCGTTGAGGAGCGCGTCCTCTGACGCTCGCGTGCCCTTTCGTGCCTGCCCTCGCTTCGCACCGGCCGCCGCCGCAGTGGCACCAGACGTTGCCGATGTTCCTCCACTGCTGGAAAGCAATCCGATAATGGACGACGCTGGCCCGTCAAAGGTTCCATCGCCGCCCACAGTGCTCTCCCACGCGTCTTCGCCGCCGGCGCGCTTCAGAGTCGCCCCTACGTCGACAAAGGCGTTGTCCTCGCTGAGCCGAGCGAGTCGCTCTAGCTCCGCTGCACTCCTGCCGCCACCGTACGCTCGGCTCATTCCGTCGATCCACGTCTGCGGTATGTAAGACACGCGGGAGGCCTTACACGGCTTGGTGGTCGCACACGCACTGGGGCCGCCTCTTCACAGCGAACGTGCGCGCGAGACAGAGACAGACGCTACACGCAGCCCCGCGTATCTCGCCGTGCTTGTGTGTTTCGATAGGCGTCTGTACACCTACGCAATTGCGAGCCAGCAGAGATACAGAGCGAAAGAGATAGAGGGAGAGGGAGAAGTGCCTCCGGCCCTGAGAACACGAATGCCGAGTCGCTGGGGAGGAGGCGCAGCGGAGAAAAGAAGAAAGGAACACAGGCAGAAGGAGAAGAGACGGAGACGTCAGAGAAAAAGGCGAGAGGCGAGAGAGAAAGCGGAACGACAGACGCCTCTCAACCACGGGCGCCCGTCTTCGAGTGCGGGTGGGCTGGTGGGCCGGTCGAGGACACCAGGAAGAGAAGGCGGGGTGCCATACACACACAACGCCAAGCACACGATGCCAGCAGAACGGAGAGCGACTTTCAGCGAAGCGTCAGCGGGGAGTGACTTTGCGCTTCGCGTCTATCGGCCCCAAGCCACGTACACACGCACCAATTCCTCTCTCTCTCGCTCGCTCCCCGACGGTCCATTCACCTCCATCGCCTCTTTGCACTGCGCAGCGCGGGTCACGTCACTGCCGTTTGTGAGCTGCTGTGGCGCATAATGCGTCCTTCATCCTCGTTTTTCAACTTTTGTTTCGTTCGTTGTACGCGGGGTGGGCAAGGGATTCGCCCGCTCGGTTTGAAATCAGAAAATAAAAGAAGAAAGAAACTCAAGCGCCGCAGAGACGGGTGAGGAGGGAAAGAGGGAGGAGGGCCGTACGGCATACACAGAGAACAAAATTGACAAAGAGATCCTGAGAGAAAGCGGGTCGAGGTCACAGATGGCTCTGTCCTCGCACATACGCACCCACATGCTGACCGACAGACACACACACGCATGCACACACGCGTGCAAGGCGGGGCGCCCATGGAAGCGTGGATGCGCGCAGACCCCTGCTCTCCTCCTCGCCTTCTTCTCGCTCACCCTGGAGCGCACTCCCTCATCGCTTCCACTCCCTAGCGCCACAGAAAGACGACACTGACGACGATCCGTTGTGGATTGGCACCCCCGTATACAGAGAAGGTACACGGGATGGAAAACACACCCTTACCGGTTAGCCTTGGCCACGCGCTCCACCTCATCCTTCTTCTTGATGGCGTAGGAGTTCGAGCTACCCTTGGACGCGTTCACGATCTCGTCCGCGAGGCACTCCGGCATCGACTTCAGGTTGCGGAAGGCAGCCTCACGCGCGCCCTTGCACATCTGGTAGATCGCCTCATTCACGCGGCGCATCGGTGACACATCCACAGCCTGGCGGCGCACAACACCACCGGAGCCGACGCGGGTCGAGTCCTCACGCGGCGCCCCCTTCGACACGGCGTCCACAACAACCTGCAGGGGGTTCTCGTCCGTCAGCAGGTGGATGATTTCCAGTGTGTGCTTCAGCAGACGCGCAGCCTGCAGCTTGCGACCGTTGCCGCGGCCCTTGAACATCAGGCCGTTGGCCAGACGCTCGACAATCGGCATGCGGGCCTTGTAGAAGCGGCGCTTCTGCCAGCGGCCGGACGTGTGCGGCACATACGCGGCCGTCGTCGAGATGTGGTCGCGGAGGGCCAGCTCCGACGTCTCGAGGCCCTCGAACGACCACTTGTTGAAGAGCTTGGGAGTCTTGCTGCTCATGGTGCTTTCTCTTGGGCAAGCGTTTCTGTGATTGTTCGAAAATGTGTTGCGAAGAGGCAATAATTTTTTTTCGATGGGAGAGAAGGCAAGGAGAGCGCCAGAAATAACGACGGGTAAAGATGTAGATGAACACGGAGGCGTATGTGTGCGGTTGAAGGATGCGCACACACGCGCACACACAGGTCAATTACACATAGAGACAGACAAAGGTGTGTGTGTGTGTGTGTGTGTGTGTGTGTGTGTGTGTGTGTGCAAGCATGCGCAGGGAAGTAGGGGACAACACAGAGACGCCAAAGAAGCACAAACCAAGACGTAGAGAGAGAGAGAGAGACAGGGTCAGGGAGAGATAAAAAGACACATACATGCGCACGCACTCGCACACGCATCCGCGGTGTACGGGGAAAGAGTGTACCCTCAGTCGTCGCACACACCCACACAAGCACTCGTCGCACCTCTCTCACGTAGAGAGAAAACCGAAAATGCTACCAGCTGCACACAGTCAGTCAGCTGACGCACTCGAGAGAGAGGCTAGAGACAGGGCCTACGAGTAGGACAGGCGAAGTATAAAGAAAAACACCGCGCGCTTGAAGCGCCCAGTGGTCCGCCAACTTCCCCTCCCCCCACCCCCTCGCACTGCCCCCCCCCCAGCGGCCGCTTTCGTTCGGGGTTTCACCGTTGGTTTCGAAAGAATTTCGAAGAAAACGAA
This sequence comes from Leishmania major strain Friedlin, assembly GCF_000002725.2. NCBI lineage: Eukaryota > Euglenozoa > Kinetoplastea > Trypanosomatida > Trypanosomatidae > Leishmania > Leishmania major. The sequence goes on along the minus strand of NC_007252.2, from coordinate 396,241 downwards.
AAAAGAAAATAAAATGAGCCAGGTCCAACACCAGCACAGAGCACTGCACGCCTCCAGGCCTCTCGTCACACCCCGCAGGAGCAGCACACCGCCACACGTATGCATGCTTCCACTACGCGACCGCACTTATCATAACTTCACCTCCCCCGCCACACACACACACACACATACACCCTCCGCCTTCCTTCGAGTGCTCTCTCCTCCCCGGCAGCACCCTCTCTGTCACCTTTTTTTTTCGTATTGCGTCGTCCCTTGCTTGCCTGGCTGTCCTTCCCCCACACATCTCCTTGTACAGAGGGTTCGCCCGTGACTGCTCGCGGGTGTGGTGGCGTACGGCAGAAACGCCGGCACCACTGACGCTATTCGACGCGCAGTCCCGGAAAAAGACGCCGAAAGCAAAACAAATACGACAACGACGAAAAAGGAAAGTGGGTCGGAGCAAGCACGAGGTGGGGAGGAGAGGGTAAGAGAGTGCGTCCGAGGCAATGAATGCGTGCGGGGGGAGCATGTAGGGCGGGGGGGGGGGGGCTGCAAAGGCGAGAAAAACGAGAGATCGGCCACGCACACGTGCACAACAGGGGGCCGCCGTTACCGGTTAGCCTTGGCCACGCGCTCCACCTCATCCTTCTTCTTGATGGCGTAGGAGTTCGAGCTACCCTTGGACGCGTTCACGATCTCGTCCGCGAGGCACTCCGGCATCGACTTCAGGTTGCGGAAGGCAGCCTCACGCGCGCCCTTGCACATCTGGTAGATCGCCTCATTCACGCGGCGCATCGGTGACACATCCACAGCCTGGCGGCGCACAACACCACCGGAGCCGACGCGGGTCGAGTCCTCACGCGGCGCCCCCTTCGACACGGCGTCCACAACAACCTGCAGGGGGTTCTCGTCCGTCAGCAGGTGGATGATTTCCAGTGTGTGCTTCAGCAGACGCGCAGCCTGCAGCTTGCGACCGTTGCCGCGGCCCTTGAACATCAGGCCGTTGGCCAGACGCTCGACAATCGGCATGCGGGCCTTGTAGAAGCGGCGCTTCTGCCAGCGGCCGGACGTGTGCGGCACATACGCGGCCGTCGTCGAGATGTGGTCGCGGAGGGCCAGCTCCGACGTCTCGAGGCCCTCGAACGACCACTTGTTGAAGAGCTTGGGAGTCTTGCTGCTCATGGTGCTTTCTCTTTACAGAGAGCCAAGATAATCAAAGGCACGTGCACAGAGAGGCAGGAGTGTCATGTGCGAAGAAACCGGTGTAGAAACGGAAAAGGGAGAGTCAGCGCGTGTGAAGGACGTGCACGTGTACGCGAGGATGCACACACGCGCGCAAACGCAGAGAGAGTCGACCGCACACAGAAAGAGAGGCGACAGTGAGATGGAAGAGAAGGCGTGCACAAAGTATACATTACATGCACATAAGGAGGAGGAGGAAACGATATTGATGGGAGAATGAGGAGGTGTTGCAGAGCGTTCACATTGAGATAGGAAAGAGGGAGAGGCAGCAGCAGCAGCCGGCTAACGGAATATGGTGCACGGGTGACGATGCGGTTGTCGATCACCACCAAGGAAGCCATGCCCGATAAGCACGAGCGTACCCCCTCCAAGCCCCTTCGCATTGGATGGGCAGCGGCTTGGTGGACAACACTGCGCAACCATCGCCGGATCTGGGCGGCCTGTGAGATTCCAGGGGCCGCAACAATCGATGAAAACGTGCTGTCACGTCGCAGACGGTCGATCTTTTCTTCCGCTTTCCGTTGACTTGTCTGTGGGGGCGGGGTACTGTAACACGTCCTTCGCGTAGCATCTGCTACGAGTATGTGTTTGCGTGTCAGCGGCTATGGATGACCGAGTGGACTCAGAAGACCATATGGTCACACTGCTATCGCAGACGAAGGGCCCCCCGCTAAGACCCATGAGGAAAAAACAAAGGCAATCACTCACCACAAAATCGCTTATCTTCCACTTCTGCTGCGTAGCCGCCACGTCCGGTTTTCCGATCTGCTGCCCGGGAGCCTATGCTGCTGTATAGGTGTGTGCGTGTATGTGCGTGAAAAGGGATTCGAAGAGGCCATATACGCCGCACGAGGCGCCGGTGCTCTTCCACTTGCTCTGCAAGCGGCGAATCTGCCACCATCGCACCTCGTTCCACCTCGCATGTGCGCACTTTGTCATGTCGGGGGATATGGGCAATAACAACGGCGGCGGCGGCGGGGCGGCACGGGGGAGGGGGGCGCCAAGGTTATCCCCAACGCAGATGCGCTGTAAGCGAAACGAGCAAGGCAGAGAGAGAGAGAGAGAGATGGAGACGACGACGACCACGACGACAAATCTCTTCAAAACAGGACGGTCGCAGCAGAGAACATGGCTGAGGAACGCGCGATTGGTCATAACAAACCACGACGTCCCCACCAAGGGGAACGAAAACAAAAGAAAACAAAAGAAGGCACCGCTGTGCGCCCTCGCGCTCATCCGGTCTGCGTTAACGATTCGCTCACCCACCTGCAACCTCCTCACAGCGCTCCGTTCTCTGACCTCCACAGCACCCCAAAAGCTACTACAAATTTTGTGGAGGGGGGCTCTCGCGCCAGTCGCCAGGCACAGCGCACACACATACACACGCATCACATCACGCCGTGACCTGGCTCGCGATCACGCTCAGTATTAAACGTCTTACATCATCCGTTTATTCTTGCCGAGGAGGCGCTGGCGGTGACCTCGCATATGCAAGATACGTGTGGGCGTGGGTGCAGCCGCTGCAGACCCACACGCCCTCCCTTCTTACAAACTGTCATCGCCGTCGTCACCGCCGCCAAAGCTGTCCCCGTCCTCCTGCGCGTTGTCCTCACTCCCCATATTCTCGTCGTCATCGTCGTCGACCATGCCAGTGGAGAAGACATCCTCTTCATCGTGGTCTTCCTCGACCTCGTCTCCCTGTGCCGTCACAGCGCCACCTGCCGCGCCAGCAGCGGCGGTGGCACCGACTGAGCCACCCACGCCGCCGCCGGCGCTATCATCCAGACCCCATCGGCCAGAGTTGATAAGCGGTACATCCCCGTCGTCCAGCCGCTCATCCTCCACGTCATGGCGGCTGCGCTTCATACCGGCACGACGACCGCTGTGGAAGTATTTCTCGTCCTCGTCGTCGTCATCAAAGGCGAACTCGCCCATGACTGACACCGCAGACGGCACCTTGGAGTACCCTGCGCTGCCGACGCCGGCCGCCGCGTCAGCAAAGCCAGCGGGAGCAAGCCGCATCACGCGCGGCCCCAGCGCCGTCACATCAAGGAGGCCGCCACCACCCCTGGTGCTTCCTACAGGCACCCCGTTCTCTGCGGCACTACCGAGGACAGCAGGGACAGGCACAAACACTTTCGCTCCACGGCGGATCGGCCGTGGAGGCGCAGGGCGGCGCTGCACTCGCAGTCTAAGTACTTTCTCCTGCTTGCGCGTGAGACGCGCGCCGGGCGGGATACGGACTGAAAGCATCACCATGCAGCTGAGCTCGTCCGGTATCCCAACGGCGCGCAGCGTGCGGAGTGCATTTTGAGCTGCGCGAGTTGTAAGAACGCCACCGGTGACCCGCGCGGGCGAACACGGCAGTGCCCCATCCTGCGCCTCTTTCTTCACAGCGCTGTCCTCCACTTTCGAGGCACTGCCGTCGGTGGCACGGTCGCCGTCGGTAAAAGCGTTCCATTCAACAGGCGTCTCTGGCTTCACCCATCCCGGGCCGGCGGCCGTTGTCGATGCGGCAACTGCGCCGTCGACGCCGCACCACAGCTCGCGGTAGTGGAAAGGATTGAGGGGCTCCATGTGCCGCCACACCTCGCTCAAGGACTGCGCATCTGTGGCGTCCTCGTCTGGAACAAAACACTCAAAGAAGTACCGAAGTCGCGGCGGTGGGCGCCGCTCCGCGTCCGCGCCACCGCCGGCCCCTGTGCCGAATCCGCCCTCTGTGCTGTTTGACGCCACCGACGACGCTGACCCCCTTACATGGCCGACCGACGAAGACGCTGCTGACATTGCCGAGTTGCCGCCGGCGTTTCCAGGCCTAACGAAGGGGCCGCACGTGGCATCCGCATCGATGGTCGGAAGCACGATAGTGGTTTCCACCTGCGCCTCTGCGCTGTAGGTGGAGCTTGCACCAGCGCCACCGCCGCTGCTGCCGCTTCCAGCCGATCGGGGGGTCGCGGGTGAGGGCACGGCTTGCTGAATATGATACCGGTAGGCGCGGGGTGGGTAGGTGGCATCCTCGTACGAGTGAAACTGCAGACCTGGCTGCGGCTTCTCGTACCCATAACGGCCAAAGCCACCGCCGCGCATGATGACGGCGTGCAAGGAGCAGGCACGCGCTGCAAGAGCAAGCCTCAACTAAACAAAAAACGAAAGAAGAAGTCGACGTTGCCGTTGGTGGTGTGCGTGAGGGAAGGGAGGGGAGGAGACGGTGCAATCAATGGCCGATAAGGTTTACAAGGAGGAAGAAGGCTCATTCACAAAGACACACGAAACAAGGAAATTAGCGACTGCGGGAGAGAGACGGCGAGAGGGGACACAAAACGAAGGGGGAGGGAAGAGCAAAGCCTGCATCACGAGCTTCCTCACCGTCGGCGTCGCCGATTCCTTGTTTCTTGCGTTCTTGCGTCCCGCTTGCTTCCTTGATTAACCTAGGGAACAATTGGAATCTCCTGGAGGAAGTGGTGGGGGAGGTGGGAGAGCGGAGGGCGTCTCGCTTTTCGTGTGTGTGTGTATGTCACTACTGGCTTAGTATCACGTGTTAAATGTTTACGTGTTTGTGCACTGTTTCGGGGACAGGGGGGAGCGGGTACGTTGGTGAAAGGAACGGGAGTGGGCTGTGTGCCTGCGGTGAGAGAAGGTGTGCACAGAAACGGGCAGGCACAGGAGTTCACACCCCCTAAAGGAAAATGTAAAAGGGGAGAAAGAGGACGGGGTGAAACCTCTGCAGCGTGCACGCCGGAGTGGGTATACAGACAAGTCGAGCCGTGTCTCCCTTCCCCTTGTGCACCCATGGGCGATTGTGTGTATGTGGGTGTGGCAGGTGTCCGTAAAGCAGCACGCAACATTGCGCGAGGGGGTGTCGTGAGTGGTGGGAACGCGGCGTGGCCACACGAGAAAGAAGATGCACGGTAATGGCGAAAAAAAAGGGGGCGGGGAACGGTTCATTAAGTGATGAGCATAAACAATCAGCTGATGGGCGGCGCAGCAAGGACGACCAACGCCTTGCAGAGTGCTACCCAAAAGAGCAGAGTCAAGACGCACACAAACCCATGCAGCAGGCCTACACGGAAGAAAAAGGCGTGGGGCAAGGGTGTCGCCACGACACTCGCACAACGCAACAACGAGAGGGGGATGCCTCCAACACGCACGCGCGAAGCGAGACAACGACGCCGAGAAAGAACGACCGGTGCAACCGTGCTGGGCTCTACCCGCTGACGACTAAGCTACTGCGCGTGTGTGGGAACACAGTCCACGTTCACCCCCTGCTGAGCAGACCAAGTCGAAAATGGCTTTGTACTTCTTTGTTCGTCTTTGCCTCGTCTTGTCAGTCGAATTTGAACTGAAACGTACACAGCAGACCCCGCAAACCCCTCTCTTCGCCGCTGCACGCTTCATCATCCTTGTCGCTTCTTGTCCACTTATCCCCCACCTCCCCTCCTTTCCGCCGCTCTTCGACCGGCATCATCGGTTCGGGGAAGCCGCACACCACTTCCTGGGGGGTTGCAGAAGAAGCACAAGAAGAGCAGTGTGTCGTGCCTGAGCCGACCGCCCGCGAGAGGAGGAGGAGAAAGTGAACGTGTTCTCTTCTCTCTCGTCGGATTCTTTCTCTGCCGCAAAAATACATAAACATAGAGAGAAACGCATTCAATCGCGAACGGCTGTAAAGGCGACGATTATGATGGTGGTACTGATCCATCTCTCACCGCACAGACGCATGGAAGGATATTGTCTCGGTTTCCAACCTGGCCCTTCTCTGCCATACAGCATGAGGTCACAGTGCTCCCCCTCGACACCTCGACCACCGCCACCACACGGCCTGCCCCACAGGCACCCATCGCGTCGCGCGCAGCAGCCCTCGACACGCGCGCTACAGCAATGCCAACCCAGTCATCGCAGCACGGCCTCTGCCCCAGACTCTACAAATCCGCCGCCCCGCATGTCGCCTCACAGCCGCTCCCCCGTCAGGCAGGTCGCCACGTCGTGCAGCCTCCTCGCGGGTGGCACTCAGGCACCCACACGCCACTAGGCGGTGTGAGGGCCGGGGGTGGGATACGCTCGAGTCACGCCGACACACTGCCCATCATATCGATCGCAGAAGCGTGTTCGCCCTGGCAGGGATAGGTGGGGCTGCTGCACTGCACCCTGAGACGCCACGCAGGGCGTGGCCTTGTCCCCTCGTCATCAGAGAGGGGAGGGGGGTGAGGGCAAAAGAATAAAGAAAAAAAGAACAGCAACAGAGCCACATTGCCCAGTGCGCGACTATACATCCGGTGAAAAGGGAAGCATGGTTGAAGAGAGAGCAGGCCGACTGCCCGATCCATGCATGTTGCGAAAACTTGAAAGAATGAGTCAGTCGCAAGAACGGCAGTGCGTTTCGGGGGCTGACGGTACACGTGCAGCTTTGCGTCCTCTAGTGCTCGATCTGCGAGGCGTACATATCCATCAATAGCAGCCCCTCGCCAGGCCGTTTATTGTATGGCCTAGCGGCAATGTCAGCGCCGCCCTTCACGGGGGTGCCTCGGGCGGAAGCCAGCAGCGAGGCGGGGCTGCGCGTCTTTGACGGGATTCCAACCTGGCGTCCGTAGACTTGCAAGTCGACATCGCCGTCAAACACAAAGTTCGACTGACTAGGCAGACGGTTCTGGCTTGGCGACCGCTCGCCAACTCGAGTGTTCCCGTCCGATGAAAGCCGGCCCGGCGACAACACTGGAAAATTGCGCGACGATGCTCGGCTGTGAAGCTTCAGCGCACTGACGGCACCGCCGGTGAAGCCCGTGCGCACCGTCGAAGGCTGACGGCTGGAGAGACGGCTGCCAGCTGCGTCGTTGGCTTTATTCGTCTCAGGGCGCGATGGCAAAGCGGAGGCAAGCCGCTGCTGGCGCAGGCGATCAAGCCGGCGGCGCTCCCGCGCATGCGCCTCGACGGCTTCGACGTACGGATCGCCTATAAGGCGGATCTTGCCGCCGTTTTCGATGGACTTGCCTCCCTCGATGCCGAGCAGCTGACCCGGAATGAGGTTCGACACCACAATCTTCTCTACGCCAGCGGTGGACTGGGTGCCGCTGCCGCTGCTGCGCTGGCCTAACTCATCGCGACCCTTGCGAAGCTTCGCGGCCACGCCCTCCGCCTCCATGCGCTCAGCCTCCGCCTGCAGCCTTTCCGCCTCCGCGTCTTCGGCGGCCTGATAAAGATCCGCGGCGAAATGCCAGAAGTCGGCTGCCTCCTCCTCTTCGCTGGCGACGATCTCGGTGCGCTTGTTGAACTCCTCCTCCAACAGTAGCATGCGGGCGCTGACCTGGGCCGCCATCATTCTACCGATGGCCTCCTCCAGAACCGACGCAGCACTGACAAGCAACTCGTCCAGCGCCTCTTCCTCAGCTCTGCGCAAGCTGGCACGGGCCTGATGCTCATTGGCGACAAGCTCATCGAGTTCTTGCTTCTGCTGCTGCTGCTGAGCTGCCTCCAATGCCTTCGCCTCCGCCTTCTCAGCCCTCTGCCGCTGAAAGCGTAGCTCGACTTGGCGGCTGTGACGTCGTCGGCGCAGCACTGTAATCAGCCGCTGCAGCGTCGCTGCGTCCGGGACCGAATCGGGCAAAGAAGATGTGTGGCCGCCCTCGACAGCCACGGCGGTATCTCTGGCGCTACCTCCATCAACAGCACTAGCGCCTGCACCCGGCGGCGTCATTGCATGGCTCCCAGCAGCACAGTAAACTAGTGTGTTTGAGTTCAGCGTCCCAACCGCCGTTGATGGGTTGCCGCCCTTATTTGTGGCCTCGTGCGTTAGACCAAGCCGCGCCGTGTCATCGCCGGTGCCGTCGCCATGTTCCATGAGACGGGTGATCTGTGCGAACGCAAACTGCAGCGAGTCCGTTAGACTGCTCAAGGATAGCTGCTCTTCTCGCGCCTGACGTGCCTCTTGCTGGGCCTCTCGGAGCAGATCACGCAGACGCACTTGCTCGGCTGCCCGCTTCGCCGCCTCTCTTACCTCCTCCTGACGAGCGCGCTCGCGCCCCGCTGCCTCGTGCGTGCGCAACGCTGTCGCAGCATCGTCATCGCGCGCGTTGTCTTTACCGGCCAAACGGTTTTGAATGACCCTTAGCACGTGCTCTGTAATGTAGTCCAAGTCCAGCGGCTCCGTTGCCGGTGATGGTGTCGGCTCCCCCGTCTTGTGGGACTGTTGCTGTGGGGACGCGCCCCCCTTGTTGCTGTCCTCAGCCTGTGACGACGTGCAAACGGGGCCAGATGACTCGACAGACGGGGTCACCAAGTCACAGAAAAGGTTCACCTGCAGCGGAGATGTGGGCATCTTCTGGTACGCGCGCCGCGTCGGCTCAACCGTGCCGTGGGACTGGCCTACTCCTTTGTCGATCGTGCCCTGCTCTGTGCGCGGTGGCCGGACGGCCGGGCTCGCGCAGCTGTGGGTGGCTTCAGTCGCCTGTGCCATCTGTGGTCTCTGTGCCAGCGGCGTTGCCGCAGACGTAGCATAGCGCGTACTTGGCAGCACCTCCTCCATCAAAGGTGGCAGCGCTCTTGGCGGGTGAGCTGGGGCAACTGCGTGGACAATGGGCGGTCGAGTACGTGAGTGGGACCGGCTCTGTGTCGCGCGGGCAGCTCTGGAACGCGCCCGGGGTTTGCCGGGACTCCTGTCTGAATCAGAATCATCACTTGACGAGCTCGGCGAGGATGGTGAACAGACGGGTCTTCTCGTGTTCCGCGTCTTGTTCCCATCGCGCCTTCGATGACGATTTGATGCAGAACCCCTCGCGCCCGGCCTTCCCCCTTTGCGCGACGGAGATGGAGGTGAGTGAGCGCTGCGGCGATGACGTCGGCGACCGTCGCGGCCCCGTGGCCTCCGCACCTCAGCCCTCCACGTTGAAGTCGAGCTCAGCTCCGAAGATGGCAGCGACGTGGACGAGAAGGAAGATGAAGTACAGTCCGCATCCTCCCACTCCGGTTCTCTGTCACTCAAGCAGCTGTTTGAGCATTCAAACAACTCTTGATCTTTGCCATCGCCCTCCGAAATGAGCGGTGATGCACTTCCCGCGCGTCTGCACTGTGCAGTGCCCCTCTGCTGCCAGTGCTCCTCCGATGGGCTCCGCTGCGGCTTATCCATCACCACACAGTCGGACATGTCACTCGCACTATCGATGCTACTGGACAGAGAGGACCACACACAAACGGCAGAGTCAGAAAGCAATGACGAGAGGTCACTCGAGTCGGAAAGAACGTCGCTATGACTTCCTCTTCGTTTCGTGACGTGTCTCCCCCCTTCGTTGTGTTGACGTCTGCGCCTATGCGCATCGCGCGGGCGACGGGAGGGGTGCGAAGGCGGAGGGGGCACTGGACGGTGCAACTGGTCCCCTCCGATTGGTGGAAGCCGGCGATGTGTTTTGTCGTTCTGCGACGCACCATGATGGTCATGGGAACGCTGGCGGCGCTCCCTGCATGATGAAGGGCCATCACAATCGCGATCGCCTGTGCGCGTGTCCGCGATATCTTCAGATGGGCTCGCTGAGGGAGAAAGCAACCACGACGAGGACGACTCAGATGACGCATTTCTCGGAGATGTTGAGTTCAAATTACGTTGGCAGCGTCTGCATGTATGCTTTGTGGCGCAACTGTTCTGGTGAGAGGCAGCATCGAGTTGCCGCCGTCCATTGCGTTTGCCTCGCACATTTTTTGAAGTTTCGTGAGACTTGTGCGGCTTTGCTGTGTGCCCTTTCCACACAGGTGACACTACCTTGTCATCTTTTACCGGCCTCCGCCCGCCACTGCGGTGGTCTGCTGCTACTCGATCTTCCCTCAGCTCGCGCCTGCCGTCGATGTCACGGTCACATTCAGCTGGCTCGCGATCCCTTGACTTTTTAGTTCGTGATGCATCTTTCGCACCTTTCGCATGGAATGAGAAGCCCTTCGCTTTCTCACTCACCCCGATGGGTGGAAGGTGCCGCTTGTGGAGACGGAAAACACGGTAGAGCTGTCCAGATGGAGAAAGGAAATCACGATACCTGTCAGAGGAAGTACTACCTTTTCCGTGCTGTCTTTTGCATGTGCCATTGAATCCAGCTGTTCGCCTCTTGGGTTCAGCAATACGGCTGGTGGTAGAACTCTGCTCCTGGGATACATGCCATCTTTTTTGTACTCCTCCTGAGGAAGATACGGTATTCGATTTCTCGGCTTGGTGTGCAGCAGCGGCTGTCACTGCATCTCGAATGGCAGCGGTTGGAGAGTCTAACCCGTAGAGCGTACGTTCGCTCTGGTGGCCCCCGCTGAATCGATGTGGCTCACCGTTGATGAACACTACATGGGTCTCATCGAAACGCTCATCATCGAAAAACACGGAAGCTCTGCTGCCCTGCTGTGATGAAGCGGCCGGAGGAGACTGGGAAAGTTGCTGTAGAGAAATCGCCCCGCCACACTCCAGGGGCTTCCTACAGTAGGAGAAGTAGTTTCTCTGCGCGACAATTCGGCTGGCGAGTTCGCTTCTTCGTGCAGGCGACGATCCGTTCGGTACAAAACGCGTAAAGTAACTTTCTTGAGGAACGGCCATGGCGGCCTGGCAGCACGCGTAGGTGGTGTACAAGCTAGAGGGTGCATGCCGATTCTCAATGCATTCGTTTGACTTCTGTTGCAAGTAATTGAGGTCAACTGATTGCATTCTCGCCCGCTGCTCCTCATAGTGACTTGAGCTATCAAGAGCAAGAGCGCTTATTTTGGCGTAGTGTTGACGCGACTTGTCAGTGTGATGTGCCATTTCATCAGTGCTAGTGCAAAGGGAATCAACGAAGTCTAATGGTGAAGAAAAATATAGCATTACTTCCAAGAGAAAAAAATTTCTCATGTAAACCCCTCAAAAAAGGGGAAACTAGTGAAGCTGAAAAAAAAAGAAACTAATGCACAAGCTGAAGAAAAAAGAAAACTGCAAGTCCTCAGCGCTTGGAGCCCCCGAGATATGCAAAGAGCAAGTTCTGTTTGTTTGCGCGGCTGCTTGTCGTGTAAATGAAAAAAAGTCGTGTGTGTGGCAGTACGTGAGGGAGTCACAGAGGCAGATTCTGAGGCTTTATTACCATGTACCTCTGCTTCAATCATTGCCGTATTTGCACTCGTCGAGAGAAAGGTTTCACGAAAGGGGGTGATAAAGGACAGGCAAGTAAAGCACCAAGTAAAGCACGTACAGAGCGAAACAGTGCACACATAGCACAAGCTCTTTTTTTTTGCTTTCTTTTGGAGACGCGTGAACTTCGAAGCACATATGCGATACTTCCAACACTAAAGGACATGACTCACTACGGAGTGTGGCAGGTAAAGTCATCTGAGGCCCGAGCAAGGCCACTGCGAATTAGCCGGTGCAGTTAGCGAAACCCTGAGGGCCGGGGGTGCTCCAAAAGAAAGTCCGTTTTCCTTCTTTGTCATCGGCGGATAACTCCCAGAGAGGCAAATAAGGTGCTTTTCGCAAACCAGGAGAAAAGAGCAGTTTCCGCAGATGAGACACCGCACCACAGACTACAGTTACTCGTTAATCGTTTAATCGTGTTTTAAGAACGCAAAGTGCTGCAGCGCCGATAATAGAAAGACATCATATTTTTCTTTTACAACGCGAATCAGAACGTAGAGACAACGCCTACCCCGCATGCAAAAAAAAGTGGATAATTAAGAACTATGAGAAGTGCACCACCATTCAGAAGAGAGCGTTCACCCCTGCGCGGTTATCCCGTTCACACAGCCCATTGACTAATATCGACAAGACATCGGTATATATAAGGGTAGTTGTGCCACAAGCCACAAATATCCGTCGCGCTAAAGCGCGTTTCCACAATACAGGAAAACTAGCTAACAAAGCGTCCCACACTTTTCGTACCAAAAGCAGAAGAGATTCCGGGGAGGCCATCCCTCTGCACAGCGCATTGATTGACAAATACATGTCTCTAAACTGCAGACCATCACGAAACCCCAAGAGAAGGAATCCTAGCGCCGATGCTTTGAGTCGCGCGAGTTTTTGTGATGCCGATGTGAAGACGGCTCATCACGTCGATGGCGTCGTGAACATTCTTTCGACGAGTGATCCCTCTCGCTCCTCCGTCGCGAGCGCGGTGACCGCGAGCGGTGTCGACTTTTGTACGGCTGTTCATTGGAAGGAGTGCAATTGCGCACCATTTTCTCAACAGGTTTTACTCTTTTGACCGGTTCACTGAGACGGCTGGCGGCAGCTTTGTTGATCACAGGCGGCGTTCCGGGCGGTGGTGCGGGAATAGGACCAGAGCGTTTCTTTATAACACTAACTACCCGCTCACCAGAACAGAGCGTGTACTCCTCGGCCGGGAGGGCCACGTAAGTGGCTGTATTTTCTGATGAGGGCAGCGCAATGGCCTCGGCAAGGTCCTCTAAGGCAGGTGTTGTTGTTTCCATGGTTTCGGTAGGCACACCAACAAGCACCAGCAGCTCTTCCGCTGATATTGTCGCAGCTACGTCGTTTGACAGCGTCGTCGATGTGCCTGTTGCAGTATTCGTGATAGCCTCTGACGCGGCACCTTCTGCCTTGCTCTCTACCTTCGGTTCAGCAGCGGTTTCGGGCTTCTTGAGCTCCCGCTCCACTTGACCAAAAGAGCTCTCATCCTTGATAATTTTCAGAAAAGGCTCTTCGGGCACGAACCGCGCCGGCTCCTGTGCCGCTCTCATCCGCTGTAGCTCCGCTTTCTCCTGCTCCTTTTTCTTCTGTACAGCGGCTTCCTCCTCCAAAGCTTTTCTAAGTCGCTCCTTGATTTCCGCCTGCCGCTGAAGCTCTGCCTCCGCAGTTCGTTGTGCAATCAGCGCCGCTGCTTGGCGCTGCTGAGCAAGTCGCTTGTTGTAGCGGCGAAAAATCGGGTGGTCACCGGACAGGAAATTGAAGCGCGGTGTTGTGCGCAGCAGCTCATCGAAGTCCAGAGCGGAGGTTGAAATCGCGCCACTGGCACGCCGATCATCATCCTCTAAGACTCGCGCAATAAGTTCTGACATGCCAGATGTATTCTGCAGCTTTATTGTGAGGTTAATGCTCTTGCGCGCAGCCTCAATGAACTGCTGCTCATTTTCTACAAAATCACCATTTACGTCAAAGACCATAAAGCCAACCGGGATGTTAGCGGCGGCGGCTGGCGAGTGAGGCGCAACCCTTGTCACCTCTGCATCACTTCCAAAGGTGATCCCTAGCTGCTCTATGGGCTGTGACAAGACCTTCTTCTCTAGTCGGCGAACAACTACACCAGCATTGTCGGGTGCCGCGGTGTTGTCGACCACAGTTGCACCGCTCTTCAGGCGCTGCAGAAAAGAAGACATTTACAGCAAATATATGGATTTATATATGTGCAGAAAACGGAGATGCTACACCTGAAAGAATAGTGTGACACCTCACAGTTGGAATCGAAGTGCGGCAATTGTTGACCAGAGCAAGAAGAATGTGGAACGGGGAGGCATCGGAAAGGGAGTGAGTGAAGCATGGCTATGCCAGTAGTGTCTCGACAGATAGTGCTAGTTATCGGATTTGCATCAGAAGGCATTCCCAAGTTCTTTTCGGGTAATGCAGACCTCCCCTGGAACAAAGGAGAGCAATCTTGAATAGTACATGAACGAGTTCACTGGGGATGCCTTAAAATACCGGCCGAAACTTTTGGTCTGATAGCGCGTGGTTATAGTTGAAGGAGGCAAACGCAAAGAAAAGATTAATAATAAGCGGCTGGATTACGCCTGGCTTTAGAGAAACCTGTGTACCGAAACAAGTGCAAAGCATCAGATTGCATGTTACACAATTTTGAGGGGCGATAGATGCCACGCTAGAAAGCCAAACGGCAGAGTTTCCGTCACTTCGCAAAGCTGGATCAGATGTCAAAAATTAAACCCATTGTACCGCAATGAGGACTGGCTCAGATCCCGACATCCAAACCTGCTGGAGACCATACGGAGCTGAGAGTGGACGTGCCGTTGGCTGCCACTTGTCATGTTGATCTCCCGTGCTGGTAAGAGGGGGATTCAAGTTCTCTAGTGAGAAGTGGAGGGGGGGGCGAAGCAGAAGGCATCACATAAAAGGGGCGCTGGCGGAAGAGAAATAGGGGGGAATATGCGCGCGATGTTCTTCAGAGGCGGCCAGCCCGAACGCAAAGCGAAAAAAATGACTTGCGGAAACGGCATAGTTCTGTGTGCGCGATGAGGGCGTTAGCACCGGTCGCTCCCCACTCTCCGCTGAGGAAAAGGTGTGGTCACATCCTTTTCATCCCCAAGCTACCGTCCGTGGAGAATGAGAAAAAAAAGAGTACGGCACTCAGGGTTCCCGAGTCATCACTGACCTCAGTACTAACCGAGCCTGTGAGTGCTTAACTTCACAAATCGGACGGGATATGGTGTTTTCACTCAAGTGTGGTCGTACTCGACAACCTACCACTCAGTGAGGCTAAGGAACCGGGGGGCGTTTGACGGGCCCAGAAAAGTCATCCGTGACAGGATTCGAACCTGCAACCCTCTGATCCGTAGTCAGATGCTCTTCCATTGAGCCACACGGACATGCACGCGTCTGTTGTGCATGACGTACATTGGTGTTTGTTGTGTAAATATAAGCACAACTTTCACTCGTAGCCGTGCGAGCGTAGCGCAGTCGGCAGCGCGTGGGTCTCATAATCCCAAGGTCGTGAGTTCGATCCTCACCGGTCGCAAACTTTTTCTTACGCTCCTCCTGGGCTCAGCCGGAAAGTCCTTGGGGCGCACCTGCGGAGAAAAGGGGGCATACCCCTCCGCCAGCCCCGGCCCGGCGATTGCCCCCGGACAAAGACCAGCAACGCCCACTGAGCCGCACAAATTCCAGCACGCATAATTCAAGAATCGCAACCGACAAACGCCGAGCGAGGGGGGAGGGGGAGTCGCCCTCGATGAAATCTCTGAACGCTATCTGCCTACCTCGTGCGATGAGTAAAGGACGCCACGGGAGACACGAAACGTTCATGTTCAGCCTCCCTTTCCCACAGCACCACACGCCGACAACGGGTGCCAGGGTCCCGTTGGAAAGGGCGTCGCTTGTGGAAGAAGTGCATGCGGCCGGAAGGCGTTGAAGCCCCCTCCCCTTTTCTCACCACACGCGCGCGCACCATGACAGGCACCACCCAGGGGAGGGGAGGGGAGGGGAGAGACGCGGTAAACGTCGAAAACCGAAAACGAGAGTGGAGAGAAGCGAGGACAGTGGATGAAGCCGCGAAGCAGGACGAGAGGTGTCACCCCCACAGCAGCCCCCCCCCGCCTAACTTGCGCCATCGGCGGGGCATTCAGACAGTTACTCAACACGCGACGCTTGGGGCAGCGGTGCTCGTGCCGCACGACTTGCCACCCCGCGCTTCCTTCCGCGTCACGGCAGTGCTACATAGGCGACGCTTCGTGCAGCAAGCAAAGGAAACGCCACACACCGTCCCTGTTCTTCTGCCGATAGTCCTTTCCCGCCTGCTTTGATTTTACTGCGGCGCACACAGAGCGTGTGCGTGCTGCGTCTCTTTCCACCCAAGATGTTTCTTCCAACCTGGCCCTTCTCTGCCATACAGCATGAGGTCACAGTGCTCCCCCTCGACACCTCGACCACCGCCACCACACGGCCTGCCCCACAGGCACCCATCGCGTCGCGCGCAGCAGCCCTCGACACGCGCGCTACAGCAATGCCAACCCAGTCATCGCAGCACGGCCTCTGCCCCAGACTCTACAAATCCGCCGCCCCGCATGTCGCCTCACAGCCGCTCCCCCGTCAGGCAGGTCGCCACGTCGTGCAGCCTCCTCGCGGGTGGCACTCAGGCACCCACACGCCACTAGGCGGTGTGAGGGCCGGGGGTGGGATACGCTCGAGTCACGCCGACACACTGCCCATCATATCGATCGCAGAAGCGTGTTCGCCCTGGCAGGGATAGGTGGGGCTGCTGCACTGCACCCTGAGACGCCGCGCCCTGCGGGGCCTTGTCCCCTCATCATTAGAGGGGGAGGGGGGAAGAGAAGCCGCAGGTGGGGTAGGCCCTGCAGAAGAAGAGCGGCATACACAGAGGCAGCGCGTAGCTCGCTGCCGTGATTTTGTTCATGTTGCCGCCAGTTCTGCTCGCCTCGGCGCAGCGCAGTTTTCTGTCCATCGCGCCTTCACGACGACGACGACGCAGGTGGCGGTCGACTCGACGGTGGACTCATCTTCCCCATCAGTATCGCCAAGGCCTCCGTCAGTGGGATGCGCTGCCCCTCAGTCTTCGTTGCCGCGCCGCGCGAGGAGGCAGAGGATGCCGAGGAGGAGGTGGAGGAGGATGAGCCTGCTCTTCGATGGACACCGTGCCCCCGCCGGTGTGTGCGGCGACGCTGGTGCCATTGCTGCGTCTGCTCGTCCGCGGACATTTCGTCCCGCCCGCTATTCTTCTCCAGCTGCCGCCGTTGCCGCTCCCGCTTCAGCTCCTGCCGCATGGAGGCCTCTGCTGCCTGACGGGCAGCACGAGCGCGTTCCTGTTGCACCCGCTCCACCTCGCGGCGCAGGCGCTGCAGTAGCTGTAAGCAGCGGGCCACAAACTCGGAGGCGTCCGGCGTGTCAGTGGGGACGAGCTGAACGGTGTAGTCGTTGGCTGTGTCACTAAGCGGCGCGGACGACGCTGTCAGTAGCGTCGATGCGGTTGCTGCAAGAACGCGTTGTGTCGCTACAGGCGGCGGATGGAAACAAGCACCGCAGCCGTACACGAGTAGCTCAACGGCGCCGCGCTGCTGCACCACCGCACCGTAAACTTCGGCCGTGCGCAAAAGCGAATGAGACGATGACGGCTGTGCGCCAGCCGCGATGTGCGCCGCCGCCTCCTCGTACAGTCGCTGCAGGGTCTGCAGGTGGCACATGGACGAGAAGAGACCATCGCCAGCCTCGTCCACAGTGTAGCACTCCGCCAAGTACGATAGCAGCGCTTGTGGAGGTGACGGCGCTGCGCTCTCAGCGGACCGCGCCACTGCCCCCCGTCCACCCTTGCCATTTCCTTTCTCTTTTTCATTGTTCACCTCCTCAGGATGGTCTGGCACGTCTTGCAGAGGACTTCTCGAGTCAGCGCCACGGGCGGCGCGCTCGAGTCGCACCTCCAACGCGACCGAGCGCCACAGCTGCTGCACGCGATACCGCCGGGATTGCTGCTCGCCAAAGTACTCGAGCAGCTCGTCGACGAGACGTACCGCGACTGCGGCTTTGCCCGCCACTGTCGCCGCCGTAGCTTCTCCATGCAGCACCCAGCAGTGCGTTGCTGCACCAGCCGCTGAGGCGCTTGTCGATGCATCCTCCTCGTCTCGTTCCCGCACAAACCCGGCGAAGCTGAGCACCGCTCCACTAGCTTCCGCTACGGACATGAGCTCGTGCGCGATGATCCTGTTCGATTCACGAATCCTCCTGTACTTGGGCTCCGCTGGGTACATCCGAACATTGCACAAAAGACGCGACAGGCAGCGAAGGGCCTGCATGCGCGCATGGAAGGCGTCAGGAGGCGCTGAGGCGGTTGAAGCAGTGGCAGCCGGAGTGGAAACCTTAGCGGTGTCCCAGAGCTCCTTCCATTCTTCAAAAGTTCTCGAGCGCGTTGCTGCCACTGTGTGTACCGACGGCGATGCAGACGCGTTCGGAGACGGAGGCGCGAGTTGCCCCCTTGCATCCGTCTCCGTATAGCCAGGGGACGCGCTCGAGTTCGGCTGTTGTTTCGTGGATGTGAGTGACGAGCATGCTGGCGACTCAGAGAGAGATGCGCTGCTCACTCCTGGCACTGGCGCCGATGCAGCCTTGGCAGCAGCAGCGGTCTTGAAGCTGCGGATGGTTGCCTGCTTGGCCTCATTGAATTCCTCTTGTGTGAGAGCCCCAAGCTTGAATAGCTCGTGCAGCTGCGCGATTTCGTCTGCGAGGGACGAGGACATCGCAAGAAACGGACGTAGCTGTGTTTCTCGACGTTCCCGTGTGAGTGGACGCACTTTATGTAAGTGCGTATGTGTTGATGTGTACATGATGGTGATCAGCCGTGTGTCGTGCGAGGAAAACGGGACGTGGAGTGAGCGCGGCACGATTGCGTGACCGTCACAGTGGAGGGGTGGGAGGGAGAGCTCAGTGCGGACTGCAAAGGGTGAAGGCACCTTCGCACGGCACCACACATTTTCTGTGCCGTTGCCCCCCCCCCTCCCCCTCCGTTTTTCCCTGCAGTTCGACGTGTGTGCGCCACGCCCAGCACACCTACACGGACAATTCACACGGGGGCGGGGCAATGTATGGTGAGCGCGAGGAAAACGACCATTGAGGGAGCGTGACGACTCCCCCCATCCCTCGCCCACTCGCCGAGTGTATCCTGAGTGCGCCTGTAGAAAACGGCTGCGGATGAAAAAGGTATGCGCCCGTCAGTTCATATTTTTCCTTTGCTTCTTCAGATGGTGATTTACTCGTCGCGGTGCGTGGCTGTGGCATGAGGCACGCCCCCACACCCACCCATCCACCCACATACACACACAAACCATACACCACCACCAAGCAGTACAGCGGCACCACCGCCTCACCTGTCGTGGCGTATCGAGGGTACAAGAGTGCGCAGCGTTGGATGCGCAAAGAATGTTGGCAGATATCATCCGTCCTATCCACCCCCTCCTCCTTGTACGGACTCACTCACCCACTGCTGCGAGTAGAAGCTGCCTGAACACCGTCGCGGCGTACGCATCTGGTGCTCGCTCACTATCCCCCGCCACTATTAGTGGGACGCCTGCAGCGTCATCCGGCTTTCCAGCCTCACCAGGCAGAACGGCCGACGCCACCTGCCACTCTGCACCGCGCACCTCCATCTCCAGTCCACGCATCATCGACTTGAAGACTTGGTAGAGGCGTGTGTAGGACAGGGAGGCAAGAAGGCCGCATGCCCAGTCCTGGGCCGACGAGGCAGTGCTCAAGACAGATGCTTTGCACTTGGCCACACCAGAAGCAGACGTGTGGCTACCGTTCGCTGTAACCTCCTCCTCCTCCTCTGCTGCTGCTGCCGCTGCCGCTTGTTTCTCACTGGCTGAGCCTTCGTTCGAAGCTCGCTCGTCCTCCTCGTCACCGTCGCCGCTATCGTCGTCGCCACTGCCGTCACTCGTCAGCACCACTTCATCTGACGTCTTCTTCGTTTCTGCCTTCGAGTCTTTCCTGGGCTTTCGGCGACGTCGCCGCTCTCCGTAGTACCGCCGCGGCTTCCGCCGCACCGGGGCCGGGGGACGCTGAGAGAAGCTCATGGCCCGTCGAGACTGCTCGGCGATGAGGGCCGGGTCCGCATCCTTGGAGATCAGCGCCGTGGGATCTCGCCCTGGCACCTCGGCCCCAACGCGCTGCGCCTCTCCCATGTCGGCTGCATCCTCATCCGACGAGGGCTCGTGAATGTCGCGCGTCTCCTCGCAGAAGCGAATGACGTCGCGGTTCAGTTTGTACATATTCAGCAGGCAAGTCTCCTTCAGGTCCAGCGCCTTGAGGCGGTAGCGCTGATCCTGCGCCGCTCGCGTGCGGAAGAAAGAACGCACGTTGCGCACGAGCTGGTCAATATCGTCGTGGTACTGTGAAAGACACACATACGCCTCGTCCTCGATCTTCTCGAGGATGTCCTGCAGACCAATGCGATGGTGGCGCGTGTGCTGCTGCCACGACTTGAACTGCGGGTTATCAGCAGCGAGGTCAAGGTCGGCGCTGGCCAACAGTTTGAACTTGCCCGAGTTGATGTACTGACTCACCCACTTCACCAGCACGTGGCGCAGCTGCAGGCGGCGGTACTCGACCCTGCGCCAGAGCTTGCACCGTTGGGCGCGGTCGGCGCGCCGGCGAGCACGCAGATTAACGGCGGAGAGCGGTGACGACGGCGGTGCTTTATCGACCACTAGTGCACCAGAAGACCCTACGGCCGCCGCCGCCCTCGTCTCCCCGTGCTCCTTTGTGGGCTCGCTCGTTGCATTGACCACAGCGGTGCGGTGGTGCAGCTGAAGCGTCATGGCAACGATGCGGTAGACGTACGCCACGAACTGGCACAGGTCATTCGGCAGTGGTGTGGCGGATACGGCTGCGACCACCACAGAGAACTGCGGATGCAACAGCTGCTGCCGCGCAGAGAAGCGCCTGAGCTGCACCGCGCTCGGTGGGTCTGCTTGGAGAATCGGTGAAGATGGAGACAGGGAGTCCAGCTGTTGTGGGGATAATGCCGTCGCCGCAGTCCGCGGCTTGGAAGCGGCGGGGGCAGGGCTCTCTGGTCCGATGAGCAGCTCGCACGTCGCAGCCGTCGCGCAGGGAAGCACAAAAATGACGTCCGTGTCAGCCATCGTGTTCAGGTAGTAGCGGAACACCTGTAACAGATGCTGCCGCCTGCGAGAGAGCTGCTGCTGGTGCACGGGCGACGGGCCCTCTGCACCATCGATGACCACTTTGGCATCTGCGGAAGTGGTGAACGCGTCGGGCCGTGAGGGGACCGTGTGCGATGCCGCCGCAGAGCCGACGCGGACAACCCCTTCGTCGTCTGAAGACAAGTCAGTGGCTGCCGTCTCTTGCTCTGCGCTAGTGCCCCTCAGCCACTCTTCCACACCGCTCAGGTACACGACGCACGGGCTGCACTGGCGCACCGAGTCCACCACGTGGCTCATGTGCGTGAAGCTGATGCCCGCAAAACGACTGCCCGATCCGTCGCCCAGGCACTCGTCCGAGACTACGGCCGAGGCGCGCCAGGTTCCTCTCGACTCACTGTCATCCCAGCAAAGCTGAGGCAGGTGGACGGTGAGCTGCGGCAGGCGTGGTAATCCCTTGAGCAGACTAATCGCCAGGTGATGCAGCCGCAATGCGCGCTGCTGCTGATGCTGCTCTGCTGATCGATCCGCAGGCGCAGCAGCGGCGGCGCACCAAGATGATGGCAAATCATCCGATGTCTCACGGAGCACAAGCAAGCATGGTCGCGGTGGCTGCGGAATCGGAACCGTGCAGAGTGAGCGGACCGCCGTAGCCATATCTTGACAGTCGCGTGAGCCAGCCCGCAACGCCTTGTCGACCAGCGACCACGACGGCGTCAATGCCGCAAGCGTCGCGTCGCGCGTGCCGCGCAGCAGCACTTCGATGTACGGATCCAGAAAACAATCCGCCATTCCGCTGGCACCGCGGTTGCGAGGGCGGCGCAGCGATGGCTGCATCAGTTGAGCTGCAGCGTAGAAGTCCTCGGTGCGCACGTGCAGCTGTGCCTTCTCCACATCGTGTGGCACTAACAAGCGTTGGCTGCTGAGGTAGAGCTGCGGAAGTGCCGTGCGGAGGCGGTGAAGACTGGCTTCGGTGCACAGCGCAGCCAGATCGGCGCCAGTGTAGCCCTCAGTCATCTCGACCAAGTCCTTCAACAGGGCTGCGCGCTGTGCCGCATTGCCAGGCATCGCCTTCTTCGCCAGCTGGATGGTCAAGATGTGTCGCCGCGCCGCCGCATCTGGGAGCGGAAACACAAGCTCCCGATCAAACCTGCCAGGGCGGCGCAGGGCGGGGTCTAGTGTGTCTGGTCGGTTCGTCGCCCCAATCACGACCACCTGCCCACGGTCCTCCAGGCCGTCCAGGAGCGCCAGCAACGTCGAGACGAGGGCGGCCTGCGTCTGCTCCGCCTTGGCGTGCCGCGCCGGTGCGAGGCCGTCCACCTCGTCGAAGAAGATGATGCTCGGCTGCAGGCGTTTCGCCTCCTCGAAGAGAAGCTTCAGCTGGCGCTCACTTTCACCTACCCACTTTGAGAGCAAATCCGCACCTTTTCGAACAAAGAACGTGATGCGCTGCTGCTGCTGCTGCTGCGACGGTGTCGCCCCGTCTGTGTTGCTGCCGCGCGCAAACCCCGACCCCTCGTTGGCAAGCGCGCGAGCCATCAATGTCTTCCCTGTGCCGGGCGGGCCGACGAAGAGCACACCACGCGGTGCCTTGAGGTCAAGGCGCTCGAACAGATCCGGGTAGAGCAGCGGGAGCAACACCATTTCCCGCAGCGTCACGATGTGCTCCGGAAGACCGCCAACGCTGTCGAAGGTGATGCCGTCATCGATCTGCAGGGGCGAGATGTCTCCCAGCGCCCCGTTCGCCGCTGTCGTCGCACCGCCACTCCCGCCGTCCGCTGCGCCTGCGCAGCCGCCATAGCCGTCTGCCCGCGTCCGCGCGTCCTCTTCCTGGTGCATCAGCCAGCGGTAGCGCCGATCCAGCTGGCGGCGGCGGACTTTCTTCGAGTCCTCTACACCGACGGCGTCGGCCATGTAGTGGTTGATGTTGATGTTCTCGGTGACGCTCTCGCGGGCTTGGCGGGCGGCGTGGCGCCGCTGCGCCTCCGTCATGAAGTCGCGAGTGAGACTGCCCTCACCGCTCTCGCTGGAGGACGAGGAGGGGTGGGCGCGCTGGTCCTGCTGCGCCATTCGCTCGACGCTTTCGTCCCGCATGGAGGCGTCGCTGATGGACGAGTCGATCGACACGGCATCAGCGTCGGCAGCGCGGGCGCGACGCGTCGTCGCCCCTGCTGGGGAGTTTGACGACGGTGCCGCCGCGCTGCCACGCCAGTCCGTGGAGAGGCGAGGCCGCCCACGCGTGGCTCGCCGGGCACGGGCATTCGCATCGGCCGATTCCTCGGAGGAGGAAGAGGCGGTGGACTCATCCTCGTCATCGTCGCTAGCACTGTTCCTGTTGCGGCATCGCCGCCGATACATCTTGCGACTCTTCTTGATCTCCTCCTTCAGTTCCGGGTGATGGCGAAAGTTGAAAGCGCCCATGCTGTTGCTGTCGCTGTCCTCATCGTCAGCCGCGCCACTGCCGCCACGTCCGGCAGCCCCGTTGGGGTGGGCGAGCGTGCTGCGAAGATTCTCCATTGCCCTCTTCGCTGCCTCTCGTTGCGGGTATCGGGAGCGGATGGCGAGGGCATCGTTCTCTTCGTCGCCGCCTCTCGTCCTTGCTACGCCGTCCCTGTCGTTGCCACGGTGGCCCGGGCTGCGTTGCAGAGGCTTCGAGCGGCGCAACGAGGCCGCGAGATACTGCTCGTCGAGGGAGACGGTGGCATGCGGCACCCGACATCCGCGGCCAAGTCGCTCTCCCTGCGGCGACGCGAGCAGCGATGCGCCACGCTGCCCACTCACCAAGCTGCCGTTCCTTATGGGTGTTGTCTCGGCAGGAGACGAACGCGGCTTTGCTGTTGATCTGCGATGGACATCGTCGCCGTCTGAAGTGTCAGCGTCCGAAGAGACGGGGCCAACTACACTGCTGTCGTCTTCATCCCCAACGTCGCTGCTGCGACCGCGCTTGGCCTGCGATCTTGTGAGCATCATGGTAAGTTGCGATCTTTTCAATCGCCGCTTCAGGCTTGCCGCGATCGCCTGTGCTGTGACGTGCGCTGTCTTGAATGTCCCCTGTTGAAGCTGTAGTGCTTCCCAGCCTTAAAGAGGGGGATGGGTGGGTGGGTGGGAGGGAGGGAGGGAAGGAGGAGTGCCAACAGAGCTCACCACCGGCCGCCGTGTCCTTGCTTTTTATGGTTGCTTACACTTCAGGGTGTCGATGGGGCGGACCCTTGAGAGAGAGAGACACGCACCTGCGCAGGCACGCAGCGATACTGAGATGGCCCGGCGGTGTGTGCGTGTGCGTGTTGCGTGCGTCTCTCTCAAGCCAACTACGTTTGCTTGCGCTTCGCTCTCTCTCGTATTCGTCTTCCTCTGTTCACAGCCGCGCCGCTCTATGCAGGATGGCGCCGGCGCACGAGGCGGGGGTGCCGCGGGCGTGTCGCGAACCAGAAGGCCAGGTAGAGGAGAAGAGTGTAAATCAAGTTCAAAGAAGTCGACGATGTCTCGTTGCGCTCTCGCTGTGCGCGGCCCGCTCCCGCCAGAGAGACAGACAGACTCAGAGAGAAGGTGCGCCAGGGAAAGGAGGTGGGGCCGCGGAGGCAGAGAATGGCGAAGTGGTGGGACCTGGCGACGATACCCGGGCGACCGCGACGAAGGAGAGAAGTGCACACGCAGGCACGCAGTACAGCGAGAGGAGAAGCGGAGTGCAGTGACGAAGGCTGGGGAGGGAGGGGGGGGGGTTGACATGGAGAGGGTGCAGGGGAGTCGCCACGGAAGACAACTCGCGTTATTTCCGTCTAGATGATAAGCGTCGACTGACGGTTACGACTGTGGTGAGAAGACACAGGTGGACACGGGCGAAGGGGCCGAATGAGAGGGTCAGGAGAGCAACGTCGCCGTGCACACGTGCGCACAGGCGCGCATTCCGTATCACCACTGTCTCTCCTTCCATCATCGGATGCGCCCAAGCCACGGATACCGCCTGTGTATGTCGGTGTGCGCATGCCGCCGTTGCTCCGCAAGCCTTGTGTCGTTCTTGGTTCGTTAACAATACTGATCAAGGAGAGCCTGCGCTTAACGGTTTACTCGGATCACAAGGGGGTGGGAGAGGATCAAGAAGGGGGTCATGAAGCGCGCGCACACTTGACACCCTCCCCTCTCTGACAACATCGACAACGCCAAACACGCACACAAAGGCCGACCACACGCGGAGGCCGACGTGCCGGCCCAGGGAGGGGCACCTCCACCGGACGAGCGTGAAAAGAGGGGGGGATCCAACTTAGGAACGAGGAGCACTTGAACAGGCGGGCCAAACAATGCAACAACACGCCGGCCACAACAACGGCAGGCGGCCCCACGCCCCCCGCCCAGAGAAAGGGAAACGGGACGGGGGAGGGGAGAGGGTGAGGGGGGAGAAGACGCGTCAGTGCTCGCCAGCCGCGCCAGAGGGAACACGTCTCTGCCCACGCGCCGCTACTCGCCTCCCCGACCACCTAGGCGCTAACACGCTTGAGTGTATGTGAGCGGCGCAAGTTAAAGGAAGACAGAAACGCACGCAGACACGACTACGGGGAGAGAAGAGGCACAAGCAGACGACAAGGACACGGAGACGGACAGGTTGATTTACTGAGAGAACCACAGAGAGAAGACGCCGTCCTCCCCCCCCTTTGTATGCCCTTCGCGGCGCACCCGCTTATTCTCATCACCTTTCACTTTCTTGCGTGTTGCGTTTGCATTCTCGCTTCTTCTTGCGGGCAAATAAGAGTCAGCGAGGGAGTGAGTGAGTGAGCGGGAGGGGGCGAGGGGGGGGGGGGGCTACTTCTTCTTGGCAGAACGGAAGGCGGACGTGCCCGCAGCCTTCTCGGCCAGGCGCTGCTTCTGGTGACGCCTCTTGTTAGCCTCGCGGCGCTTCGCCTTCTTGTCCTCGCGCTCCTGCTGGATGGCCACCAGGTCGTCACGTGCCTTGTGCTTGATCTCGACGTCCTCGATCCAGTCGATGTTGTGCTTAAGCGCCGAGGAAGCTTCTTGCTTCTCTTGAAGGCGGGCCTTCTCCATGCGCCTCGCCCACAAGTCCTCCTGGCGCCGCTGCTTGATCTTCTCGACGCGCTTCATCACCTTCAGCGTGTCGCCGAGCAGTTCGCGGTTGTACTTGACAGGAATGTTGCGGCGCTGCTCAAAGTCCATGGTGCTATCGACCGCCAGCTCCTTGCCGTTTGCCTTGCGGAACGTCTTCGTCCACTTCAGCTTCATCGGGTTGCGCTTCATGCCGAAGTTCTTGCGGCACTTGCCAGAGCAGAAGCGAAAGATCTTGCAGTCGTTGCGCACGAACACCTGCCCGTGCCCCGGGTAGATCGGGGCACTGCAGAAGGAGCATTCCTCGATCCTCATGCTGCGCGAAGGACACTAGTGCGAGATGGGGGGGGGCAGGGCCAGCCGCGGCGCTCAAGTCGTCTAGATGCAATCGTGCGCGTAGCCAACTGTAGCGGGTGGTGGGAGCCGTACAAAGAAAAAGCAGAAGTGCGACAAGAATAAAGGCGAGGAGAGAGGATAGAGACGGAAAGCAAATAGAGTGCTCAAGTTGTCGCAGGCCCGTGGAAACATTGGCGAGAGAAGCGGCGAGGAGAGCAGGGAGGGGTGAAAGAATAGAGTGTGTGTGTGTGGGGGGGGGGGAGAGGCCCCGGAATGCCGGCGTGCATGCACAGCGACACAGGAAGAGAAAACACGAAAGGAGGGGAAGGGCGCTGGCAACAGCATACGTGCACGCCCACCTCCCACCGCACAGGCTCCGCTCGCCTCCCGTCTTGCAGCTTCATTCCTTTTTTGTGCCGCTGTAGCCCTCTGCGAAGGCAGTCGCCCCCTCCCTCCATCCCCTCCTCTGTCGTCACATGTGGCTCCCTCTTCCAAAAGCCACCCTCCACTCTGCCCCTTCTTTTCTTTGTCTTCGTTCCACTGCGCCTTGCGCCACCCACCCACCCTCTAGAGTGCTGTTGATGCCGCGGCTGGGCAGAGCGGAGGCAGGGGAGGGGGAATGCAGGAAAGATGCGTCGCTTCCCGTGACATGTGAGCGCACTGTTCATGGTGGGAGATGGCAGCTGTACATCATCATTCCCAACAGAAATTTTCAAAAGAAGGAAAAGACTGGCAAGCCACGTGTAGCCCCACTCGTGTGTCCTCCACACCCGCGCACCCGCGTACCTCTGTCCAACGCACACGCACACCGTCGCCCACACGCACATACACACACACACACACGTATACACATGTATGGGAGATTGACCGCCGCCGGTTCGATAGGCAAGAAACGTCCAAACAAAAGCAGCAAGAGCGAAAGCGGATGCGAGGGGACACGACTGGGACGGCGGCAAGCAGCGCAGAAGGGCAACGAGCAGAGGCACGCTGCGTATGACGGGGGATGTGGGTGCGTGCGGCCGGCGCGCAACTCCTCAACAACAAAAAACCTTGAGCGGCACACGCACGCGCACTTTCACTTCTTTTTACTCTGCGCTCATCCGCATAGGTGCGTTCCGGTACCGTTTAAATACTGTGTATACATAAGCTTGCCTCCCCTCCTCACAACGCGCACGGTGCACCGCTGAGCAGACCAGCCGCGGATGCTGGTCGGATGCGTACGCCGCCGCCGCCGCCGCCCCCCCCAGTCCTCCTGGGTATGCTGCCGCTCAGGTGTGAAGAAGCTCGTGCGAGCAGAGAATAGCAGGGGCACGTAGAGAGAGAGAGAGAGAGACTGACTGCGAAAGGTGAGCCAGTGGCACACCGCCCGCCCCGTCCCCATCTACATCGATGGCGTCGCTGCCTTCATGAGGACATTCAGGAGGAGCCGCTCGCGGGCTTCGTCGAGCGCCACAGAGCTCACCGATGCGTCATCGCCGCTGCTAGCCGCGCCCGCATCGCCCTGAAGAAGGCCGCAGTCCACCTCCAGAAGCGATCCGCTGTTGACGACGACGCCGTGAATCACCTGCAGCACCGAGTCGAGCGTCCATGGGGCAACTGTGCTGTCCACATCTGCCGCTACCGCGTCCGCCCCCTCACTCTTGTCTGGCACAACAGTAGCCATAAACACCTCCATCGTCGGTCGGCTCGCCACGTACTGCAGCAGCGTCATGAGCTGCGCTGTCGGGACGCGCGGGGTGTTGCGCACGTCGAGTTTGCGTAGCGCCGTGGCCAAAGCCGTATTGGAGAAGAAAGCGGTGAGCTGCTCGATGTGTGTGGCGCGCCAGTCGTTGTGACTGATGTCGAGTACCTCGAGATTCGGCAGCTGCGCGAGGACTTGAAAGAGCTGGGCAACCTCCATCTCTTGCTGCGCCGGAGTCATCCCACGCAGAAGCCCTTCCTGAAGACCGAGATTGTTATGGCTCATGTTCAGCTCTCTCAGCGACGTTGCGGTGGCGAGACCAGGCAGCAGCGACGCCACAGTTAAGATATTGTTGTAGGAGATGTCGAGGTGGGTGATTGTGGCAGCCCCCGCAGCTAGCAGCTGGCTGAGCGACCCGAGATCGTCCCTGAGAGTGTTGCGGCTCAGCGTGAGCTTGTGCAGGGTCTGCGGAAACGCCACATGCACCTCAGGGGGGATCAACGCCGCCACACCTGCAGCGGTCAAGTTGTTGCCATCGAAACACATGCGTTGCAGCCGCGGTGGGCCGTGCCGCTGCAGCTGGTACAGCAGACCGGCGAGCTCCTGGGCCGCAGTGCCGTCGAAGTTGGAGGGATAGTCACCGCAGGCGTGGTTGTACGCAAAGTCCAGCTCTTCCAGCGCCTCTGCGCGGGTGAGGGAGCGCAGCACGATACTGCTGAAAGTCGGTCCAAGGTAGGTGTTTGCCATGACGAGGCGGCGCAAGCCACGTGGCCCCTCCAGCGCAGACGCAAACCTCCGCACAGCCGCTAAGGCGCTCTTCTGCTGGCGCTTGGTGAGACGGCGGCGGCGCGCGTTCACACCAGAAGCAGCATCTGCCGCGCCACCGACGCACGCGAGCGGGTTCTGCCGCAGGATAAGCGTGTGAAGCACACTCTGCGGCGCCGCGGCAGTCGAGGCGGCCCCGACCGCCACGCCCCTGCCCAAAACATACCGAGCGAGGTGACCCAGACCCGCATACCCGATAGCGTTGTCCGTCAAGTCCAGCACTTCCACAGACGTGTTGTGCGACAACGCCACCGCTAGCATGTGCACGCCGTCGTTGCCCAGTAAGTTCTTTGAGAGGTCAAGTGCACGAAGGCGCTGATATCGGTAGAGTGGACTGAGGAGTGTCCAGAGCGGTATGCTCTGCCACTGTTCCTGCGCATCGGCGAAGGACAGGCCGGGGCGGGGTGCCTGTGCCCCTGCCGTAGCTGCCGCGCCGCTGTCCGCCTCCGCTGCTGCCGTCTCCTCCGCAGCTTCCTCGTCCGCCTCCTCACCGTCCTCCTCGGGTGGGGGTGCCGTCAGGTCCTCGCCAGCGTGCAGGCCATTCTCAGCCAGCCGCAGCACGCGCAGGAACTTGTTCTTCTTGAGCACCTCCGCCAGCGCTTCGAGGCCCTCGTACGGCTCCCCAAAGACGGGGTCTTCCGGCTCGTACAGCGGGTCCTCGACCTCTTCTGTGCTCGTCGCCAGGTTCAGGGCGTTTGCCGAGAGGTCAATACCGCAGAGGGCAATGTTCTTCGTCAGTGCCTTGGCGATGATACCAACGCCGCGGGGACCCAGTGCGTTGGCGCGCAGGTTGAGGTACCGCAGGGACTCATTCGCGTCCAGCATGGCCGCGAGGGCTCGCAGCGGGGATAGCTGGCGCACTGGCGCAACATCGCCTCTGCCCCCGTCCTCGCCCGAGGCCGTCGACACCACTGGCGCACCGATGTTGTTGTACGACAAATCTAGCACCTTCACTCGCGAGCAGGCCACCGCGGCCACCGTAGCGGCATCACGCCCGCCGGCGGTGCGCTCGTTGATGCGGCTGAGGTAAGCACACAACAAGGGAAACACAGTCATCTCGTAGAATGCCACGTCGCGCACCGCCTTTGCGTGGGTTTCATAGGCGATACCGAGCTTCTCACAGAACTCCTGCAGGTCCTCATTGTTCTGTGCGTGCACCTCCGGCTGCGTGTCGTCGTCGTCCTCGTCAAAGTTGTGCGAGTCGGCAGACGAGGCGGCTGCATGGGCGACCGGGAGTGGGTAGCGAGCGTAGACTTCACGGTACTTGGCCTCCCACGCTTCCGTCGACGGCGACGGCTGTCGTGCCGGGTCCACCACACCGTTTGCCAGCAGCAGCGCCGTGATACCGCCGCTTCCGACCCCTTCCGCCACTTCCGCAGCGCCGACGGCTTCTTCCATGAGGACGAAAAGGCGCTGCAGCGCATCAAAGTTGAGCGGGTCGCGCGGCTTCAGCTCGTGCACAAGTGGCAGCGCGCTGCGCAGCGTCGCCACGTCGTCTGGCAAACCGACAGCGGTCGCAGTGACAGCAGCTCCACCGACACCACGCTCCACCGCCTCAGCGGCTGCGTCGCCGCTGACCGCCTGTACAGCCTCCACAACCGCCGCGTTGTACATGGCCTGCACATCCGCTAATGTTCCTTGCCGGTAGCTTGCCGGTTCCATTCCAAGCCGTACTGCGTTGCTCTGTGTGGCACCACCATCGCCACCGGGCGTAGGTGACGCCCCGCGCGCTGCTGCTACCTGCTGCAGCTGCTGTTGGTCCAACCGACTGCTTGTGACGCCGTGCAGGGCACGCGACAGCTGCATGGCGTCGAGTGCCGCGTAGATACCGGCATCGCCCTTTTCTTTGGACTCAGGGGTGATGTATGGAGACGCCGCCGGAGGCGTCGGTGGTTGCTGGGGAAGCGGAGTCATTGACGCCGTGTCTCCCATGGACGTCTTCTGTGGTGTCGTGAATCAGAGAGCGAGTACGAAGAGCGCAGCCAAGAACGACAGCTGAGATGTGCGTGCGTGCGTGCGTGTGTGGGTAGCTGGGTGTGGGTGTGCGTCAAGCTTCCCTGTGTACGTTACTGTGAAATCGTTGCGCGCACACGTGCATACTAGCTTGGCGTGCGTCACGATACGCATCCGTTTTTTATGGTGCGTGTGAGTGTGTATGTGTGTATGTATGTATGTATGTGTGTGGTGTCGGTCAAACACGAAGCCCATCGTCAGATTCAGGAAGGGGGAGCGTGGTAGAAAACACAGAAAAGAGGCAGACAGAAAGGGTACATCAATGAAGCTCGAGAAGACGCATGGGTTGCGGAGGGGCGAAGACAACGAGGAAGTCCTCTCTGTGTGCGTGTGTGCGGCAGACGCATGCACTGAACCACCATCGAGAACACCCTGAGAGAGTGAGAGGGAAGGAACAACAGAAACAAGCGGCGGTTAGAACGGTCGAGAGGACACGTGCCACCAAAGATGCGAAGGAACCATTGGCGAGTATCCCTCCTCACACCAGCGAGTCCAACTGTCGGAGCTCTTCTTTCTTCCACGTGGCCCTTCTCTGCCATACAGCATGAGGTCACAGTGCTCCCCCTCGACACCTCGACCACCGCCACCACACGGCCTGCCCCACAGGCACCCATCGCGTCGCGCGCAGCAGCCCTCGACACGCGCGCTACAGCAATGCGAACCCAGTCATCGCAGCACGGCCTCTGCCCCAGACTCTACAAATCCGCCGCCCCGCATGTCGCCTCACAGCCGCTCCCCCGTCAGGCAGGTCGCCACGTCGTGCAGCCTCCTCGCGGGTGGCACTCAGGCACCCACACGCCACTAGGCGGTGTGAGGGCCGGGGGTGGGATACGCTCGAGTCACGCCGACACACTGCCCATCATATCGATCGCAGAAGCGTGTTCGCCCTGGCAGGGATAGGTGGGGCTGCTGCACTGCACCCTGAGACGCCGCGCCCTGCGGGGCCTTGTCCCCTCGTCATCAGCGAGCACGAGAGCCCTAAAAGGAAAGAAAAAATGCAACGCAGCTCCGTTCACAGAAGCGTCGAGCGATCCCCTATCGCCCGTCACTTGCGAGCCATTGGGGAATGCAACACAGAGCGTCATCCCACGGCGCACCAAGACGGTCCCGCAAGCAAGGAGGAAAGGGGTGAGAGGCGGTGGCGGTAACGGCAGCAAAGACATCAAAAGACGGTGTACACGAGTGTATGCACGACAAGACAATAAGCAAAAAAAAGTAAGGGAGGAAGAATGAGCGGCGGTTCTGCCGTGACGCGGTGCTGCTGTCATCGACACACACGCACACATGCACGCATGCACTCCTCAGTTCGAAATTTCGATGCCGCGGTACAACGGAAAAAAATGTCAGGTCAAGTGACGTACAAGAAGAATAAGCAGCCAACCCGGCACAACCCACAAAAAAACACGAGCACCCGCACGCATGGACGTGTAGCATGGCGTGACGTGTACGGCCACGCATGCACGCTCATATATTTATGTGTGTGTGTGTGCGTGTGCGTGTTAGCAAGGGTCGGCAACGAGGCAGGAGGGAGAGGGCGGGCGGGTGCAGAAAATGTAAAAGGCCATCCTGTCCAGCCAGAAAGGTGACAACAAGGGGCCAGAGTGCAGCACGTGAGGCGGGGCTATGAGTGATGGCGGGAGAGGCAGGAAGGAGCGCTACGCCAGCAAACGCTGGCGACCGGCAACGATGCAGGCACGGATATGCTTCGGCTACACAAATACAAAGCCACTATCGTACTGTGATCGACGCACATAAGAGGCGTGGTTGCGCAAGCCACTGTCCATGGCGCGCGGCTGCCGATCCAACGCTGCGTAGTGCGGCAACGCGCGGTCCCACATGTCTGGCGCCAGCTGGTGCAGCACGGCGGCTTGGCGGCTACGCCACTGCGCGTATCGCCTAGCCTGCTCGTCGAGGAACGCGCGTCGCGTGGTTTCAGCCGGCGGTGAGGAGCTGCTAGTTGCGGCGGATGCGTTCCGCAGCGCCGGCGCCGGAGCACTGGGCCGCATACGCAGCGGAAGCTGGTAGGGCACAAGCGGCATGCCATGACGGGGGGCGCAGGTAGCCCCTGATGCCAGAGCTGCGCGGCGTGCAAGAGGGACAAATATTCGGTGATCGCGTTGCGGTTGCGGTGCAGACGATGAGGAGGACGCGGAAGCAGCATGCCCATCGTCTCTTGAGCGCTCCGAAAGTGCCCCAGGCGCCCCACCACACTTTGCGTCGTGATGTGCTTCCATGGCAGCGCCCGAAATTGCCGCTTCCGCTGACGTCCGCGTCTCAACCACCTGCATCGGGACGCCCGTGCCAGCCATCGATCCCTGAGCGAGGACTCTACAGTACGGCTGGGCCAACGCCGCCACATGGGAAGCTGAGTCATCTGCGGAGGGCTGAAAGTGCATGCGTACCCCTCCTGTATACAGTCGCTCTAGTCCTTGTCGAGGTTGCGTCGCGGACGACAGCACCGCAGCGGGCCCCAAGTGGACGCCTATCGCCTCCATCGTGCTGGGTGAGATGTGCTGGGCAGGTTCGTCTGCCCAGGATCGGAGCGCAGCTTCGTGCTTCTGTAGTGCCTCTTCCAAGGCCGCACGCGCCACCTGCGAGCGTGGTGCACTAATACCACCCCCACCAGCACCCGTGCTGGTATCTGGCCTAGCGGCAGGCCGTATAGGCAGCTTAAACGTGAAGCACGGCACGCTCGGTGCCGTAGCTGTTGCCATCAACGGTTCGCGCCCACTGTCAGTATTGTGTGCGCCTCTCATCGCTTCGTGATTATCTGGGCGTAGTGTTACTTGCGAAGCGGCGCGCGGCGGCGAAGCTGTGGATGCTTCTGGGGCAGGCATTCGATGGCCCGCTCGACGCGTCGCGTGCCGAAAAGCCGCCATCCTCAAGACAACAATGTCCTGAGGGTCTTGCGTGGTGAACATATCGCCTCCACGTCGCGCGGGCGCTCAAAGGCACACAGAACGGAAACGGTAGCAGGGGAGGGGGAGGGAGGGAGTAATGTTGTGGAAGTACGTGGTACTGTTGTTTGTTCGTCGATGGAGCAAGCAAGCAAGGTAGGTAGGTAGGTAGGTTGTGTGTGTGTGTGTGTGTGTGTGTGTGTGTGTGTGCGTGGCGGGGTGGATGGGGGGGGGGGGGGGGGCGCAGGACGGAGAGGCTTGAAGAAGAGGGTTGCGGCTTTGAGAAAAGAGTTTGCCCCTCTATCGCCAATCTCCGCGCAGAGCGCACACGCGCGCACAGTCGCTCCTTGGGTCACTCTGCGACAGCTCGCAGTGTCTGTGTACACGATGGCGGCAGTCACGAGGGATGGAGAAAAAGAGAGACAGAGAAGGTACCAGGGGACGTGGAGAGAAGACGTAGGGCGAGGCAGAGTCCGCTTGTCGGTGGCACGGCCAACTTCTCCTTTAAAAGGCGGCGGCAGAGGACACCGCGGCAGGCGAAAGGGCAAGCGAGGGGAGAGTGCCTTGACGCTCATCACGTTCTCCGCTGGAGGCACATAGACGCGAGAGAGAAGGGAGTCTCATGGAGGGGCACGGCAGGCAGCAACGGCGAAATCGCGGGGAGAGGGAGGATGCAACTGACTCTTGCATAGAGCACGCTGAGTAAGGAGAAGATAACGAAAGGCAGCTTCACAAACTTCGAGAAGGTGTGTCCGGGTATGCGTGTGTGTGAGTGCGTGTATCCACCTGAACCAAAAAAGAAGAGAGACCAAGGCGAAGGGAACGTGAGGTTTGCGCTCCTGTGCTCCCTCGCCCCTGACCGCACACCACCACCTCCCACCATCTCCTTTTTCTCCTCGACATGTGTGTGTCGGTTGCTACTGCTCCTCCTATCATTATCGCCACCGAATGCACACGCACTTCCATGACCCCTACCCACCTCCTCCATGATGGGAAAAAAAAAAGAAACGATATGGATGAGAGGAGGGGTGGGGGGGGGGTCAGAGGGTGTGCGTGTGTGTGGAGGGGGAGGGTAGGTCAGAAGGTCACGCGTGCGAGATGAACACACACAAAAAAAAAACACCCAATCCATGTAAAGGCACACGATATCTCGCGGCGTAGTCGCCGATAGAGAAAAGTACCGGTATGATGAGCGCGCCCATAATGAGGCGAAGAGAGCAAGTCGGAGACAACGATGCAACATGATATTGAATGGGAGAAGGAGGGGGGAAGCAATGGGTGGCCAAGCAGGACTACACGCACGACCAGTAGCAACGGTATCCTTGGCGACGACACCGCTCCTCGCCCCCCCCTCTCTCGGCTTTCTCTCTCTCTCTGTCACCCTCGTAACCCTGACAGAGCATACACACACACACACATATCCGTGCGAAGTTGATTATCCTAAGTGCACCGCGCCCAACTACTTCATGGCAGACTCCTCACTCCACTTTTTAATGGCAAACTCAACCGTCTCATTCTTGACGGCGTCGTCGCTGCCGTCCTCGACCCACCACTCAGGGGTCAAATCCCAGTCCTTTGTGTACGTGCCAGCCTTCAGCTGCTCCTTGAACCACAGACGGAACTTTGGCAGCGCTTGTGCTACGTTCTTCATTGTGTTCGGCGCGAACTTGGTGGCGATGTAGTTTGTCAGGCTTACCGGGATCCAGCCACCCGGGTCGGTCTGCGTAATGTACGTGAGACTCGCGCCCTCAACTTCGCCGCTCTTCGGGTTCTTCCAGGGGCGGATCAGATACCCCGTCAGCTTCGAGATGGCACGGATGTACGGCCCGTGCTTGTTGCGGTGCGCGTCCTTCTGATACGTTGGTGGCACCGCCGAGTGCGGCACCGATGTATTGAAGATAACGTACTCGTCTCGGCCCGCCTCATGCCACATGCGCTGGTTCACAAAGTCGCGATTTGCTACGAGTGGCATCGGGCTCTTAGCCGCGTAGTAGCCAATGTCCGTGTTCGCGCTCAGGCTCATGACGCGGAACGCCTCCTGGCGGTACTCGTCCCACTGCTCACGGAAAATAGGGTCTTGCAAGAGGTTGTAGAGCTCCCCCGGGGTGGCGCCGCCGCTGGGGTTATCCTTGGTCTTTACAAAGATGCCAAACACCTTGATGACGTGCATTGGCTCGTTGGACAACTTCTTTTCCCACACCATCACCTCATTGGCGCGGTTGTAGCGCAGGGCGAAGCCGTCCAGCGAGTCGGCGAAAGTTCGAAAGGTGTAGAAGTCGGCCCTACTCGGGAGGCGGTAGATGCGACCCGCCGCCTCCTGCGTCTCGCCCGAAAAGCTAAACGGCGTCATGTACTCCACTACCTCCGGCGCGGTGGGGTTCGCCGTGCTGTCGGCCTTGTTGGGTGCCGCGACGGTTCTCTTTGCTTTGCTCATCGTGTTCGTGCACATGCACACGCAGTGTACTTTGTGGGGGAGAGGGAGAAGAATGGAGGGGAGGGGAGGAAGGGCAAGGAAAGCAGGAAAAGAAAAG
The DNA here is from genome assembly GCF_000002725.2 of Leishmania major strain Friedlin. Lineage (NCBI taxonomy): Eukaryota > Euglenozoa > Kinetoplastea > Trypanosomatida > Trypanosomatidae > Leishmania > Leishmania major. The sequence continues at coordinate 360,362 of NC_007252.2, read as the reverse complement.
AGCCGATGAGAAAACCACGGCTGTCTCGTGCGTAAGGCTGTGCTCAGTGAGCACACACACACGCGCGTACACTCGCACACACGTCTATGTGTCTGTCTGCCTGTATGTATGTGTGTGTGTTGCAGCATTGAGCGGAAAAGAGTGGAGGGAGGGGAGGGAAAGGTGACGCACGAATACATGCGTGGGTGCGCGCATCCATGCGCAAGCATCTATCCACGAAGAGCATCGATGGATGAAGAGGGAGCGGTGGAAGGTGCGTCTCCGTGGAAGCCCCGGAGATAGCGTCCGCGCCGAGTCTTTACGCCTTTGACTGGCACTGAGTCACCTACATGCACAGTATATGATCTCGTTACTTCCATTCCCTCACGCCGTAGAGGCGGGATGCCGGAAGACAAAGGAGAGGACAACAGGCAGGCGAGAGGGGCGAGCGCAGACAGACTCTGACTCGGCGCTCCACCTGAACGCATGGGCGACACGACGGCGGCGGTGACAGTCGGCATCAGACACGGGTTGCAGACAGGCAATGGCACACACACACACACACACATGTATATATATATATATACATATATATACACATCATACCCGTCTTGCTACCTTCCTCGTGCTTTTATATTCTTTTTTGGTGTGCTTGCTTCTAGAGCTTAGTGGTGACGGTCCCGTAAGACGGTGAGTTAAAGGCGTGACGGAGGAGGAGACGGCGGAACAAAAGCAACATGGAAGATGGCGGCGGTGGTGGTGGGTGGGAGAGGTGGGTGGGAGAAGTCATTAACAGCAAAGTAATCAAAAAAATGAAAAACGTGCACCCACCCACCCACCCCCCACACACACACGCAAAAACACAGATCAGCATGAGCAGCAGAAGAATGCACGAAACAAGACAAGCAGCATGTACATCATCGGAGAGGTCAGAGGGATGAAGGGAAGAAGAGAGGAGGTGTGTGTGGTGGGAGAGGGGGGGGGAGAGCGTATCGAGACATATGCACAGGCACACAAGCAAGAGAGAGAGAGAGAGAACGAACAGAAAAAGCGTTACGCACACACACACGCACACACACGCACACACACACGCACACACACACGCACACACACGCACTCTCTCTCTCAGTGCCGCCCTCTGTCGCGCGTTTTGTGTGCTTATGGGCAGGACCGCATCTCTCCCCCTCCCCCTCGCGCGCCTCAGAGGGAGCGTGAGAGATATATGGCAGAAGGAAGGAGGCGATAGAGCGCTCGCGGGGTGCTTACATTTGCCGGCACCAAACGTATAAACCAACAGTGACCACGCAGGCGCGCAGCTCATCGACGACTCGGAAGCAGTCAACCTTTAGGCACACGTGTGGGCCAATGCCGAACGTGACGGGAAAAAGATGGAGAAGGAGGAGGAGCAAGCGAGCGAGACGGTAAAACGACACCGAGCAAAAAAAGAGGGGTGCTGAAAACTCACGAGGTGACGAACACGACGACAACAACAAAGGCATCTCCTTTCATCTTCGCCCTCGTTGGGGTTCGCTCTGCCACGAACGATCTCGCAAACGTGCACGCGCGCAGCCACAGCTCACCCACCTCCCGGTGCACTGCGACTGAAATCCCGGCCGCCCAGGACAAAGCCTCCCTGCTGTCGAATTGGGGCCACGCATCCAACGGTCTCCTACTGTCCTTCCTCGTCTTGTCCTTGCATGCGTGGGGCGCGATCGACGCCAGATGAAAACTCGGGGGCACCGCACGCCTTGTCCCACGCGGGCCGCGTCCAGGGTCCACCGCTGGAGGGCAGCAAGCGGTAGCGCCTTCCGTGCGGGACGGCGGGGGGGGGGGGGGGGGGGGCGGGGTCCAGGGGCATGCCGGGCGAGCTCAGGCAAAAAGTTGGGCAGCCGCAGGCCAGGGCTCCCCGAGCCCCTGCGCCCCGCCTGTGTGCCATGCCTCGCCCCCCTCCCAGTCGCATCACGCCGCGGCATCCCATAGCATGGTCTGGGGGCTCATGGCGTTCGGGTCTGGAGGATTCGACAGTGCCATGCACGGCGCTCTCGCCACACTTCCAGCGTTGGTGCTTCATCAGCCCACCCGATCGGATGGAGGAAATGCCGCATGTCTCGCACGCGTGCACCTTCGGGTTCATTGAGACGGGATGCCGTTGCGCCTTCTCCGTCGATCACCTGTGCGCTCCTCACCTCTGCTGGCTTCGTTTCGATGGGATGCGCCATGCTAGGCCTGCCTGCCAGTGTGTGGCACACACCTAGTGCTCGCACTACTGAATCGTGAGGCCTGTTTCAGGACGTCGTTGCCGCGCGGGTCACTCGCTGTCTTCTTCCGTCGCTGCTATGGGGAGGGGAGGGGGGGGGCGTTGGGATGACCTGCCCGCACGTGCCGCGAGAGGTGATACAGGTGGAGCACTGCTGCGTGTCCGCGGCGGCGTGAGGCATTCTGCCCTCTCCTGCATCCGCAGGCCCTGGACAAGAGCGGGTGTGTCAAGCGGTCGGGGCTCGTGCACAAACATGTGCCTGCGCACAGAGTGGACAGCCACAGACACCCGACGCCGGAAGCCCATGCAGCGTGAAGCGAGGTGTCTTAGAGCGTCAAGCGATCCGCAAATCGCGCGTGGCATACAGGACACCACGCCGGGTCGGACGCCCTCGTAGGACAGCACAGGCGAGACTGGTGGCTCGGGAAGGGGCGGGGTAGGGGGAAGGGGTGCACCGCAGCGCCAGCGTAGTAGTGGGCAGTACTCCACCTGCACTCCATGCCGCCACTGCCCGTCACCCGCCGCTGCAGGAAACCAAAGTGCGGACAAGTGCTCGTGCGCAGCTAGGTGAGAACGGTCTCCTGCCGCCTCGTAAGCTCAGTGCTCCTGTTCGGTGCGGAACAGTTGCTGCCAAGTAGCTCTTGTCGTCGCGCGGCATGGTTTGGGGGGATGTCGGCTCGGCGTCAGGGACCGGTAACTGGGTCCATGATCCATGCAGTTGGTGTCGCCACCTCGGCCGCTGCCTATTTCGAAAGCCTGTACACCCTGCCCTTGTGTTCCAATTCACGGTGAGCAAAGGCAGGCTGAAATCGGAGGCGCGCGCGACAGGCCAGTCGCGTCAGCGCCTGTCCCCCTCCCGGGGCGCCGCAGTATGTGATCAATAAGGACGCTTCGAAAAACGAGAGAGTTGCTGCTTGCGTGCTGATGGTTTTTGGTCCTCTGGAATGTGCCCCCGCAGCCCGCCAGGGAGTGATATGCTGGCGTACACACGACGGATGTACATGAAGGACGTGTGTGCATGCGCAGCTCCGAGGCGTGTCAATGCCTGCACACCGGCGTAAGAGCTGCGGAAGCGTTTTGACGACACCGCCATCCGGCGTGTGCACCTCCCGCGCCAAGTGCGCAAGGTTGCCTCCTGGCGTGGCTGCGGAGGGATGCAGGCGTGCGCAGCGCAGCAGTAATCCGGGGTCGAGGGGCAGGAGATCGGCCCCTTCGAGTCGGTCTCTGTTGTCTGCGTACGGTGAGAGGAGTCACGCGGACTGAAACTGCTTTGGTGTGAAGGTGCTCAGAGGCCTTTCAACAGTTTCCGACCAGCACCGTCTCACCACGCAGTGGCACACCCGAAACCAGTTTTGATTTACGCACCGCCTTGTAGGAAGAGCGAAGAGGATCCTTCGGCGGGCCCCATCCGCGCGAGCGCACTGCCTCCGCCTTGCAAGCCGAGCCCGGACTACTTTGACAACCTCTGCAGCCCGTAGGCCAGTTCCACATCTTGGCTGAATGTCTACGCGGAGAGAGCGTGGGTGTGGCGATCTTCCCTTGGCCGCGTGCGTGCAACGGATACTTTCAGCTGGTTGCAGTGTCGTACCCCAAGAGTGCGCACCTGTTGTTGTTGTTTTTTTTTTTTGGGGGGGGGGGGGAGGCACTTAGCTGCATGGCGTGCTCCAGTGTCCAGTGCTACCCCATTCAGAGGGCGGATTGCGCTGTAGCCTGTATGGCAAACTTGTCTGAGGAGGGCGTGAGGACTTCGATATCCTCAGCAAAGTAGGCACGGTGCAGTCCGGGTGTCTTGCTGAGCTCCACTCTCAGCAAGTCTACTACGATGATGAAGGGAAGAGGGTCCTGCGACAGACCCTTGAGCGACTCCGCGTGTAAAGCTGGTCCTCGTTGATTTCTCCGTGTGGAAGCGAGCACAGGCGGGGCGATCGTCCGCGAAACCCATGATCCTGCGAGTACGGTGTGGGTCGACGTTGAGCCTCTTCAGCGCCATGATCTAGCGCGTCGAACGTCCGAGCGTAGAGTCCATAGACACTGCTCTCGTCTTTATACCTGGCCTGCGCCGCACTGCTTTGTGGAGGAGCAAGTCCACGGGGTCTGCGGTGGAGCGGTGGGGACGGAAGACAGACTGCTGTGGTTGGAGCGGGTCTCTCAGATGGTCGTGCAGTCGTTGCGAGGCGATTCAATCGAGAAACTGGCACAGATTGCTGGCCAGCGTCGAAGAGCGGGGCGGTGTGAGGGCGTGGGACCACCATCGGCAATGTTCGGCATCAGAAAAGGCACAAGGGCCCCTGCCCCTCTCGGTTTTCCATGCAGCAGCGACGCGGCCGGTGGTGACGCTCTGGTGCGGGAGATGTTGACCAGCGCTTTTTATGTGCCCTGCATCGTTCGTGGGATGCGTACAAGACTTACAGAAAGAAACGATTAAAAGCACAGACACACACAGACATACACACAGACACACGACCCGCGAAAAAGAAGGAAGGAAAACACCTATGTGCACCACATCACCCACACCCACGTAGACGCACCCGGTAATGTGCTCTGTCCGTTGACAGGATGTAGAAGGAGGAAGTTAACACGAGATGCAAGAGTCCCAACTGGGCCAGAGCCAGAGAAGGACAAGAGGAAAGAGAAAAACAACGCGGGGGTGGCGATAGGGGGAGAGGGGGGAGGGGAATGGAGGGAGGAAAGGAGGTTGGCAGGGTGCACATCTTCCTGAAAAAGACACACACACAGAGAAAGAAAGCAGAAAAAAGGTTTGGTTCATTGTTTCATCCTCATCCCTCCCCTCCCACACCTCATCTTACCCCCTTTTTTGCGCTCTCTATAGTACACACTCCATCGCGGTAGTCATCGCGATCATAGCCGTGCCCTTACTCACGCCGTCCCTCTTGCTCCCCCCGAGACCGCATTTGCACCACTCCGTGAGCCTTTTCATTCCGTCTATCGTCTCTTCGCCCACACCCACACCTGCCCCTCCTCGTTCGATCATTCAGCTTCTTCGCGAGAGAGGCAACACTAAAGGTGTCGTGCCGCTTACCCGGGCAATACAGTACGTTTCTGTGTCCCCTTCTTCTTGTTGTTGCGGTATACAGGATGACCGTATTTACATATATTTTTTTTCGTTTTTGAGGAGGGGGAGGGAGGGGGAAGGGCTCTTCGCCTCCGTCCACCGCGTGTGCGCGTCAACAAGGGTCATGGCAAGGCGAAAACACAAAGACAACGCCGACACCGACGGATGGGCACACACCATACGTAACCCATACCAGAAGAAACCGCAGCAGGGAAGTATAAAAGTGTGGCTGTGCCATGTATGATGCACCGGTACGCAGGGAGAGAGAGAAAGAGAGAGAGAGAGACAGGCGAGGAGTCATCCGATTCAAACAAAAAAAAAGAGGAACAATGTTCGAGTGTGTATGTGTATGTGTGGAGGCGTTTCCCATGTGCTGCAGTAGCGGTGGTGTTGGTGGGACGAGGGGGCGTTGAACCCGCGAAAAAAAAATGGAACAAGACACCCACATGTGTGCACGACATCCAAACGACCTACAAGAGAGGGAGTCATCGCAACCACAGGAAGAGAGAGAGAACGAGGACGCAGGCCTGCTGCCCACATGATCAGAGACTGTACACATGCACGCACACCTCCCCCCTTTTTCCCCTCCTCTCATCACCACCTATTTCTATCCGCGCCGCCTCCTTCCCCATTTCCATAAACTGAACAAGGGGGAAGGGGAAGAGGGCGAAGCGAGCACAACCATGGAGGGAGGGAGGGAGGGGAGGGAGCGCGCATCGGTCTAGTAGAAGCGAAACAGAAAACAAAAAAAAACAAAACCGAACATGAACCAAAACGCGTGCACGCACGACCTCCTCTCTCCACAGACGACGAAAAAGAAAAAAAAAACAAAGGAAAACGTGTAGCGGATCTCTAGGCGGAAAGCACACGCAACGACAACAACAAAAGAAGAGGCGAACTCGAAAGTGGGCAAGGTGGAGGTGGAGAGGGAGAGAGAGAGAGAGAGGAGAGGAGAGGGGTGATACTTGCGACGATGTTGAAGGACCACGCGTGAAGAGCGTTGTGCGCTCCGGAACAACGACGCGAGGAGCGCAGTTGAAAAAAGAGAGAAAAGGGGAAAAAACGCACCAGTTGCACGACCAGCGCGTGCAGCAGACAACCGTGCATCACCCCGATACTCACTCACGTCCTGTGCCACCATCGCGCGCTGCTAGCAGTGGCTCGAAGACACTTGTCCCCGACTGTTCGGCGACAGCCCATCGGAGAAGCATGTGCTGATACTCACCATGAGGTCATCCGTGAAGGAAGTGCGCGTGCGCAACTGAAGTGGCTGTTGGCCGTTCTCCTTGTTTACGCAATCGCTACCGTGTGTGTTCGGAGACAAGGTGACGTTGTACTGCGGTAACGCAGGCGCCGCTGCCGCCGCCGCGCACTCCAGCAGGCGCGCCACCGTCAGCTGTGGGGTTCTGTCATGACTCTTTCGTGCACCATTGGCAGCCTTTTTCGCGTTGTGCGCGCCCGTCTCAGGTGTGGCAGTTCGACCCTCTGGCGCGCCATTGTAGCGTGACGGTGCAGACTCGCAGCTCACGTTGAAGCTGCTGCTATCGCTGCTGGAGGACGAGATGCGAGACGAGCTTTCCGCGGAGGTAAGGGTTGCCGCGGTGGCAGTAGCATGATCTGACCGGCGCTGCAGCGGGACTCCTGAAGCTCCGGCCACGCAAGGGGGACTAACAGGAGCGAATGTAGCCTGGGATCGGGCAAGCTTGCCTGTCTTCTTATTGGTGCACTCGAGCTTCGACGATGAAGGTGCCAAACCGAGCAGGTGCAGCGCCGCGCTACCGCTAACGCGCTTCCTCTCCTGCTGGGCCTGCGCGCGTGATGGGCCGCAGTCTAAGTCGGGGCAAGATGGTATCGTGTTTGTGGCGGCGAGCTTGTTGCCTGTACTGCTGTTGCTTTGCCTCCCCTTGGCGGCATCGTTGGTGTTCGGCATGCCGCGACTGCTGCCGCTGTTCGCTGTCACCTCCGAAGACGCCCGCGCAGCCGGCGGCGGTGACGAATTCACCTCTCCACGACGGTTCGACCGTCCTCTAAGGCTAGAGTCTGCACTGTCCATAGCGAATGCAAGCGCCCGCAGCGCAGACGCATGGTTGCTGCGCACAAAGGCGAAGGAAGAAGCTGTGGCGGTGTGCCCGGCACTGGGACTGCCGACGGGCGTCTTCCTGCTGGCCCGACGCCGGGTAGCCTTCTGTGCACCTGCGCGGCGTCGCGTCGATGATGCAGCGGCGGGGCCTGAGCCACTAGCTGCCTTAGGTTTGCAAGCTGGTCCAGCGGCGGGGCCTTGTGTACGTGATGCTGAGCGAGTAAACGGGAGCGGGGCGGAGACGGACCGCTGGAGCGCTTGCGCGTGTAGTGCGCCACCACCAGAGGTCTTTTTTGCACCTGCTCCGTTGATGGTCCGAGGCGCGTGTCCGCCGACCGGTCCACTCGACGACGTCTTGTCTGCTACCGGGCATAGGCGCCTCTTGCGGCCTCCAATCGGCGCGGTCGCTGTGTTTCGCGTCAGGCCTGTGAGACTAAACGTGCGCCCGAAGGCTTTGGGGGCGTTTTTGTTGCCGGTTGCGGGGGCCCGGCCATGAGGCTCATAGCTCTTGCCCGCCTGCGGAGTTGAAGGACGCCGATCCGGACTGCTAGTGCGGTCAGTCGCCTGCACGAGATGGCCGTGACGCGTGCGAACCCCCTCCGTGCTCTCGTTCGTATCCCTCTCACTACTGCTGGTGAGATGCATCGATTCGGCGGTGGCCATCAGGTCGCGGAAATGTTCCGCGAGGTGATTCGAGCCACGAGTGCCGGCAGACCCGCAGCCGCGCAGTGGACTGCAGCTGTTGCTGCGACCGGCCCGGTTCGTCGGGCTCGGCGCCAGCGGCGGGTGCGCAAACGGCATCGGCTGCGCAGGAAAGGAGACGGCAGAGACCGATGTCAGCGGCGGCGCCTGCAGCGGCGATTTCACGGTCGAGTGCAACGCGGACTCGAACACGGTCGTCATCTGCGCGGTGGACGCGGTGGGCAGCAGCGCGTACAAGAGAGCCACATTCGCCGTCTCGACCGCGGCCACGATGGCGTTGCCACTGTTGCTGCCGTTCATGGAGGACGTGGGCGGGGTAAGTTGGGCGAGGTGCGGACGAAGGCGCTGAATAGCCTCGACACACTTGCTCAGCGCTTCGGCGTATTCAGCCTGACGGTTGAGCAGCGAGCGGCATTCCTGGTGGTAGTGCGCGGCCAGGCACTCTGCCTCCGTGCACCCTTGGCGCAGACGCGCGTTGTCTAGCAGCAGCTCAAGCGAGGTGCCCTGACGCTCGCGCAGCAGCTCCTGCCGTGTGGCGGCGAACTGCCGATCCACGTCGTCGAGCCGCTCCGTCAGCGCGGTCAGCTGGTGTGCTTGCTGAGCCTGCTCCGCCTCCATGGCGGCAATCATCTTGCGCAGGCCGGCGACGCCAATGCCGGTGGTGCCGTTGCCGTCCACCTCCCCGCGTGCGCGGCTGCCGGAGGCGTCGCTGACAAGAAACGTGGCAAGCCGCCACTGCTGCTCTCGCAGCTGCGTCTCCCTATCACGCTGGCGCTCCTGCGCCTCGCGCACCTCGTGGTAGAGGCTTTCCTTTTGAGCAGAGAAGTTCTTCAACTTAGCCTCCAGCTCAGAGAACAGCGGAGTGGTCTCAGAAAAGACAGACGGGCGAGCGGTGCGGCTGCTGAGAGACGGGCGTGGCACGCTCCCGCCCTGCAGCACGTCGGCGCCACCGATCGATATGGAAGACGGGGATACGTTCACCGACGGCGACGACGCTGCTGCACCCCCGGCTGCCGCAGATGGTGTGACGGTGCCTCGCGGCGCGCTCTTGGCAGGCCACGAGGGCAACGCTGGCACTGATGGTGTGGGCGCAGGGCTACTGTGGCTGCGATTGCCAGTGCTGAGGGCACCAAGAGGGCTGTTCGACATCGATAGCGACGCCCCCTGTCGAATGTGCAGGGTCAGCGAAGGACTCTCGCTGCCCACGGCGCCGCTCTCGGTCGCCGGCACCGCGTCAGCACGCTGGCACTGGTTACCTTCGGCGCCGCTGCTATTGTTCGAGTCGTTGCCGCTGAGCCCGCTCGTGTACGCGGCGAGGGCAGACTGCGCGCGAGCAAGCTCCTCTCGCAGCTCCTCGATGAGCGCCTCCTGTGTTTTGGCTAGTTGGCTCGAGTTGACGGCGAACTCGTTGCGGTGCGCCTCCACCTGGATCTCCTTAGCGTTCATCGCAAACTTCATCGTGTTCACCGTCTCCTCTGCGTGCTTCGTGCTCGGGCTCAGGCAGAAAAGCATCTGCGTGCGGCAGTTGCCGCCAATGCTGTCGCGCAGCAACCGTGTCAGCTTGGACCCACGGTAAGGAATAAATATCTTGCCTCCGCCCTTGCCGCCTGTCTGCCGCCGTCGCACCTTCTGCTGCACCAGGCTCTGCACGACCGCACCGAGCGCTAGCAGCGACCGGTTAATGTTCCCGCCCTCGCGAAGACGCAGGCCCATATTGCTGGTCGCGGCGGCGCGCTCAGAGCCCGCCAGATCCGCGAACTGAATCTTCGCGATCGTGACCGTCGACGTCACCGACCTCTTTTTCCGCTTCGCCGCTTTCTTCGTTGGCGAGAACTCCGTCGTCGCCTCTGCCGCGTCGGCGTCGTCATCCACCGCCGACGCGAAGCCCAAGTCGCCAACGTTGGCGCTGGTATCACTGTGGCGCACCTCTACCTCGACAGTGATGATCGCGTGCGAGCGGCTCGACTGCGCATTAGCCCCGGTGGCGGCCACAAACCGTTGCGTGTGGCCGTGCTCGATGCTCCGGGCGAAGTCCTCGAACGTCTCGGGGAAGATATGCGTAAGCCCGCGAATGTGCAGCCCGCCGTTGTTGATGCTGCCGCCTTCACCGGCATGAAAGCCGGCAGACGCAGAAGCCGTCGTGTCGGATGCCTCGCGCACCTGAAGAGGGACCCGCTTCGCTTCTCGGCCCGAGGCACCAGCGCCGCTGTTCGCCAAGGATTTCGCGCCGCCGCTGCCTTCTCCTACCGGCCTGGCGAGCAGGTCAAACACGTCCTCGTTGTAGACCTCGAGAAAGCTGCACTTGATGCGCACGCGCTTGCCCTCCTCTTCCTCCAGTCGCTCCTTCTCAGCAAAAATGTCCTGGACAGCCTGATACACAATACCCGCAGCGCTCATTGTGCTGCCAAACATGGTGTGCGTCTTGCCAGAGCCGGTGGCGCCGTAGGCGAGGATGGAGCCGTTGATGCCGTGGAAGATACCCTCTACAATGCGCTTGCACGACTGCTCGTACACCTCGATCTGCGAGGCGTGCGTGCTGAAAACCTGATCGACGGAGAACTGATATGAGCGAGTTGTGGCGCGCGTCGGCTGCGAGGCTGGCCCTGCCGGGCTCGCGTGCATGGATGCCCGTGCGTGGGCGCTGCCGTCAATAATGACGCAGTCTGGCAAGCATTTAATGCAGTTATGCACCCTCGCATCTGCGCGCTCCTTCGTGGAGAGGGGGCGGACGCGCACAACGACGCTAACTCCCTCATTGATAACAGCCTCATCACCAGCCTTTAGAGCCGGATGCAGTGACGAGTTCAATGGCGATCCACTCATGGTGTCTGTTCACGGTAGTGCGCACACGGCGAGTGAGAGAGAGATGGGAGGAAAAAACAATACAGAGGATATAAACAATCAAGGATGAATCACGATGAGGTGTGGTGGCGAAGCGAACATCCGCGGATGCACGAGAGAGAACAAACCTGAAGATGGACACGACAACAAAACAGAAACACACAAGAGAGAGATCGCCAGCGCCTCCCTCGCGTGCACACAGGCAGGCAGACAGGTAAAACGTCAAGCGAGCGAGCAGAGCGAGACGCGTGTTTCTCAGCAGCAAAAACAGGCAGAAATGACAAGCGATCACAGCCAAAGGAGGGAGGAGGGAGGAGGGAGAAGAAAAGGGCCTAACGGATGGGCTAGGTGCTACACACACACACACACACACACACACAGTGCCTGCAGTGCCGAAATGGGGTAACTCTCTCTCTCTCCCTCCCTGTGTGTGTGTGTGTGTGTGTGTGTGTGTATGTATGTATGTATGTGTGTATGTGCACGTGTAACGGTGCCCCTTTCTTGTTCCAAGGTACGACTGCTTCAAAGTGTGTGGGTGTGTGGATGTGCGTGGGCGGGTGGGTGGGAGGCGACTTTTCGTTCTCTGCTGCACAACGGAAGGCAGTCAAGCAAAATGCAAGAGGGAGGGTTGCCGGTGTCGTCGTTGCATCACCGTGTGATGCACACACGTGCGTGGTGCATGTGCGTGTGTGGTGTGTGTGTGCAGGTGTCAGAGAGAAACGGCAGGAAAGAAGACGAAGAGGCGAGATTTGCAGCAGTGCCACAGGAGGTCTGTGCGCTGTGGATGCCGGCGATAACATGGCATGTCTGCGGGACTGTCCAACCATCCCCGCTTCTCCCACCCACCCACCCCACCCCCAGCACAGACATGCTCCTCCTTAGCGCCAGCACGTTCCTCCTCAGACCACGGCAAGGGCGCCACTGTCGAGAGAAGCGAAAAAAAAGAAAACACGCACCGGATACGTTTGAGCGCACAGCGCCGGCAGCCGAAATCTACGCGTGTGTTCGCGTGTTGGTGTTGTTGCGTTGAATCTGCATACGTTGTAGAGTGCCGTGCCAGCACACAAAAAAAAAGAGAGAGCAAGCGAGGTGGAGGGCCGCACAGAAGGAGCAAGGCAGACAGGGATGGCAATGCGTCGCGAGAGAGCTTGCCTCGAATAGCAGCCCAACCTCCCCCCCCCGCCCCTCCTCTCTCCTCGGACGACATCTGCAAGTGCGTCGCTGTGCACACCTCTTTTCCCAGCCCTCCCCTCGCTTCTTTCCTCTCTTTACTGAGATGCGGCGGCAAGGCTGTGCATGTAACTTTTCTTTTCCGGCCAACGATGGATGCGCGAGAGAGACCGAGGCACAATGAGCACAGGACGCCGTCACGTGCAAGACCACATGCACCCGCGCACAGGCGCGAAAAAAAAGACGGCGGAGTGATGGAGAGGGAGAACGCTACGTGGCACGTGCTGAGGAGCACAGGCCATCCAGCAGACCCTCCCCCCCCCACACACACACACACAGGCCGGCCACACACATCATCACAAATCAACCAAAGGCAATGGCAAAGAAGACGAGATGGGCGAGGTACGCGGCGCACGGCGCTCTCAAGCACGCGTGAAAGATGCACACGTCAAACGCACACACACACACACATGCCCTCCATCTCTCTCTATATGTCTGTCTGTCTGTCTGTCTATACGAAGAGCGTGTCTCCACGCTCGAGCAAGCGTGCACGGAAACGGTGCCCGCGGGGTGCCTACGCCGGGGCACGATCGTACCGCACCCGCAGCTGATCTTTGGCGTACTGCAGCAGGTTCTCCATGTCGCACTCCAGCAACGAGGCGCCCTTCTTCACCATCAGATCGGCGCCAGTGCCGTCATTGGTGATGCGCGGTTGCGGTTGCTGCGGGAACCGACTGCAGTCCAGCGCACGGAGAGCTTCCTCGATGCGGCTGCGGACGACCCTCCAGCGCAGCTGCGCGATGGCCGTCTTGGTGAGTCCACGGAAGAGGTCATCGAGCGCTTCCTCAATGGTGAGACGTTGCAGTGCCGCCCGCTTCGCATTCCACTCCTGCGAGGCAATCGCTGAGTCACTCAGCGGGTCACAGTTGCTAGCGCTCTCCCCCACGGCTGGTTCGGTGCACTCGCGCTGCGGCATGCTGCCCTCGTCCCCCTCAGCCACTTCATCCTCGCATTGCGGCCTCACTGACGGCGAAAGAGAGACAGCAGCGCTCACCTCAGTTGACGGGGAGCGTGCGCGCTTCCTCAGCGGAGACGGCGGCACAGCAGCAACAGCAGTCGTCACTTCGTATGGTGCTGCGGAGCTGGAGACGTAATTGATGTCTGTGACACCGTCCGCGCCGCCAGAGAGGGCGGTCGACGAGGCGCGCGGAGTGGCCTGGCGGCTGCTGCCGCGGCTGCCACTGCCCGCCCCCACGCCGCCCCCGCTGACAGTGGGCACACGAAACGGGGCATTGGCGGCTACACGCACGCCGTGGTCGAGGAAGACGGTCTCCAGCAGCTTTTGCGGGTTGGCGCGCGACGTGCGCACAAAGAAGGAGGGCAAGAGCACGGCACCCGGGTAGCGGCGAAGGTCCTCGGCCCGGCTCTGCCGCTGACCAAGGCACTCCAGCAGCACTCGACTCGCAAGGTCACACATGACGCGGCACGCATCACTCTCCGGGGCCAGGGCGTCGTCTGACTGCTTGATCTTGCTGAGCAGCTCCACCACAAATCCAGCGCACTGCGTGCCGTGGCGCAGAAGCTCGCCGATGAGGAGGTGCCACACGCGCTGGAACCCAACGAACTGATTCTCCGCCTCCTCGCTCGCGTAGTACGGGTGGTGCGCGAGGAAGAGAACCAGAAATGGGATGGTGTACTCCCAGTAGCAGTAAAGCGCCGAGGGCGATGAGAGCGAGGCGCCTTGACTCACCTGTTTTGCCCGCAAGTGATCCCCGACAGTCTCCACCAGCCCACGGAGTCGGTGATAGGAGCTCTTCGAGTCCTCGCTGATCGCAGTCAGCAGCAACAACGCAGCCACCCGCATGTCGCAAGTGCGGTGCAGAAGATGACCTGCGAGCTTCGCCTGCACCGCGTGACGCACATGCGCGCTTTCTTCCACAGAGAGAACCACAGAGACAGCCAGCTCCCTGCCGATGTCCGGTGTCGGCGTCAGCAACAGCTTCACGAGCTGCTTCTCGAGTGCGATTCGACACTGGCAGCTGCCGATGCTGGCTAGCCCACGCCGCCCCGGCGCCACCGCCACGGAGGCTTTGTAGCCTTTCAGGAGCGCATCTACTGCGCATATCACGGAGTTGGCGCGGCTGGCGACACCGGTGCTACTGCCACCAGCGTCCGAGGACTTGGGGCAGCTCAGCGCCAGGGCCACCATGGCCTTGGCCGACCCATCCACGATGGCTGCAGTGACTGACATGTTGACGCTCACAGGCGAGGAGGAGAAGGCACCGCAGGTCGGCATTGTTGCCGCCGCGGCAGACGCGGTCGCGAGAGCCTTGAGCGTCGACTGTCCAGCCCTGCCGCACACGTCCTCCACAGCGGCGACAAGCAGCGAGGAAAGGGACAGCAGGAGCGCCGGTAGTGGTCCTACATCTGTTTCGGTGGTGGTCGCCGCTTTAGAGAGCAGCAGCAGCAGCGCTGCACCCGCTGCACGCGATGTGCGGTCGTCGCTGCCGCTGCCACTGCCGCAGCGCGCAAGGGCCTGGACGCTCGCAAGCCAAGCAACCGCCTTGACGTCGTTTATGAGCGCTCGCCCGCTAGCGAGGCGCTTCGTCAACTCCGACGCGAGGGAGTGTAGCGCAGCCGCTGCTCTGGTATTATAGTCAGGGACACTCAGCAGCGCCGCTAGTGTGCGCGTCGCTTGCTTTGCCAGCTGCTTCGCAGCTGAGAGGGCCGTCCCGCCACGGTAGCTGTCGTTGTCCGGTGCCAACGCTGTAGAGGCGAGAGAGGGTGGGATGGTCTGCTGCATGGGTAGTGACGCGAGCGCCATCGCGCGAAGGGTGGCGATCAGCGAGTCGTGCACAGCGGAAGTCGCGCCGGCGGTCGCGGTGGCGTTTCTGTGCGCCATAGTGGCGATGGCGGTGGCCCATCGCTGCAGCGCTTGCAACAGCAGCCCGCACCAGTTCGGCGGAGGTCCCACGGATTGTTTCGCGGCGGCTTGCAGTGCCTCTACTAGCCCTTCGGTGCTCAACACAGCGAGCGACGGCGATGCGGCGGTGAGAAGCAGCAGCGCTCGCAACGCGCCGGCGGCGACGGCCCCATCCACTACAACTTCGTCGCGGGCGCTGGTGTAGATGCTGCGGTGCAGCCGCTGCATCAGCCCTGCAAGGTGAGCGGGTTTCACGGCAAAGACCATCTGCGGCATCAGCGTCTGCTTGACAAAGGCGAACTCGTCGGCGCTGACACGACCGTGCAGCGAGCGCAGAAGCCCCTCGCGCACCTCCACCCAGTCTGTGTGGGTTGCGTCGCATGCGCGCAGCAGCGCACGCCGCACCGTCTCGTCCTTGGCGCGAAAGAGTGCGTCCCACTCTCCCTTGCTCGCCCCTGTCGTCTCCTGGAGGAAGGTGAGGAGGCGATGGATTGAGTGGATGCGCTGCTGGCCCTCGGCGGACTTGACGTCACCGTTGCTCTCCTTCACCGCGGCGTGAAACTCGAACAGCCGCCGGATGGCAAGGCGCAGCTGCGGCTTCTTCTCCGAAAGGCGCAGGAGCTGCGCAAAGTGGACAGAGTCGACGTGCTGGCAGAGGTGCACGAGGGCATCCACGTAGGCCGACACCGCCGCCGCCGCTGCCGATGCAGTGCTGGGGATGCTCGCTGTGGTCAGCACACCACCACCAGCAACAGCCTTTGTCGAGCTGACCGACGCACCAAAGCCGAGCAACGCATCACCCTCGTCGAACTCGTCCCCGCCTGGCGGGTGCTGCTGACACAGCTGCTTCTCCTCAAGGGGGTTTCTTTCGAAATCGAGCAGGGTAGGCGTTTTGGTGAGCGGAAGCGCGGCTGGAGACGTCGGCGACAACCACCGCGTCAGGGTGGCCTGAGTAGCCGCAGCGGCGCACGTGGCCGACGTGGGCGACAGGCAGGAGAACGGGGCCGGCAACAGACCCTCGACCACCGTCTCGGCTGTCAACGCTGCTGGCGCTGTTGACGACAATGACGATCCGGCGTCGATGCGCACTGCATCCAGGGCCGCGTTCGGTATCCATACGAGGCGGTATTCGCTGTACAGCCGCGTCAGCCCGTCCACCGCGGCGCAGCGGACGCGGCGGTTCTTATCAAGCGCGCGCAGGCCCAGCGTCTGCGCGAGAAAGTCGGAGGGGCTACGCGTGGGAGAGGGTGTTGCCTGCTGTCCTCCGCGAAGATCCCTGTTGTCGATGCTTTTTCGATGGGGTGTTGGCTGTAGCAGCAGCGGAGACGCCAGCGCCGCCTCGGTCACTGAGGCGACCGCCTGCCTGCGCACAAGGACATGCGGGTCGGTGAGCAGCCGCTCCCAGTGCGGCTGGAACGCCTTCCAGAGGTCCTGCTGCAGCGACTGCGCACGAGATGAATCGGCAGGTAAACCGATCGCGTGACGGTCATCACGGCCGGCGCCGATCCTCGCGTGGTCGCCGAAGCGCTGGAGCAGCATTGTGGACAGGCGGACAGCGTCCATGCGAATGTTGGGCTTGACATCGAGAAAACGATTCAGTAAAGGGCCCATGAAAACGGTTCTGTAGGACCGCACCGCCGCCTCATTCGCAGCGAAGGCAGCGCTGAGGCCGCGCAGCAGCAGTAGGCGCACCTCAGGGCAGGTGTGCTCCAGATGCGGCGCGAGAGCGGGAAGCAGCTGCTCTGCTAAGTCGACGTGCAGCTCCATCAGCGCTACGAGCACCTCCAGCACGTGTGCCATAATCTGCAGGCCTCGACGCTTGTGAGTCAGCTGCGCCTCCTGCGGCGTTTTTGCTGTTCTCATCCGTGGCTGCTGCCACCGCTGCTGGTGCGGCTCGTCCCCGTCCGTGTCGCTGCCGGGGCGTCTTTCCTCGCCCTCCAGGTCTTCGTCCTCCGACTGAAGCGCGTTGGATGCAAGCACCTCAGCAAGGCCCTCTTCGAACTCCCCCATGGCCCACGTCGCGATGGCCGGCTGCAGCATATCCATCTGCTCCAGCAGCAGGCGAGTCGTGATGAGAGCGCCACCGCTGCCGCAGTGCGCTGGCAGGTGCCGACTCTGCCGCGCGCTTGGGGCACAAGTGGAGAGGGAAGACGACGATGACGCAGACACAGACATTAGCCTTAGCGTGGGTGATGCTGCGACCAGCTCCTCCAGGAGAGGCACCAGCTGCGCCGGTGTCACAACGCTCGTGCAGCAAATAATATCGCGAAGCACCTGCGCCATCTCAGCGCAGGTGGCAGTGCTCGTCGGAGTGCCGCTGCTGCCGCCGCGGGCGCCGTTCCCCAGCTCGCCGGCCGCCGCAGAGGAGGCGCAACGAACAGCCTTGAATACCCACAGCAGCGCCTGCTGCGTTTCCTCCGACGCCAGGCTGCAGTGAGGCAGGAGGTGGCGAAAGATGTGCGCTGCGGCAGCACGCTCGATCAGATAGGCCACGCGCTGCAGTGACGGGCGCTGATGCGCCGCTGATGACGGGGACGCGTTCGACAGGGAAGACGAAAGCCTGGCAAAGCAAGTGCAGATACAACGCAGCACATCAGCGCAGCGCTCCCGCGGAAAGGGCAGTGATCCCGCTCCCGCCGTCTCGAGAGCGTCGACGGGCTGCGTGCAGTCGGTGCTGCCGCCGCTCCCGGAGCTGGTGTACGTAAGTGTGCTGTCGCCGCTGTGTCGCCGCTGTCGGTGCTGGTGCTGCTGCAGCTGCAGCTGCTCGTGATGTAAGCGTACAGAATCGCACAAGAGGCAGCTCACGAGTTGCGAAACGTCAGGGATCGGGCTCGAGAGCAGCCGAGGCGTGAGCAGTTCCTCGACATAGGTGGCCGAGAAAGGAGTGCTGCCCGGGCACGGGGCCGTTGACGGCGCCGCCAACGAAAGCCCGCGCACCGAGTCATAGACGCTCATGAGATAGGAGAGCAGACGGCTGTCTGGGGTGGCTCGTAGCTCGTCAACAGAGAGGCTGGCATGTGTGGGTGATGGCGGCGGTGGCGACACGGCCGCTGCTCTCCTTCCCTTCGCCGCTGCCGCTGCTGCTGCAGCTGTGCCCTTCGAGGCAGGCGAGCGGGACGCTGCGGGCATGGTGGTTCTCGCGGTCGAAAGGGTGAACCTTCCTGCGGTGCACGTATTTCGATAGGAGGTGGTGGCTGCCGTGTGAGCGTGTAGAATGGAGGGAGAGGGCCTTGCAGCGACGCAACGCAGTGCGGGGCGGTAAGCCTATGTTACGACAAGACTGCGTGAGAGAAGGGAGAAGCGCGTAGTGAAGGAGACAACACAACACACAGTGTGGGGTGGGTGGTTGAGCGGATGTGTGCGTGGGGGGGTGGGGGGGGGGAGTTGTGCTTTTAGTGTCTTGGCGCTCTCTGTTTTGGAAGGTCGATATACGCTCTGTGAAAGGGTGTGAGCACCAGCAGGGCTCTCTTTATGTGCAAATTTGACGTGTATCTTCTCGGTCTATGTTTGCGAACGCTGGTGAGCTAAGTTCAGCAAGGGGGTCTCTCTGTCCTTCCCTTAGCGCAAGCGCCGTGCGCGTGTAGTGCAGCTGTGTGTTGGCGTTGTCAGAAGCCAAGTGCCGAATCTGAAGGCCCAATGAAACCAATAGACACAAGAGTGTCGGAGGAGGCTGAGAGAGATGAATGGAGAGGTGTGTGTATGTGTGTGCCGTGCTGTACTGTGCGCGTTACCGATCCCTGTGAGCCTCTGTGAGTCTCCTACAGTTCTGCGGCCCACATCCCTTGCTGCGTACCCGAGGCGAGGGTGGGATGAGAAGGATCCTCGAAAAGGATAAAAATCCACGCGAAGGAGGAGAAGCAAGACACAGACAGACAGAGACACTTATCGCCGAGACAAGTCGCACAAACTCGTAAATTCACGACAGCAATGCACAGGACCGCCCCCCTCCCACACACACACACACACACACACACACACCACCGCAACATTAACTGCCGCATCAAGGCAACGCCCATGCAGCCAAATCATCTGCAGCAACGAAAAGATGTGTGTCCTCAGCGACATGCAAACGCCGCGAAAAGAAGAGGCAGAAGAGGAAGAGAAAGACGCGAGCGGCTGGCCGGGGGAGGGTGAGAGACTTGAACGAATAACAACGTATTCTAGGAGGAGTGTGCACAGCGCACAGGCACATGCAGATGAGCAAGACAGACACAACACGCGCATGCGAAACACAGCTAAACATCCTCGCTTCTCCCGTGTTACACTTTCTCGGCCTCCCACCCACGGTTGTGAGGCGTCCTTTTCGCGTTAAGAGCACAGCACGGCGCGATCCATCGTCGAGAGCGGAGCTGTTGGGGCATGGGGAAGTCCTACACAGTGAAGAAGGTAGAGGAGGTGGAAAAGGAAATTCCGCAAGGGTGCGCGCCTTTGGTGCCGCCTCTACCACTGTTGCGGGTACACCATGCAGAGCGATACCTTACTGGTGGCAACCCTGCGCTGCTTCTTGTTCGCTTCCCTACTGCCGTGGCTCGGCTGTGACTACGTAGTCTCACAAAACTTCGTGGCTGCGCGCAGCACGAGGTGCTCCGCCTCGGACGCATCACCGCGCCACTCCGCCGCCGGGGTGCCGAGGAAGCCGAGATGACCACCAACGGGGTAGCACACGTACACAGTGTACGGGTTTTCGCTGACGAGCGCGCGCCACGACGCATCGGGCACGAATCCGCCAGCCACGGTGTCATTGCGATCACCAATGCAGAGTATCGGCGTGCGACAGCGCGGCAGCCAGAGGAGCGGCTGCGCCGCAGCGTAGTACTCCTGCGGGCTGCTGAAGCCGTTGTGGCTGGCGTTGATGTATTTGTCGAAGGCGCGGATGGAGGTGAGGCGGTCGATTACCGGGCAGGGGCCCTCGAAAAGCATCTTTGAGTCCACGTTCGGCAGCTTCGCCAGCATTTCGCGGTTGTGCTTCGCGTACTTCCGCAGCCCCATGGCAAACGGCTTCTCGTAGAGGCACCGGTACAGCAGCGTCGCCGACATGCGGTCCGCTTCGATCAGGTCGTACGGGCACGTCACTGTCACGAGGGCAGAGACAGGGGTGTCCGGCACCGCGCTGTTCGGCGGCAGGTTCGACCGCAGTTCTTTTTCTGTTGCTGCCATGCCCTGCTCGCCGAGATACTTGATGAGCGTCACGCCACCGAGAGAGAAGCCGACCGCGATGAGGGGAACCGGCCGCGGGGTGCCGAGACGCTCCTGGACTTGCTTCTGCTGCAGGTAGTGATGCAGGCAATACCGAATGTCCTCGGTGAAAGTGGCGCTGAAGAGGCGCGGCACCTCCAGCGGCGTGGTTCCCATGCCTCGGCTGTTGAGCACGCACACAGCGAAGCCGGCCTCCACAGACTTGACGGCAAAGCGACGCACGTAGTTCGTCGTCGAAGCATTCAGCAGCCCCGGCACAATGAACATGAGACCCTTGGCCTGTGGCGCGCGGCCCTTACCAGAACCAGCAGCCCCGGCGAACGGAGACGTCGCCGCCGTTGCCAGGGTGGACGACGTTGGGTTGGAGGACGGCAGTGGGTAGAGGTAGTCCATGTTGACGTGCTGCCCCTCGTAGCTCTCGACCAGCTCCCGCTCATATGGTGCACGCGGGCCGCTGCGCATGGCCGCTAGGATGGTATGAATGTGTCCACTGTAGAGCGGAGCGTGGTAGCGAAGCGGCGGTTGACCCGTCAGCGGCAGCCCAAATCGCCTCCGCAGCCGGTAAGGGTCCTTCTCGTTGGCGATAAGGGTGACCTCCCGCTCGTCCGGGGGTTCGGCTACGAGTTTCCCACGCGTGAGCCGGCTCACTAGCCACCGCGGCCAGCGCGACAGCGCGCCAAACACAAGGCGTGGAAGCCAGTAGAAAAACACGTGCACAACCACATGCTTCACGGCGAAGGAGACGCGGTCTGTGAAGCGCATACGGTGGATCGAGGAAGAACAGAGCAGCATAGAAGCAATGGAAGGAAAAAGAACGCGTCAGCGTCCTGCACCGCACGCGCGACTGCCCCCCCCCACCACCACACACACACACACACACGCCTTGTCGACTCGGACGGCTCTTTCCGTTGCGTTCGCTATGTCGCTGGGGCTTATACGCGCGCCACCTCCCTCTCTGAAGACGGCGCGCCGACGCCCACACAAGCCGCACAACGAAGAAGTGTGTGAATGAATAAAAGTGAGGGGATGTGTGCGCGCGCGTGTGTGTGTGTGTGTAGGGGTGAGGGAGGAGTGTTCAACAACGAACCCCTGTGGGCTTGCTTTTCGTTCTCAATTTCCTAAAGCTCTGCGGGCGCACAGCTAGCCGCCTCCTGCTCACGAGTGGAGGCATGGCAGTAGCCGAAAGGGAAAGGTAGAAACCAAGAGAAAGAGAGAGAACGAGGAGAGGGGAAAAAGGGTGGCAGTCACCGGGCAGACGCATCGCCGATGTCTGCCTGAGAGGGTAGGGAAGAGGCGTATGGAAGCAGTGGCTCGGCAAGCACATTTTTTTCGTCCGTACGAAAGATGCCGTTGCCGATGCTCGGCCATGAAGGACATCCGCGGCGCCCCGTCTTGGCAAGACCTCGTGCCCCTCTCACGCACTCACTCACACACACTCTCTCTCTTCGGTACGCCGCTGGCACCTCTGGAGGCGACCGGTCTGGAGAGAGGAAGGACGGTTCACCTTTCCTCTGCGCTCGAAGTGCAGCGTTTTCTCGGCCGCGCACATACGTGGGCCGTGAGGCGGTTCGACTCGTTGGTCGCATGCTGAGAAGAACGAGAGGGGTGCTCAGGGGGCGGGGGAGGGCAGAAATGATGTGCTGGCGATGCGATTCTTGGGGCTACGATGAACACAGCAACACCAGCACCAACAGCAGTAGCAGCACACGCATACGGATGCGCACGGCAAGGAGATAGGGAGATACGGTGGGTCAATGAGACACGTACACGCAATGGAAGAGCAACATGATAGGTTTTCACAGGGCCTCTGCATGAGCAGGCCATCTGACGTACTTTCAGGAGAGCCATCACCGTGACTGGCAAGCAGGGTATGCGCACCATGTCTGCTGGTGATGATGTCGACATCCAGCTTTCACAGCGTCGGTAACGCTTGGCGTTCGAGCGGCTCCGTTTCTCTGCCATTCAGCATGAACACGAACGTCCCTTGGCCGCCGCCGCCCCCCCCCCGGACCGCCACACGCCCCCATCGCGTCGCGCGAAGCAGCCCCTAGACTCGCGCGTTACAGCGATGCGCCGACTCAGTCATCAGAGTACGGCCCCCGCCTCGAGCACTGCCCACCACTCGCCCCGCAGCAGCTCCTCATCATACCCGGTGGGATACGCTCGAGTCGCACGGACATACTACTCATCACATAGACGGTAAAAACGTGTGCACGGTCGCAGGTCTCTCCGACGCAGCGCCATCCAGGACCTGAACCTGTCACTGCGAGAAGTCGGTCAGTGCTGGCAGGGATAGCAGTGTGGTTGTACCTGGCCTCCCCACAAAAAAGATTGTGGGGGCAATGGACTGTAAGATGCCACGGGCTGAGGGACGTTGTGCCCCCCCCTCCCTACTGTGATCAGAGACGGCGACAACACTCCCAAGCAGCAGCAACAAAAAAGGTCGGCGCATCGCCCCTTCGCATCCGGATGCAAGCACCGTCAGAGGCAGCGGTAGTGGAGAGCGCCGCTGGCACAAAAGCCAGCGAGAGACGCATATCAGTAAAAAATGTTTCAAGGAAACTGTGCCACAGGAACGGACGTACCAGACAGGATGCAGCGGAGAGGCGGACGAAGGATGTGCATGCAAGTGGCGCCGGTGAGCCACATGCATTTTTTTTTGTGAGATATGCCTGGACGTGTGACGCGAGCAGCGCCTGGGCTGATCAGTCATTCGAGGTCGTATATGGCGTTGCGCTGCACCTCCACGATCAACCGCACCAACACCCCCCCCGCGCACGGTGACCAACGGATGCCATTGCAGCCCTCACACGCACAAAGCCAGGCACGCAGAGAAAGAGAGGTGGAGGTAGAGCTACGGACGGTGGAGCCAAGCAAAAAGCGTGATCGTCGGCACCAGCACACCATTCAAGGAAAAGGTAGATAGACCCGTCACGGACATCGGAAAAGTGAGGTTGGCAACAACTGAGAAGGAGACCAAGACACATGCATTCACAGACATCGAGAAAGAGAGAGAGAGAGAGAGAGAGAGGCGGAGTGAAAAGAAGAAGGCACTACTGGCCTGCACGTCCCTGTGAGAAAGCGGGAGAACACACACGACAAAAAAGAATCACACGAGTACGCAAAGGTCGCAGAATGCTTGGCGCAAGCGTCGACGCACACGTCTACCGTGCGCGTGCAGCGCCCAAGCTCCGTCTCTCTCTACCGTCGGCTCCATACACTCTCTGCAGCCATGCCTTCTTCCATCCTCGCATCCCACTCCACCCGTCATGACCTAGCTAGAGCACCATCATTGCAGTGGCCCACCAAGACCTCCCCTAGAGGCCATCCCGTGCACATATATATATATATATATATACATGTGTGCGTTTCGTTTTGTTTTCGAAATCGCCTCTCACTCGTTCGTCTTCGCTTCTGCAGCCTGCGTGTCGGCAGATTTGATGAAGTGAATGAGCGAGCGCAGCACGAGGTGCTCCATCTCGTTCGGCGCCTGCGTCCACTCGCTCCACGGGCATCCGAGGAACCCGAGATGCCCACCTACAGGCATCTCCACGTACACGAGCCCACCACAGTGCATGTCGATGAGGTGCAGCCAGCGCGGCGCGGGTTGTGGAGGACCATAGATGGGATCGTTGGCCACTACAACACAGACCTGCGGCATGCGGGAGTGGTGAAGGCGGCGGAAGCTGCTGGCGGCGACGTAGTACGCCTCCGCACCAGGGAAGCCAACGTGTGGCCCCGTGATGAACTCGCCAAAGTCCTGCACGGTGCGTAGCCGCTTCACCAACGGCGAGTCGCCGTCCATCAAGAGTTTCTTGTCAATATCGGGCAAGTTTTGCAATACGTTCTTGTGTCGCTCGTAGTAGGCGCGAAGTCGCTTATACAAGGTGGAGCCGTAGAGGAGCTTGGACAGCAGCATCCGCAGCGCCGCCGCACCGTCGCTCACGTTGTGTGGAGAGGTGATTGTGTAAACAGCGTCGAAACCGCTTGGCGCCTCTGCCTCGCCCTGCTCACTTACGTAGTTGGTCAAGATCCGTCCACCAAGCGAGAAGGCGACGCCGATGATCGGCACGGCACCTTTATGATGATCGCTGCTCTGCAGCGGTGATATGCGGCGCAGCAGACACTCCTGCACCTTTTCACGTGTCATGCATGCTTGCATGATGTGGCGCAGGTCCTTCGCGAAGAGCGCGCTGAAGATTTGCGGCCTCTCTAGGTGAGTGTCCGCCACGCCGCGCGAGGTCAGCACGCACGTGGCCATGTGCGCCCTCAGCAGCTGCCGTGCCATGCGGCGCACGTAGAACTCCTTCGAGCTCCCCGTCAGCCCCGGCAGAATGACGGCCAGCGCGCGGACGCGTATGGCGGCAGCACCACCGTCTGCCGCCGTGTCAGCTGCCTCCGCGTCTGTCGGCAACCACCAGTCAAGGCATGTTGAGTTGCCGTCGTAGGGCGGCAACCATCTCACGCGCCGGTGCGCGAAGGTCGATGGGCGGCCGAAACGCGCCACGGATAGTGTGCACGTGGCCATGGTGCAGCGGAGCGTTGTACCGCAGACTTGAGGCGCTGCCGCGATGCGGCACAGCCGCTGGACAGCTGAGCCTCTGTGACCCCGCCCCCCCCCAAAAAAAAAGCGGTCCCACCATGCAGGCGCGCGGCGACAATGCGCTGCTTCCGGTCGGGCCGAGAATGCGCACTCGCCGCTCTTCGCTTGGGTCGTGCGTGAAGAGGCTGACGCCGAGCAGCGCCGAGAGAACCAGCAGTGGCCACCGCACACACACACACACACACACACACACACACACAATCCACAGCCAACGCGGCAAGGCGTACAGCAGCATGTGGACGGCCACGTGAGTGCAGGTAAACGCAACCGTGTGCAGCACACGACGCAAAACAATATACGCGCCACGGCGGAACGGAACCACGCCCGTCAACGTGAAAGTTCAAGGCGGAAGTATGATGAGTTCATCGCTGTCTTCCCGTCCTCCCCTCTTCGCAATTTAGAAGGTGGTGATGAGAATGCGTACGCCGTCGCTGCACGCATGTCCGTGTTTTCCGGTGTAAGGAGAATGATATAGCAGCGAGGCCTGGCACGCCGCGGTAGAACGGTGCACGTGCGCACGCGTCTGTGCGTGACAACAATGTGATGTGCGCACGCACCTGAGGAAAGAGGAGCGAAGACAGGAGATGGCGGAACGGTGATAAGAATGGTGATGGTAGTGGTGGCGCGTGTACTCACAAAAAAAAATGAATACAGATAGGACGGCTTGCTTTCGTGTCGGTGCTACGAGATCCGTGATGACACGTGACACGTGCACGCATCAACACACGCCGACACGAAGGAAAGAAGATATGGAGAAGGGAGGGGGGGGTTCCTCGTTCTCAACGTCAACAGACGGTGAGTCCTACCCGCGTCGACAGCGAATGAGGAGGGTGGAGGTGATGACAGTGCTGGCCTGGCTTTGGCTCACAAACGCCTCGGCGCCAGAAAGAGTGAGACAAACCACTCAAACACACCGTGCCTCACCTCTCTTTCCCTCTCTTCCCGCCTCGCCCGCTCCTTCTCATGTGGAAACACGAGCGGAGTGGTCGAGAGAGAGAAAGAGAAAGGTGTCTGTGCACACGAGCACACCTGCTCGTGAGGAGGAAGAGGAGCCTGCGCGTTCGTCCACAGCAAGTCCCTTGCTATACATATATATATATATATATATATATATATATATGTATAGATATATAGATATAGATATATTTTTTCTTCGCCTCTTAATAATTCACGTCCAACAGTAAAAGTAACAGTAAAAAACGGTGGAGATGAAAACAAACACACCAGCACACGCATAAACACACACGCGCGCAGAGATACGCTGAAGACAGACACGCTCGCACCGGAGGTGTGTTCGTGTGATCGGGGACGTGGGGGGGGGGGGGGGGGGAAGTGCACCTATCTCTATTTACACCCACACACACGCATATACATGCATACCATATACCCATACATACACCCCCTCCCACCCACCCACACACACACACATATATATATATATATATATGAACATGTATATACCAAGATGCATGAGAATACTGAGTCGCAGTCAAACACGCATGCACACGCGCAGCGGGAGAAAGAGAGACAGAGACACTGACGGGAGATAATGTCTGAAAAACCTCAGCATCCGCCCCTCACAGTATGCGGATGTGTGTGTGCATGCGCATGTGTGCGCGTAGTTGCTCGTTGAGGAGGGCACGTGCTGATGCAACGGATGGCGTGATGATTGTATGCGTGCGTAGAGAGGAGTTTGTGCCCATGCATCGCCGACTGGCGAACTTACGAGAAGAAGTCAGTGCCGCCGGGGGCGTGTGTGTGGGGGGGGGGGAGGAGGGGGGCGGGGAAGAAGAAAAAAAAAACACACAGAGTCAGACGGGAAGCACACACACACACACACACAAGGCACAGAAAAAGAGGGCGTCTACGACGACAGCCATCATGGAAAAGGAAGAGAAGAGACGCAGGGAGACCCGCGGAGCGGGCGAGAAAGCGAGCGCGAAGGAAGAGGTGCACACAGAAAGATAAAGAGGCAAGTGGAGGGGTGCGAGAGAAGAAGTTAGAAAGGGGAAGTGGTGTTGGTGGGTAGTGGTGAGACAACAGGCACAGAAGACAGAGGGAAGCGAAAGACCAGGGGGGATGAAGGAGGGGGGTTCAGACAAGCACGCAGTCACGTGAACCACAGAAACGAGAGGAACTGCAGGGGGAAGAGAAGGGTGTGTCTGTGTGTGTGTGTGTGTGTGTGTGCCCTCTCACAGCACCACGCCCTTCACCAAACCAGCGATATGACCCCCACCTCGTGGTATTATCGCTGCTTCTTTCCGCCGCCCTGTTGTTCGGCGTGACCAAGTCGCCCGCGCTACACGCAGACATCGCCGCCCCTCTTCCGCCCCCGCCCCGCAAAAATAACAATGTGAACGTTCCTCGTCTCTCGCCGTTACTGGCTGACGCGGCCAAAAACGTAGACCCCCCTCAGGCTGGCGTTCCGAGCGAGGCGGAAGCGAAAAAAAGAGGGCGGTACAGACAAGTGTGCACTCGAACAGCGCGCCGCCCTCTACACCGCACTGGTGACCATCGCGCTTGCCCCTCCTCAGTTACGCCACTGGAGGCTTGTTGAAAAGCTCAAGAACTCGCTGGGAGTATGCGGCCGCGGTGGCAGTAAGCCTGAGTGCTGCGGCTGGTGCGCATGCTGGTGTTGCATGTCATGCGTGCTGCCGTGATTGCCACCACCCATCCCATAAACGCCGTTCGCAGCCGGGGTGGGCATGGGCGTCGTCGAGAAGGACGACGGCGAGTGGCCGGGCAGGTCGTGAGCACTGCCGCTGGAGAAGCCGGAGGGGCCGCTCTGGTAAATCGGAGAGGACCCACCCACCAACCCAGGATGCGCGCCAGCTGTGACGGTGAAGGCGAAGCCGATACCACCACTGCTGCCGTTGCTGTGGCTGCCGCTTGCATTTCCGGCCCCACTGCCCGACGCCGCGGGTGTAGTGCAACCGCCGGTCCCCGGCGCCGGCATGGCCGGCGGCGGTGAAGGGCTGAAAGGCTGCGCATTAACATCCAGAGACGTGTACAGGTTTCTCGGTGTGTTGTTCGCGTTGGCAACGGTTGCTCCTGCACTGTGGGTGACATGGCTGACAGGGTTGGTGCTGAAGAGGGAGGGTGCGAGTCCGAAGGAGAGTCCGCCGCCGCCGTTACCGCCGCTGCCGCTGCCGCTGCTGCCCATCCCGATGTTGCCGGAGACTCCGTTGCCACCCGACAGCGGCATTCCGGGGCTGCCGATGGGCACACCCGCGGCCGAGGCAGGGCTGCTGCGGCTGCCCATTGCGGCAGAGGCGTTGCTCACCACCCCAGGCGAAGGCGGCAACATGGGCGACACCCTTCCCGGGTGCGAAGGCGTGGTTCCGTGCGTACTACCGCCGATGCCATTCATGTGCGGGTGTCCGCCACCAACCGCCCCGACGTTGGCGCCAGGGCTGGTGTTGCCGTTGGTGTTCACGAGACTGCTGCTGCTGCCCAAGCCCATCTTTGGCTGCGTGGAAAACACCGGCGTGGTGTTCGTCACGCCGGTGCCCGGTGATGCGCTCATCGGCGTACGCGCAGAAAAGCGATCCGTGCCGAACGCGCCGAGGCCACCGGTGCCACCGGCGAGTGGCGGCATGCCCGGGCCGCAGCCGGCGCTTGAGCCGAACAGCGACGACGAAGACGGGGCAGTGGGCAACACCGCTGACTCCTGCTGTTGCTGCAGCGGCATCGCGGCCGCCATAATCGGCGTTGACTGCAAAAAGCTGCCAAAGTCGTTGATGGCGAGGGTGTCATGGTGCGTCGTCGAGGACGTCGGCTCCAGCACACGCTTCAGGGCCGTCCACTGGCTCTGCTCCGCCTTCTTGGCCTCTTTGCGTGCCCGCCGCGCGCGTTTCTCGACAATGCGCGCCTCGGCCGCCTTCATCTCCGCCTCCAGCCTCGACAGCTCTGCCTCGCCAGACTCCAGCGAGCTCAGCAGCAATGCCAGCTCTGCCTGGTGCTGCGCCAGCTTCTCCGCCGTCTTCTCGCCCTCCTTCTCATCCTTACTTCTCTCCTTGTTGAGCCTCGCAATCTGCTGCTGCGCGGCTTGCACGGACTGACTTAGCTTCTCCACCTCCCTGATCAGCTCAGGAGTCGGCCCCACCTTCGCCAGCAGCGCCTTGCGCTCCCGGTCCTCTGTACGCTGGCGCGCGCAGTGAGCCTCGCGGCACTCGTCGTTCTGGAGGTGACGGTAGTCCCACTTCGCTGTCTCTTCGATGACGGCACGCGCGGCTGTTTCGCTGTCGCTGACACGACGCATTGCCGCGTGCAGCTCCGCGTCCGGGTCGTCCTTCGACTCCCCGCCGTCCGTCTTGCCCTCGGTCGACCCGCTCAAACTCGGCTCCTGATCCTCGTTTGCCTGCTTCGCTGGCACCTTATTGCCCGCGTTTGCTGCCGCGGCCCCATCCAGCGGTGCCCCGTCCACGTTGCTCAGCTGCAGCGAGAACTGGAAGACAAGTCGATCGTCGGCCTTGTTGTACGTGCGGTATC
The DNA here is from genome assembly GCF_000002725.2 of Leishmania major strain Friedlin. Taxonomy (NCBI): domain Eukaryota; phylum Euglenozoa; class Kinetoplastea; order Trypanosomatida; family Trypanosomatidae; genus Leishmania; species Leishmania major. The sequence goes on along the minus strand of NC_007252.2, from coordinate 331,047 downwards.
CATGCTGTAAAGTAGTTGGCGAGCTGAGTGCGACGGTCAGCTCAATGAAGTCGTGCGTGAACCCCACCATCTCGCCCGGTGCCGCCGTCAACTGCTGCTCCACGAAGAGAGCGGAGTTGGCGCGCAGATCCTCGACGGCGCTTGCCGCAGCCGCATCCTTCTCTTCCCCCGCCGCGCCGTTCACGCCGGTGTTACCACAGCCGCTCTTCTTTTTTTTCTTGGGCTCCGATGTGCGAACGATAAAGTGGACGGAGAGCGGTGTCGCGTGACGGTGCCACACCTGGAACTTCAGCTTGCCCTTGTCGTTCATCAGCGCAGCGCGCCACTTGATCTTGTTGCAGCTGAAGCGGTTGCTGAGCAGCCGCTCGCGCATCATGCGCCCCATGTTGCTGGCGTTGTCGATCGTGCACGTGTAGTTGCCCGGTGCGTGCTCGTGCACCTGCAGGCGAGGGATAAAACTGAGATGCGCAAAAGACAGTTTCCCTTCCTTCATCGGGTACAGGAACGCCGCCAGCTTCTCGGCAATCAGCTCCGGCATGATGTTGCAGTCTGTATTGGCCGAGTCCGAGAGAGAAATGCGGAGCTCGCTGCACGTCTTCTCGAGCAGCGGAAGCGGCTTGCAGGTGAAGAAGAGAAGCACACCCACGCCGTTGATCGCGCGGTAGATGTCCTCGGCATCCGTCTGCACAGTTCCACCGAAACAGCGGCTCACCTCCTCCAAGCTCGCAGCCGGCTGCGCGAAGAGTTCCTGTCGCAGACGGAAAAGAAGAAGGTTGAATTGGCTCTGCGCCTCCTCGCGCGTGTAGCCGAGAAGTAGTGGCGCCTCTTTCTGTTGACTCCCCAAGTAGCTCCACAGCATCGACACCGCGACGGCGGCAGCCTCGGTCAAGCAGTATCCCACCTTGGCACTGCTGAGCTCCAGCTCAGCCGACACCGCCTCAGGTGCAGCCGCACCTGCTGAGTCGCCAAGTAAAAGGTCGCGCAGGCTACCAGACGTGCTGTCCGACACCTCGCCCTCGGCAAGCGCCTCGAGGGTGCTGCTGCTAAGCCCGCGTACCTGCTCCACACGCTGCTGCAAGTCTGATAGGTTCGCCACACCGCTGGCTGCCATGTCCACTTCACGCGCCACGGCAGCAGCGGCAGCTGATGTCGCCTCCCCCGCTTTGCATGCACCCGCAACACCACCAGCGCCAGCACTGGCAGCCTTGGCCGCCCGCTGCTGCAGCATCAGCTGGCTGATCAACTGCGGGCTGAGGATATCGAGGAAGTTGCGAAAGTGATTTGGTAAGCCGCTCTCAGAGATAACTCGCGAACGGGCCTCGGCATCATCGGGCTTAGCTTCTTGTGCCGCCGCCGAGCCGCCGCCGCTGCTGCGGCCCTTGCTCGTCGCCACCATCATTGCGCGAAACAGCTCCAGTTGTGTGAGAGGATCTGAGTAAGCAGATGGGTCGAAGCCGACATCACCGCTGCCGCCCGCTCCCTTGTCCCCTGCGCCACCGCCGCCACCGCGGGCGTAGCTGCCGATGCTACGTTGCATCATTTCAAACATGTCATCGAAGTTGTGTCGCCGGCCGGTCGTACTAGATGCATCGCAGTCAGAGCCGCCATCGCGGTACACAGCCGGGAAGACTTCATCGGCTGCCGTGCTGCTACCACTCGCCGAGTCCATGTCGCCATCCTCGTCGTCGTCCAGCACCTCGACCGTGGAAGGAGCCACGCCACCGCGGCTGCTGGAGCTGCATTTCAAGGCGGCGGAGGCGCCCGCTGCCGCTACTAGGCCGGCCGCCGCAGAAGCGAACCCGGACTGACGTTGCTGCACGTTGAACACCTGCGAGAGACGCTCGAGTGCGCCGGGCGAAATTTGCTCGATGCGACGGTTTGCGTCCGTGCCGCCCGAAAGCGCTGCCGTGGCCTCTTTCGGCGACGCTGCAGCACCGTCGAGATGCTCGAAGAGGAGACCGCCATTCTGGCCGCGCCACAGCCCGCCTGCTACGCCGCCACTGCCGCTGCCGGGCGTCTGCTGCAGCAACTCGCCGAGCTCACTCATCAGCGCCGGAATGCTCGAGCTGACCTCAACGCCGATGAGGCGGTCACCCGAGGTGGCGTGCGGTATCGCGTTGAAGGGCAGTGGTGGCGGTGGCGATGGCGCCGGCGCGGGCGAAGCGGAGGTGGTCGCCGTGCTCTTGGCTGCTGCGGCGGCCGACGACTTGCCAGCGCCGCCGCTAGTGCCGTTGAGTGTCTTGTACTGCTGCTGTGGCTTGCTCGGCATCGTTACGCCGGGCAGCAGTGAGAGGTAAAAAAAAACAGCGACGGCGCTGAGCCGACACGGACGCGAGACAAACAAGCAAAGAAAACGATCGAACTTCGATTTCGATCACAGAAACGGATGCGAGCACAGCAGCAGCAGGGAAAGATGTTGGCAGTGATGCGCGCCGCTCTCCGCCGCTCTCTGCTGCCGCTCTTCAGTCGCTTCTCAAATCTCGTCCTGAGTGCGCTGCCACCCTCTGCTTGCCACGGTTGTGCAACGCCACTGCTTACTTAAGACGTCGACTCACGTTGCCACCACACGACAGAGAAAGAAGGGCCTCGAGGGGGATTAAGCAGCCGAGCAAACGGAGGCAACGGAGGAGGGTTCGGTGAAGCTACACCCGGCGTGGCTGCTGCGCAACACAAGAAAAACAGACGCAGAAGACAGGAGGGCGCGAACAAACAAAAAAAAAGAGGTGCTGACGTGGCTACGATGTAGCGACAGTATTACAGAGAACGCGGAGAGAGAGAGAGAGAGAGAGACTCAAGAGTGCACCACGCTCGGAAGAAGAGCCGCCAAACCCCTTGGGCACAGAGCATACACGTCGTGTGTGCGTGTGCGAGCGTGCAGAAAAGGTCAGCGCACTCTCTCTTCCTTCCCTTTTCCGTTTCTGTCGTACTTCTTTTTCTGTTCGCTCGCCCGTTTCCGGGAGGCCACGTCTGTTTCTTCTTGCTGTTGCTACTGCGCGTAATGTTTTGTTTTGTGTGCTTGTTGTCGTTGTAGTTTGCTCTCCCGTTCCCTTCTATGGGTATCTGTGAGTGAGTGGGCGGGTGGGGCCGTCGGTGTGGGTATGGAAAATCCGTGCAACTTGCCGTACTTTTTGTTTAGTGTGTGTGTGGGGGGGGGGGGTGAAAGCACTGTCTTGGTTCGTTTTTCTTCGTTCCCCTTTCTCGTCGTCGGCTCCCTCTTCTGTTGTACGCGCGCCGCCCGTGAGCTGATCAAGTACGGCTTCGTGGGCGAGGAGGAGAAGGAAGAGGAGGGTGGGGCGTGGAAGGGAGAGACGGAGCGAGAGAAGTCCAGCGCACAGAAGACGTTATCGAACGACAACAGTAAAAAGAAAACGTGCACGCACCACTCGACAATATATAGAGAGAGGGAGAGAGAGAGAGAGAGAGATCACTCTTTCTTCTTGGTTGAAAAGGCGAAAAGAAAAGGGTGATGGTGGTGGTGATGGTGGTGATGGTGATGGTGGTGATGGTGGTGGTGGTGGTGGTGGTGGTGGTGGTGGTGGTGGTGGTGGTGGTGGTGGTGGAAGACAAGCAAAGACCCAAGAGTCAGGCGCAAAAGCGGAGCCACGCAAGAAGCAAGCGCTGAGCGGGAGGACGGCGTCGAAAAAGCAACCTAGAAACATAACAAACACACAAACACGCGCGCGCGCAGCATAGACAAGCAACACAACGAGAACAAACAACAACAACGTCAAACAAAAAAGAGAAAAAACGAGATGTGCGACACGTCGCGTCACAGAATGTGGTTGATGGTGAAGCGAGAGCGTAAGAGAAAGTGGCAGAGATGGAAGGCGAGAACACGGTGTGGGATAGGAGAGCGCGAGCGACGGTGATACAAGTCTGTACCCCCCCCCCTTCCCTCTCCTCTCACACACACACACGCGCGCACGAAAAAAAAATCAGAAAAGAAAAAGAGAGAGAACGAGACGTGAAGAAACCGCCCGTTCTTCTCCCCCCTTCGCCGCTGACGGATGTATCCTCTCCCACTCACGTTGTGTGCGTGCGTGCGTGTGTTTCCTTCGTCACTGTGAGGCAGACGACAGGAGAAAAAAAAGAGCGGGCAGCGAAAGAATGGAAGACGCCGCAACAGGAACGACGGCAACGACGGAAGTCGCAGACAGAAAGACAAGAGACGCGGAGAAAAACGCGTGTGCGCTCTTTCTTTTCCCCCGTTCGTTCGTCTCCCTCGCTGATGTTAGAACGAAGGAGGAGGAGAAGGGGAAGTGGGGAGGGAGGGAGAGGGTGGGCGGGTTGATGTGGGTGGGGGTGGGTGAGCAAACACACACACACGAAAACAAACGAGCCACAACAAACGGAAAGGAACAAAGAAGGGAAATCAAGGGAAATCAAGGAAGCAAGAAAGAAGGAAAAAGGAAAAACGACAAGAACTCCGGCTGGGCCCTCGTTCGTTGTTTATACTCACCTGCGTGTGTGTGCGTGTGCTTGTGTTCCTTCCCTTACCTCGTTTGTGTGATCCGCGTGATCCACATCCATGTATACACATACATGGATGTATACGTGTATATGCATGTATGTGTGTGAATATATATATATATATATGTGTGTGTGTGCATGTGTATGTGTTCATTACATGTGTGCGCGTGATGGTGTTGGGGTTGGAGGCGGTGAGTGGGAGAGATGGACAGGACGTGGAGAAAGTGCGAGTAAAATCAGCACACAAAGCAAAGATCGAGAGAGAGAGAGAGAGAGACGAAGGTGGTGTGCAAATTGACAAAAAGGGGGTCAGAGCGGGGCAAGGGAGGAAGAGGGAAAAGGAAAGGCAGATGGCTCGCACCTCCCCCTCACGCTGTGGCACAGGACTCGATGGACTCCTTTTTTTCCTTTTCAAGCCTTGCTTTTCGTCGCATCGGCGACTGCGGCGCATTATGTGCCGTGAGGTCTGCACACTGCCACGAGGCATTCGCATGTGCACGGGCACCGTTGGTGGCGTCTCCCGTGAAGAGCCATAGGAGGGCAGTGCACGCAGGCGCCAAGGAGCCAAGGATGAGGGGTTGCGAGAAGCGAAGAGGACACCGGTAGAGGGCGAGAACAAGCGCCATCAGCAGAGAAACGCGGAGAGAGAGACGAATCGCCCATCTCTGTTGCGTGCAAAAGCCTATGGATGCAGGCACGCACACCCGCATATCTCCTCTAGCGCGTCACCGCCCACACACCCTGACCTTCACCTCGTCTCCTCATTCACATGCTCTCTCCCCGCATGTCCATGTCTGCATCTCGGCCTCCGACACCTGGCCACAAGTCCCTCGTGGCACGCGCACAGCCTTTTCTGTCAGAATGGCTTCATGCTCTCTGAGCCCCACCAACCCGCTCCCCCTTCTCCCCAGCCCCCTCGTCCCGCTTCTTCGCAGCTGGTGCATTAAGCACCGCAAAGACGATGAGAAAGAAAGTATGGAAACGAGGAAGGGAGGGGTGGTGGTGCGCAGCGAACGCCTCGGATGCACTGCACGGAAGCCCTTGTATCGTGGTTGCCTCTCTCCTTCTTTCACCAGCCTCGCCGCTTGCGCTCCGGCCGAGTTGGCTGACGTTGGAGATCGTGCTGCTGCGAGAAGCACTTCTTTTTTTTTTACGGTGGATTGTTTGCTTTCTTGTTCGCCCGTTTACTTAGAAACAGTTAAGAGATACACACACACACACGCGCGCGCCCATGGGAGAGGCAACAACATCAACAACGTCAACGACAGCGCATCCAAGATACAACGGCACACCCGCGCGCTTGTGACCCGACACAAAACCTAAAGAGGAAGAAACGAACCGAAATGGCAATGAAAATGAAGGAGAAAGGGAGGGGAGGGGAGGGAGGAAATATATATATATATATATGTGTATATAGATGTATATATATATATATACGAAACAGAAGGGAGAAGATCCGCTTCCAAGATTGGCGTGACGCATGCCGGCGCTGAGATAGAGGATACACAGGAGAGCTTGTCAAGTGCGCGGTAGATCTATCGAGATAGAGCGAGAGAGAGAGAGGAAGAGCGAGCGATCAGTCAGCAACGCACGCACACGAACACGAGTGGGACGGGGCGAGGCGCGGAGGGGGGGGGCAAAAAAGAAAAGAAAAAAAACATCAGCATGAAGCTACAAAACAGTATCAAGGAAAGCTGGCAGACGTGACGTGACGTGAGCGGAGGGGGTCACCATCTACGAACAGCATTGTGTGCGAGTATCACCACATATCGCTCTCCTCAGCATTTCTGCACCAGTGAAGAGGGGTGCTAGAGAAAGAGAGAGAGAGCGAGAAGGAAGCGAAAGTGTCGGAAGGGAAGAGGGACGTGGGGGCTAACAGTACGAGTGGTGCTTCACGAGAGGAGGGAGGGAGGGAAGGGGGCGATAAAGAAGAAAAAACACGGTTGTTTTTCAGGTCTTGGCATTTTAGGTAAGCAAGCCTGCAGCACCTGACTGTCGACCACTCCCTCGACTTCATGCTTCTATTTCCGCTTGAAGGGTGGCGTGCACTCCCACCTGCATCTGTGCAGAAGCCTACACCTCTTCTGGCTCTCTCGCTCAGACTGAGAAACAATCTTCTCTTCCTCTGCGTGCATGTGTGCGGCCGCATTCGCCATTGGCTAAGGGGGTCGTAAAGAGGTACGCCGACACAACGGCACCGACGAGAAGAAAACACAAAGAAAACGAATAAGCAAATACCGCCACAACACAAACGCGAAGACACGGTCATCAGCGGAGAGACACAACTTTTACTAAGAATCAAGTCGGCTTCTACGAATCCGTTGGGGGCTCCTCTCTCTCTCTCCCTCTTGTCATTCCATCGCGGGCCTCTTCGCCCGGGGACACAAAAGGCGGCAGAAGAGAGGAACGCACGTGTGCAGGCACGGTGTGGTACTCGTGAAGAAGACGGAACACAATGTCGACGCATGTGTTCATCCTTCTCCCTCACTCATCTGCCGCGCATACACCCTCTCACAAACAGGCCTCGCCGCCTGCTTCTCTGCTCACTACGGAGGCGTCTCTCTCTCTCTCTCTCTCTCTCTCTCTCTCTCTCTCTCTCGGGTGGCCTCACGACTCCTGTTTTCCGTCTCCCTCGTCGACCGAACCCCCTTTAACGCTGCGCCTCGTTCCGTGCCTTGCTCATCCGCCGCTCTCGTTCTGTTCAGCTGCTTTAGCAGATCCGAATCATATTCAAAGAGCGTCGGGGACGGAGAGGCGTGCGGCCACACGCAGACGTGCTCACGAGCGCACTGCATGCAGTGGCCGTGGAAGGGAGGGAAGAGGGCAAGAGAAAAGGATGGGATGGTGGAGAGATACAGTCCATTGATACAAACACCAGAACTGAAGAGGTGTGCCGCCCGGTAGCTCTCGCCTTCCGCTGTTTTCGTTGTTCTCGTTTAACTTCGTTGTTTGTTGGGAGGAGGACTTGGTCATTGAAGCCTCGCGATCACATGGCAGGGGAGGGGGAGATGCTTTTCAACGAAAAAAAAAGGAGCGAAACATCAGTGTTTCCTCCTCTGCACGATTAACATACACATACACGCACCCCTCGTTCTGACGCTCCTGTTATGATGTTGTCCTTTTTGTTCTTCTTTCGTGTGCGTGCGCGCGCGCGTGCCTCTCTCCGTTCTCTCTCGCTCTATCCTTCTATCTTCCTCTATCCTTATCTCTTCGAAACAGTACGCGTGCACACGTGGCAGGGACACATCATCATCATTTCTCGCGTGTGTGGAGGGAAGAGGGGGAGGGGAGGGGAGGCGTTCGCTCCTTCTGTTCTTTCGTATTGTATTTTTGTTTGTGGGGGGTTGGGGTTGTTACTTTTATTTTTCTACGCTTGTGTGCGCGTGTGCGTGTGTGTGTGCGCGTGTGTGTGCGCGTGTGCGTGTGTGTGTGCACGCGCGCGTTCTCGCCGCATCGCCGTAGACCAACCTTAAATGCACATACATGTATACATATACATATATATATATACATACACATATATATACATACATATATATATATATGTACTCTTTGCTGCTGTTGCATGCGTGCGTGTGCAGGCGTGTGCGTTGCGTCTTTTCTTGCTTGCACCGCCGCTTCGCACAGTGCGCGCACTCCTCACATGTCACGCGACCGATATCCGTCATCAGCATCGCCATCGTGACGACGACACTCACCTCAGAGCGGAGGTGGCGAGGGGGAAGGATGTGCACAGACGAAGATGTTCGTTCGGACCACTCTCTACGCGCATCAGGGGAGGAAAAAAAGGAGGGGGAGCTTTGCCTTCCCTCTTCAATGTATTGTAACACTACATACACACATCTGAGCTGGTGTGAGCACAATTACGAAGACAAGAAGGAAACGAAAAGAGTGGCACACTCAACCCTCGCGGTTCTCGCCGGTGTTCCCCATTGCTGCGGCCTCACGAGAGCGCCGCCGCCACCACCACCACCACCATCATCAACCGCTTCTGCGCTCACGCTACGTCTTGCCTTCCTCTCCTCTCCTCTGCCTCGCCACTGTGTAAGGGGAACCCACTTCTCCGTCGCCTGCGAAAAGGCGATCGCGCGGTGAGCAAGAGGCAAAGAAAATGGGGAAGGAAAACGAAAAACAAAAAACAAAAGATCGCATACTTGCACGAGCGCGTATGAGGGCAAGAGGGCAGTCGCCACAGACTCACCAGCGCGGCAATGCCGTAACAGTTCCCTTCCCTGTATTGGTCGTGGGAGAGAGGGAAGAGAACTGACACACGCCTTCCTCTTCGACGCTCTCCGCCGGCATGCAGTCGCGGCAAGGAGGGAGGGTGGAGAGTATCGCGAGGCATGGACACACTCGCATCGGGTGCCTAATGGCAATCTTCATTACGCCTGCTCGCGTCCTTGCTCCCTCCTCCTGCGCCATGCATGAGCTTACCACTGAGCGCTGCGCTGCGGGTAGCCGGTGTTGGGCGCCGGGTTGTAGCTCTGCTGCGAGCGGCCGCCAAAGTTCATGTCCATCTGCTGCTGGCGGGCGGCACCAAGCGGGGCCATCGAGCGGCTGTACTGCTGTGGCGGTGGCATCATCGGCTGCATGCGGTTGCCAGGGAACTGTTGCTGCGGCAGGTTGCCGCTGCGCATCTGGCCACGGTGACCACCAGCCATATGGTAGTTGCGCTGGGCATAGGAGCCGGGGTAGGCACCTTGGTACATGTCGAACCCAGGGGCACCCATCGCGCCCTCGTTGCCCCACGTGCGCTGGTCCGGCTGCCACTCTTGCGCGCCGTACCCGCCGCCCATGTACACGTTGCCGCTACGGGGCTGGGGCTGCTGATGCGGTGGCGGCATCTGGTGCTGCAACTGCGGTGCATGCGCCGGCTGTGCGGCCTGTGCGGGGCTCGGGGACACCTGGGCCGCCGGGGACTGCGTTTGCGAGGAGGTGCGCGGCTGGCTTTGAGTCTGGGCCTGGGCCTGAGATTGCGCCTGAGCCTGGGCCTGCTGGGCACGGAACTGCGACTGCTGGAGAATCAGCTGCTGGCGCTCGGCCGCCAGCGTCTCCGTGTTGGCGTGCAGCTGACGCTCGCGGGCTTGCAGGGTCGCCTCCTGCGCGTTCAGCTCTACCTCGCGGCTCTTCATGGCGTCTTCGTGGTTGCGCTTCATCTGCTCAAAGGCCTGGCGCTCGCGGGCGAGCGCCTCGATGGCGGACGTCATGGTGTTCTGATCCTCCGGCACCTTGAAGGTGACATTGCGGGCCAGGTTCTCCAGCACGGAGACCGGGTACTCCGCTGCGTACTGCGGCTGGCGAATCTGGAACTGGATGTCGTCGTCGGCCCAGTTGAAGTTCGTGTTTTCCACCTGCATGATCGATGCCGGCTCCTCAGTTGCGGGGGCGGCAGCTACCTCCTGGTCCTCCCCTACAGGCGCAGCAGGCGTGGGGGCGCCCTCCTCCATGGGGGGCTCCTCCACCGGCGCCGGGGCCGGTGCTGGCGCCGGCTCTGGCGTCGCGATACGCTCCTCCTTGGCCGGTTCGGGCGCCGGGGACTCCTTGGCCGGGGTTGCGGCGGCGGCCGACGCAGCCGGGGCAGCAGCAGCAGCAGCAGCAGCCTGAATGTCCTCAGCCGGAGCGGCAGCCGGCACTGTTACACGGGCAGCAGCGGTCGAAGCGGCCGGCTTCTTGCCAGAGCGCAGGGCATCGAGGAACGACTTGCCAGCCGGCGCCGGGGCTGAGTTCGCAATCTGCGACTTCACCTGCGGGCCCGTGCTCCCCGACGCCTCATCCTTGGCCGGCGTGTGACGCTCACCGTTCTTTGGGTGCGGCTTCAGCGCACCGTTACGCACGACTGCTGCAGCGGTCTTTGGCGGCATACTTGCTGCTCGTATCGTTCCGTTAGTCTTGGTGCGTGAGAGAGGAGAAAAAAAAAGGAAACACAACCAACGACGGAGATGAACACAAAACGCACACACACACACACATGCACACAGAGACAGACAGACAGAGAGATCCCTACGACGCTTTGAGGGGAGGGGAGGGAGAGGGGGGAGAAGGGGGGGAGCGAAAAGAAGGCAAAACAATAATCAACAAGGTGAGACAACGATGCAGCGTGGGCGTGTCTTGACTGCGTTTCTATGCTCGCGTACTCGTACGTGCGTGTGTGCGACTGCTTAAGGTTTATGGAGAGAGCACCACACAGCGAACCACACGAGAGGCCAGGTGAGCGCAGGGGCGGGACGGCTGACCAGGGAGGAGAGGAGGGCCGAGGGCAACAGAAAACAACTGAAGGCTGAAAGGAAATCGCTTTTCAACTGAGCGAAGGAAAGAGTATTCAAGATCAAGTTTATATATATATATATACATACATGTGGGTGTGCGAGTGTGTGAGTGTGCGTACGGAAGAGGTGAAAGTGCGAGGCGTGAACAGTGTAGGTGTCGGAGATGAGTTGAGAGGAGGAGCGGCTTGTCCAAGAGAGACACACATAGACACGCGCACATGCAAGCATACATCGACGCAAGCATGGTGGAGATCGGCGAGTCAGAGGGCGCCGACAAATCACAGCAACAGCGGATACATCACCGATGCGCGAGTGAAGTGTTGAAGGCGACTGTGGATGGGGAATGAGGAAAAGGAAAAGGAAGGAAGGCATCTTCTCCTTTTTCTTGTTTGTCTCCTGGCCGTCGCTCATCGAGTACGCGACTCCGTGCGAGTGGGAGGGGAGGTGGCATCGTTTTGGACGGGAGCGTGAGAAAAGCCGTGTCGCACGCCCATGCCCCTCCTCTCCCAAACGAAAAGAAGAAAAAAAAAGAAACACTCTCATCCCGGCGCCGTTTGTTTTGTGTGGTGCATCCGGTTCTTCTTCTTGTGTGTTTCGGTTGAGCGGCTGCGGAGACGGCCAGACGCGTACCCCAGCACGCGAGCCCCCTGCAAGGGGTTGATAAAGGACATGATCAGCGAAAAGGAAGGAGCGAGGCAACAACAGAATCGAGCAAACATAAAATGGAAAGACGAGGGGGAGGGGAGGAGGGAGGGGACACGGAATGGCAAGATGGCGCGAAGGCACGGAAGGAGAAGGACAAGGAGGAGGTCAGCACGAGTGCAGAGAACAAGAGACAGGGCAACCACAACTCGACGCATATAGATGGATACAGATGCATCGATAGAGGCATGTGCAGACACCTGTGTACGGACAGACAGACAGGCAAACAAAAAATATACACGCGTGGAGCACCGCTCCCACATGCCCGCGTGTCACCCTCGTGCAACCGTGCGAAAAAGCGAGGCAAGAAAGTCAAGATGGGTGCCATCCACCCGTCCCTTCGCCCATCCGCCCCGGCAGGCAGGCAGGCAGGCAGGCCACCTCGAACACGCTCATGAACACACGAGCCTCCACCAACACAAAAGAGAGAGAGAGAGAGATCTACGGCGAAACAGAAGAGAACATTGACGCCTATACATCAACTGTCACACACACACACACAAATACACGAAAACGAAGGAAAGAGAAAAGGTGAAGGTGCACCACGGACCTCTCCGGTGTGGTGCACGCAGCGCGCACACTCCCTCTGTATCGCGCAGATGACAGCAAACATCACGCGCCTGCATCCGCCAACAATACCTCTCCCCATTTTTCCTCCCTCCTTTGTTTTCCTTCTTATTTCGGAAGCCTCCGCCCGTCTGCCTCTTACCGAGAAGCATAATATACATGAAGTCCTGTAGGTTACAGTGTGTGCGTGTGTGTGTGTGTGTGTGTGTGTGTGTGTGTTACTGGATCACCGTCTCTGTCGCGGTTGCAGCAGCAGCAGCGGGACTTTACGTCACCAGCGGATCCCCCGTGTGCCTGCGTCGGCAATGTAAGCGATACACGCGCGCCTTTCCGCGCCCGACCGCGCGCTAGCTCACGGCGATGAGTGACTCGTCGTCCACCTCGTGCGCAAAGGCCAGGTAGTGCACCTGCCCATTGCCTACCGCGTAAAGCTGCAGCAGTGCTGCCGCCTCGTCCGGTTTCAGCGGCACACCGAGCGCCTGCAAGCAGGCAAAGAACTGGCCCTCGGTAACGTAGCCCTTGCGCGCACGGTCGTATTCGCGGAAGGCAGCGATGGTGGCCGTGCGGCGTGCCTTGAGGGTGCGCTGAATGTGCTTGAGCGTGGCGGCCGCAAAGCCCTGTGCAGCGGTTGTCTGTGTGGCGGCGGAGTCTCCCGTCACATCACCGTTGCCGCGGACAGAAGATGCAGGCCCCTGCAGCCGACGCTGCGACACGGCGGCCGCGCCTGCGCCGTCCGCCAGCATGGCCCGTACTGTGCAAACAAAGGCCGGGTAGTCGATGTCGCCCGGACACTTGGCTGATGCGAAGGCGCCCTCCAGCGCGCTAAGCTGCGCCTCCGTCATGTCGGTCAGTCCCAGCATCGTTATGCAGTGGCGGAACCGTGACGGCGTTACGTGGTGGTGTCGAAGCTCATCGCCGTCGGGAAAGAACTCGGACAGGCATGGCCGCCGCTCCTGTAGAAAAACGCAGATGCCGGTAAGTACCTCATCCACGTCCGCTGCCGCCTCGACAGCCTGGCGGGCAGACGCCGACAAGCCCGTGCTCACCGTGCTGCCTGCCGCGCTGGCCTTCTGCGCCAACGCGTACTGCACCGACTCCTCCTCGCATCCGACGTCTCGCACAAAGGTGAGGTAGCGCACGCCGTCCTTGCCCGGCGACACCGCGTCGCCGGCGCTGTACCACGACGCCAGTGTTTCGATCTCCGTTTGGGTCAAGGGCAAGTGGTGCCGCACACAGGCCTGCGCGAACTGAATCGGCGTGATGACGCCGCGGTGGTGGCGATCAAAGTCTGCGAAGAAGGGCATCAGCAGCGCATTGTGCACGCGCACGTTGTGGCGCACGCGGTTCAGCATAGCTGCCACCTGCGCCGCGCGCTCCGCATCCTGGGCGGTGCCTTCGTCACCTGCGCTACCGGTCTTCTCCGCAGCGCGGCTGGCACGCAGTGCCGCGACGGCTGCCTCGACCTCGGTCACCAGTTTCTGCGTATCCACGCCATCGCGGATGTGCGTCGACGCAAACGCGCTCTGCAGTGCCGCCAGCGCCTCCGGAAGCAGCTGCACACCGGCCTGCCCTAGCGCGATGCCGAGACGATCCCTCGGTACGGTGCCGCTGTGGAGGGGGTCGGCATCAGCAAAGAAGGCAGACACGTGCAGGCGGCGCTCCACAACCTGCAGCGCGATGCTTGCCAGCACGCTCTCCTTCGTGAGCGACGTCGCCGGTGCGACGGCGGTGGCTGTGGTAGATGCGGCACTGGTGGACGAAGGCACAACTAGGCCAGTCGTGCTACGCGCGCCATCACGACCGGTGCCTTTGCCGCCGCTCGCCTGCGACGGATCGACGTCCTGGACGAACAGGTAGTAGTTCACCTCGCTGCTCGGTGACCCGTCCGGGTTGGGCACCGTGTACTTGCGGATCAGAAGCTGAAGCTGCTCAGGTGGCAGCATGATGTTCTGCGTCGCAAGACCGCGGGCGAAGCGGGTGCGGGTGCAAGTGCGGTGCTCGTAGATGCCCTTCCGCACCCGGTCGAAGTCGCGGAGCACGGGGCTGAGACAAATCCGGTTGGACTGCACGAGAGCGCGCAACTGCGAGAGAAGCGCCTCAGCTTTTCGTTGGTCTTCGGAGCTTGTCAAGTAGGTGTCGGCGGCGTGGGTGGTGGCGAAGAAGTTGGTCGGGACCGCGCTGCCATCCGCCGCCGTCTCCAGCGCCTGCGAGGGATGAATGTCACGGAGAAATGCACGATACTCCACCACCGGCCCGCTGGGCGCGCCGTTCACGGACACGCTGCTGTCGCTGCTGATGTACGCGCGGGCAAGAGTATCGATGTTCTCCGGCCGCAGGGCAAAGTGCACGAGGGGCATGCGGCCCAGCACGGACTCGAACTGCGCCACCGTAACCTTGCCCGTCTTCATCTTGTCGTAGTCGACGAAGGCGTCCTCGTAGCGCAGGCGGTACAGAGCGCACTGTCGGCGAAACACGACAACCAACTCCTCAGCCGAGAGTCGTGGGTTGGTGAAGGAGTCAGGGCACACGAGCGACGAGACGGAGCCCGTCTTCCACTGGTTCGACTGATCCTTGTCAATGGCGTGCAGCCGTGCGGAACCGGCTGCCCTGAGCGTGTTCTCGCCGTTCGCCTGTCCGTTGAGGGACGGGTCCATGGCGCGGCACCACGCCATGTAGTACACGCCCCCGTGGCCGTCGCTGTACTGCTTCGCGAACAGGTCCATTGCCTCCTCCGTGAGGGAGGCGGAGAAGGGCAGACAGCGACGGAACTGCGCGACCGTGACGCGGCCAGTGCGAAGAGGGTCCAAGTCGCGGAGCGGGGCCGTCAGCGAGGTGCCATGTGCCTGAATAGCCTGCTGCAGCATCGTTCTGAAGGGACGCAGACGGGCCTCCTCGGCCGGTGTGAGGGTGGTACTTGGAGTGGAGCAGCGCACAGAGGCGCTGCTGCCCGGCCCCGCCTCGAGAGCGGCGAGGAAGTTCTCGTAGAGCACCTCTGAGTTGTCGCTGCCCGACGCGTCCGCGGCAGCTCTGGCGGTGGCCGCCGCAGTCCCAGCCGCAATCGCAGGTGCAAAGTTGCGCGACAGCACACGCATCTCGTCTGGAGAGAGGTGCACATCGTTGTTCGTCAGGACGCGGGCAAACTGCGCGGTGGTGATACGGCCGCAGTGCAGATGGTCAAAGTCGGCGAAGAAGGATTTCAGAAAGATACGCCGCTTCCCCACCTGTGCGCGGGCCTTGCGCATCGCAGCGTCGAACGACGACACCGTGGAGGTCATGAGGGAGAGAGAGGCAAGATGCGTGTCAAGAACCAGCACCTCGGGTAAGCGTGTGTGTCTACACACGTGCAAACTTTACCAATGAGTCGCAGTAGACTCGGTGAAGAGAAAGAGATGTGAACGCGGCGGCAACCGATCTCCTGCGTCCGGTGGCGGCGTAGCGCGAGTATGTACGTCTACGGGAGGATGCGAACCTATGTCGCAAACACACGTGTTCTTATCAACGTCGATCTTTACGAGCTCGAGAGGCGCACGGAGAGGCAGTAGGAAGGAAAGTGGTGGTTTGAGTCATGAGGAGGGCACCAATGTAGCCCACTCTCTCTTCGTGTGGGCGCCTGTCCAGCAGGCTCTTGGTTGGACCAGCCCCGGCAAAGAAGGTGGTGCAGGCAGCACACACCCGAGCTCACCTCGCAGAGCTGCGGGGATAACGAGAAGGTGAGTCTCTCCTCTACACACATGCCCACAGGGGCACACGTGCAAACACCGCCCGTGCCGCAGTCGAGGCATACAGTGAAGTATGTCGATTCCGTTGTGTGAGGCGTCTCGAGCACACGCCGAGGCTGTTCTATCTCCTAAGCTCCTCTTGGTTGACACTCGCTAGCGTGCGATCGCAGCCCCCGCACTCCCTCGCAGCACCTGTCAAGCACAGGCACACAGGAGCACGTCCACGAACGAGTGGCAAGCGCTTGCACTAGCTCTCGTTCTTCTGCTCGCTGATAGACGCCGGGGCCTGGAACGGCATAGCTCTGTCAATCTGATGAACAATTTCACGTGGGTACATGAATGCTGTTAGCGCCCCTGCCGTGACCAGACCGTTGCGCATCATCTTCATGCCGCCCCACGGCGCGCTTCGCACGACAACGTAGACACTCGCCAGTGCGATCCCGGCCGCCGGCACTACCCACTGATGCGACTCTAGTGTGGAGCTCGCCCTCGCCGACTGCGCCGTGACGAAGTCATCGGCCGCTGCCGTGTACTTGCGCGCTCGTGCCAAGTAGGCCGGCACGTCAACGAGAGCATTGGCGGAAGCAATGACACCTGCCGCAACGGCACGCACCTCCGACACGCCACGCTTCACGTACGGCCACTCGCCGTTCCAAAGGACAAGCGTCTGCACCGTCTGTGCGTCCGACATGGCTAAAAGTGGATGGAGGAGAGGAAGAGAAACGAAGCGGAGGCGAGAGATGATGTGAAGTGCAGAGAATTATGTGTGCCGGTGGTTTCTCCGCGGAAGCAAAGGCAGAAGAGGTGGGGTGCGTGGTGGGTAGTGGGTGGTGAGAAGGCAGACACATGTACGCAGACGCGTTCCCTCTGCCCCGGTCGCCTGCCCGCCCATGCAGGGGGAGAGGGGATAGAGAGTATGAAAGAGTGCTCGGTGTCTCACCGCCCCCCCCCCTTCCCAGCCATGGTCACCGTGGGACAGCTGAGCACGCAGGCACGCGAATCTCCGGGGGGAGAAACTCCAGACTTTTGGCGAGTTGCGTTTTTGGTCTCTAGCTTTAGTAGCGCTGCTCACAACACGCTAGCTGGGGGTTCCGCCTCCCACGTGGGGCGAGCGCGGGCGTGGTAAGCGGAGAAGGGGGTCCCAGAGGAGCTTCACGCAGGCCAGGAATGCGAGCCTTGCGATTATCGAGGGGACAGCAGCATTCGAGGGCGTGTGTGTCGAAAAGTAAACACAAGGCGCTACGGATTCCATTGCCGAGGCTCGTGAAAGGCCGTTTCGGTTCTCGGGCGCGCTTCATCATCTCCTCTCACCACCACCACCCGAACACACACCGCTTTCGGGTAGCAGGAATATACACCTGTATACATGTCGATGAGCGACGGTGTGTGTATGTGTGTGTGTGTGTGTGTGTTGGAGGGGGAGAAGTCACAGGCAAATGGAAGTGAACGAGGAGAATCAGTGTACAGGCGGTAACAGTCATTGGCGTGGCAGAAGGCTCTACGAGCAACAATGCGCAGGGACAAAGTTGCGCTGAAAATGGTGCGGTTGAACACGATCAAGTGGGGGTCTCTCGAAGCGCAGTGGCACACACACACACACACACACACACGCACACGAGCGCAGCTGCACAACCACCACCGCCCTCCTCTCCCCACTGCGCGTCTCGCCTCGTTGCTGGGGCTCTTCAGCCTCCCTTCAGTCCACCCTTGATGTCCTGGCGCACAGCTGCGAGGGTTTGAGTTGCGCGATTACCTCGATGCGGCGCCTTGCAGTGCGGCCTCTGCAACGAAAAGAGTGCTACTCCCGCGCCTGTCTCTTGGGCCCTGCTGTCGCGCTCACTGGCTTCCGTTGAGGTACGCAATACGTGCATCACAGTGATGCACGTGTCGAAATCTCCCTCACCGCCAGCGCTGCGGTTGAGCTGGCCGCAGTAGCGTCCGTTCAGCACAGCACGACGATGCCATTCGCCCCGCCGTGCACACGGGCACGCGTGTACGCACCAGAGAGACGTTCCACGCCAACATGTGCCATAGCTTCAGCCGCGGCTTACGAGAGCAGAGAGTGAGGGAGGGGGGAAGGCATGCAGAGCAATCGGTGTCACGCACGCAAGGGCAAACTCCTTCTCTATCTCGCCCCAGCGCCCCCTCCCCCGCAGCCTCCTCCCCCCTGGTCCTCATGAGTCACCCTTCTGCGCCGCCTTAGGGTCCAGGTAGTAACCGAGCATCGTATCGCGCGCCTCGCGCAGATGCGATTGCCGCTGCGCCTCCGACGTGGTGAGGGCGCGCAGATAGGCCTGCTTCTTGTTGTCGTCGCGCGAGAGCTCGTAGAGATGGAACTCGTCTGTGTCGCTGAATTTCGTGATCTCGCGCCAGTAGTGGTTCCACAGGTGGTTCAGCCCACAACGGAGAAGACTCCGGTAGGTGTCCGTGCACTGTGGCGTGTTCGTCTGCGCCTCTGAGACCTGGTTCTCGCGTAGGCAGCGGAACAATTTGGCGCGGCGCTCTGTGCAGTGCGGCTCGAGGCTTGCCGACTGCAGCACTACCTCTTGGTTTTTCTGCGAGCTCATGCACGAGACGTACGTGTTGTGCGTTGCCCGACATAGCTTCTCATTCACCTTGTTTCGAGTGTTGATCTCAAAGGACGACGCGAGGGAGACACCGGTGCCGCCGCCCCTTGCACCGTCTTCGTCGTCGCGACGGCGGATCAGCCTCTTGTCCTCGAGGCATGTCGTGTATCTGTCCAGTTCCTTGTAGCACACGTAGGCGTTCAGGTTCTGCCGCAGCATGTAGCGGTTGTGCTCCTCCTCCACTGCCGGATCGCGGTCGGCGCCGCGTTGAGCGATGTCTTCGTTCTGCTTCGCCTTCCACTCCTCAAACATGTCCAGCGTAAACTGCGACTGCTTCGCCGGGGTGTGCATGCGCCCCCACGCGTTAACACCGGACATGGCGACGGCTCGCTCGCTTACTGCACGTCCTAGTGCACGGCGGAAGAAGAAGTTCGGTGTGCACGTGTGCGCTTCAGAAAAGCACGCACGAGATGCCCCCTCCGCCGAGACTTGTCCATCCAGCGACAAATCCCACTCCAATCAACGGTGCAAGGGGGTCGACATCGCAAAAATAAAAGACGAAGACGGCCGAGGAGGGAGGGAGAGAAGCAAGCACAGCGATGCGTGATGATAGGAGGGAATGTAACATAGGCACCATGACGAGGGTACAAGCAGAAACATCGGGAAGCAACTCGGCTGGCACCTCGATGCGACGATGCAGCAGCCTTGCGGGTGTGCGTGTGCGCGTGTGCGCGTATCAGAGATCGAAAGCTCTCCGAGAGAGAGAGAGGGAGGGAGGGAGAGGAGGTGGTAGTGCGTTGTTGCCCCTTGCCAACGACACGAACAACCACGTACACCCTGCTAGTCGTTCACCTTCACCGTACCCCGGACCTGCCCGCCTTCTCTCTGAGCCACCGTCACGCAGAGCCCTCCATCGCTGTCCGCGGGATAGCGCCAAACAGCACACACCACCACCACCACCACCACATCGGTTTACTCGGCGCCGGTCGCTGTGTCTGTCTGTCTATTGGGTGCGTTGCTGTTTATGCTAAAAATGATGCGTAAGTCATGGAGAGGGAAGGCAGCAGCGCAGCAAGCGAGAGAGGGGGGACGCAAGAGTCTGCGCTGTCGCCGTGCGTCAACCCCTCTTCCTCTGCCGCTGCGCCCCCAAACACCCGATCGCTCAGCGCAAAAGAGAAAAAAATGAAAAGAAAGCACCACCACGAGCAAGAGCTGGAATACATGCATGTGCCTGTGTGTGTGTGTGTGTGTGTTTGTGTGCACGTGTGCCTACGTGCTTACTCACCTCCTCCTCCTTCCCCCCTATCTGGCAGAGACGCTCCCCTTCAAATCCAAATCACGTGTGTCCATTCGCGTTTCCATCGCTTGCGCCGTCTCACCACGCCGTTGCTCCGCCCTCTCGCATGCCGAAGGAGCCAAACAAAGTCTGCGCGACATCGTCTGACCCTAACCCGCCCCACCACACCCCCGATTTCGGTGCAGTTCGACTTGCCGTCCACCTGATGGGCGATGGCAGTCTCCTACCCCGTTCTCTGGGCCGTGGCTTCGCCCCAGCTGTACCTGGTAGCCGATCACAAGAAGCGATACGAAGCGGGAGAAGGCGAGAGCGACACGTGAACAAGCGGCGGCACAGCAAGCGGAAAGTAGCGACACATCGGAAAAAGAGAACAAGAGAGGAGGGCCAACCGACGCTGCTGGCTTGCCGCTGTGAGGCAATTCCAAGCTGCACAGGAGAGACTGAAGAAAGAAAACCAAAGAGAAGCCGCGCGCGCGGAGGAGGGGATCGGAGAGGAAGGGCCCGCAGAGCGGGGATAGAGGAATGGAGGTAGGCGGTGCTCTCTGCAGCCTGCTTGTGCAGATGCATGCATGCAGACCACCTAAGCTCTCTCTTCCAACCCCCACTCGTCAGTGCCTTCTCTGCCGCCCCTACCCTCCACCACCCTCCTCGCAGCTCAAGTCTTCGTATCTTCCTCGTGCAAGCTGAAGAGGATGCAGAAGCGCCTCAGTCAAGGTCGATTATGAAGTACACCAGAACTACCTTGTCATTGCCAGTCCCTCGCACCTCCCCTCTCCGCTTGCGTGTGTGTCACCCGCCACCGGCCCCGACGTTCCCGGCACTCCACCGCTGCCACTCTCCTATCCAAGCCCAGTCCGACAAGGACGGTGGTGCGGTCGGAAGAGCAGGCGGTGCAGACGAGTCCGTGCGCGGCCCACGATGGCAAGAAACAAAATGCAGAAGGAGGGTGGTGCAGTGCGCTTAGCAAAGAGATGCGGGGGTATCACCGAAGGTGCTGCGCCTCACTTGCCCCCTCGTCGCCGTCACCGACACGAGTTCGACGTCCTCGCACCTATCCCTGCTCCTCCCTCCCTCCCACACCGGATGTGCCCATCACATCTTTAGAAGCTGCCCACACACGCACTTGCACGGAGACACAGACAACATACAACTTGAATGAGCTGCTCCTCTACACTTCTGCGCGTGCGTGTGTAGGCGTGTACTCGTCGGGTGAGCCCCTGCGTTGCGATGCGCCAGGCTCCGCGAGGGAATCCGCGTACGAGGACTTGCGCAAGGAAGTAGACGGCCACAGGCGTCGACAAACACACGGGTGCAGGAGTCGATCACGTGGCCCCCGAGAACGGCCGCTCCATCTGCCTCCTGACGCGAGAGAGATGGGAAGCATAAAAAGGCACGCGCACCAGGTAGCCGAGAGAGGGCGCGGCGGGGGAGGGGGGGGGCCATGAGGCGGACACGGAGCAGCGGCACAAAGACAGACAGAGTGAGTGAGAAAGAGGCTGCGCGGGTCTGTCCGCGCGCACTCTCGCGATGCGGCGTTTAGCGGGGTGTTCCCTTCTCTTGGTTCCGTTGCTTCGCCGTTGCCAACCTCCGCCCTTCTACTCTCTCCGTTATTCGTTTAAGCGCGGTTCTTGCGAGCCGGAGCGGCACCCTTCTGGGCAGGCGGGCGAGCACCCTTCTGGGCAGGCGGGCGAGCACCCTTCTGGGCAGGCGGGCGGGCACCCTTCTGGGCAGGCGGGCGAGCACCCTTCTGGGCAGGCGGGCGGGCACCCTTCTGGGCAGCAGCGCCAGCGGCGGCGCCCTTCGCGGCGGGCTTCTTCGACTTCGACTTGGACGCGCGCTTCGGCTTGCCGGTCTTGATGCGCATGATGCCGCGGTCGATCGTGATGTGGTTGATCGCGTGGTCCGACTCGCCCTGCGAGCGCAGGTAGCCAGCAATGCACAGCGTCGTCGTCGTGCCGTTGATCACGCCGTTCGGGCCAACGTTCGCGATCGAGATCTGCACGGCGGCGTGGTCGTGCGCCTCAATCAGCGTGGTGGTCGCGTGGCACTTGCGCGGGATGTAGAGGTCGACATTCTCGCCCTCCTCGTTGAACATACCAATGGTGGCCATCGTTGCGTGCGGCGGGAGATGGAGCTGAGAGAGAAATAGACTCGAGGCTGAGCAAAGGGGTGGTGTGGGCACACTGTTGAGAGATAGGCAGGAGATGAATGGTGACGTGGTGGTCGCACAGTGATCATGAGCGGTGTGGCATGTGTTGTCAGCGTTGCGAGTCGGCCAGTGCAAGGCAGGGACGTAGAAAAAAACACAAAATACAAAGGCAGTGAGGAGAGGAAGAAGCAGCGAAGGAAGTCGAGCCGGGTGTGCGCTGTACATCCTCTGCGTCGTTTCGTGGTAGGCGCCATTTTCGCATGGAAACCCAATACGACTGCGTATGGCGAGGGGATGCCTTGCGCATAGTCACACACTTGTGCATGCGCACGCGCTGCTGCGTACCTTCACAGCCGGCCTAGCGCGCGTTTTGTTGCTGCATTTCGCATGGCTGCCTCGGCAAGCGTCGACACCGCCGCCACCGACACGCCTGACCATGCTGTGCGCGCCTGCCAGCCTGTGGAGCTGCGTGGTGTCGCTCTTTTCGTGTTTTTCTTCGAAGAAATGAACCTCTCTTGCACACACTCGCTCTCCCACTCGCACGCCCGGGTCATTCGCCACACCCACTGTCGTCATCGTCCTCGCCTCACCCCCCACCTGGCCTACCACTCACCATCACCTCGTCGAGCGAGCGGGAGGGGGGGCAAGAGAGAGAGGCGAAGAGGACAACGCAAGCGGGCACGCAAGCCGTTGCGAGAGCGCCAGAGAGAGGCGCGAAGAGAGAAGAAAGGAAAAATCATAAAACACAAATTTAAGCAACGCGCCAAAAGTGTTCGGTAAGCATGTGCGTGTGTGTGCGTGTATGTGTCGTTACACCGCGTCGGCTGCCGGCTCGTCTAGCAACGTCGTGCAGCCATGGAGGCGACGAAGCGACTGCCGGTGCGCTGCACAAATACATCCCACAAAGGTCACGGCTCATGCGCAACGTGGTCCAGCAATGAGGGTGAGGGATGTCACGTGGGAGGCGCACAGAGAGAAAAACGCGCGCTGCGAAGGCAGACACCCCACGACACCATATCTTTTTCTTTGTCATGACTATGCGGCCCTCACCTCGCCCCTCCCCCCCCCTTCCCTTGTGGTAGGTCTAGACCAAGCTGTATACAGACACACGCGCAGGTGTACACCGAGTCACATGCACCCCCGCTTGCCTTTGCCTTCTTTATACCGCGCCTTCCTCCTTTTCAACTGCCCTAAGCGCGGTTCTTGCGAGCCGGAGCGGCACCCTTCTGGGCAGGCGGGCGAGCACCCTTCTGGGCAGGCGGGCGAGCACCCTTCTGGGCAGGCGGGCGGGCACCCTTCTGGGCAGGCGGGCGAGCACCCTTCTGGGCAGGCGGGCGGGCACCCTTCTGGGCAGCAGCGCCAGCGGCGGCGCCCTTCGCGGCGGGCTTCTTCGACTTCGACTTGGACGCGCGCTTCGGCTTGCCGGTCTTGATGCGCATGATGCCGCGGTCGATCGTGATGTGGTTGATCGCGTGGTCCGACTCGCCCTGCGAGCGCAGGTAGCCAGCAATGCACAGCGTCGTCGTCGTGCCGTTGATCACGCCGTTCGGGCCAACGTTCGCGATCGAGATCTGCACGGCGGCGTGGTCGTGCGCCTCAATCAGCGTGGTGGTCGCGTGGCACTTGCGCGGGATGTAGAGGTCGACATTCTCGCCCTCCTCGTTGAACATACCAATGGTGGCCATCGTTGCGTGCGGCGGGAGATGAAAAACTGCGCTCGCTCGAAAGGGAGGGAGGCAAGGGTAAAAAGACAGCCGGAGAGTGTTCGCAAGGTAACAGATAGAGCGTGATGGGATGGAGGGGATGAATGACGGATGATGGGGCAGCCAGGAGAAAGTGCGAGTGAGCGAGCGAGCGAGAAGGAAGAGCGAACAGAGGAAGCGTTGTTTTGGTGCATTTTCTTTTGCATCGCGAGTGTTGGGTAGGTGGAAAGAGAGCTCACCGCCAAGACTAACCTACTCCTCTGTCATCCTCTTCTCATGATAGGCCACGGGAGATGAAATATGGAGAGCAAAGTAGGGCGCCGATAAGCCCTTCGCATACACCGTAGAGTGTTGGCGTTCCAGGCGAGCATCACCCAAGAGCGATACCCAGCATGTACGGCGGCGGTGCACACAACACACATGTCGATACGCTGCCGTAGATGTCGCTCTCTTGACAACTTAGATTACCCAATCGCTTTCCCCGGGCAAGCCAGATAGGGCGACATCGACGATACGCTGGCATGTTTCTTCTCTGTACTCCCAAGTGGGCTCGCCTGCCGATGTGTTCAACTTCAAAGGTGTTCGTCTTGTCCATCTTAGCGTGTGCGTTGCTGGGTGCGTGGAGACGAGCGCGCACGCCACGGAGCACACTACCGAGAGGACGGAGAGTATTGCAAGAGTGGAGGCATCCGAAAGGAGCGCCTCCACACGACCGAAGAGAATGGCGAGACACAGCCAAACAACAAAGAGAAGCAAGCGAACATAGAAGAGGAGGCGCGCGCGCGCATCTGTGTGTGTCTGTGTGTGTGTGTGTGTGTGTGTGTGTGTGTGTGTGTGTCGGAGGAGGACGAGGACGAGGACGAGGGGCGAAAGCCATGAAAAAGCAGGGCGGACATGAGCGAGATCAGGAGAATGTCTTCGGCAAACAACTTACAGAGCAGCTGTGCTCGTTTTCGCCTGTGGGGCATCGGTGAGTGGAGGGGCGAAGGGAGTGGGGAGGGAGAGGAAGAAACGCGCGCACTCGTCTGGGAGGAAGCACCAGACATGCGCACACGGAGGGGCCGTCGAAAGAGTGCGGGTGGGCGGATGCTGGCGAAAGCGGAAGAGGAGGGAGGGAGGGAGCTCACATAGCACCAGAACGTAGGGGCGGCATGCGCGGAGGGAGATTCAGCGACCCTCTACACAAGCCCCCCGGCACAAAAACAAGAACCCACAATAGCGGAAGGCAGTGAGGAGGGCACCCGGTGGGGGGCCGAGACGCAAAGAACGAAGAGAGACCTCAGCACGGACGCTCACACAAAACAAACCACGACGCAGAAAACGAGACGACGGCAAGCACAAGGGATGCAGAACAACAACAACACACATGTGGGCGCATGGCCTCCCCACCCCCGGCCTACTCCTCCCGCTCACCGCCTCACATGCCCACACCCCCAGAATCCCCAACAGAACGATAATAATAAAACGAGAGAGAGAAACATCAACAACCGAAAACGATCCGATTTAGATCTCGGTGCGCACTCCGACGCCCACCCACTCACTTATGCTCGCACGCCTCTCGGCTTCTTCGTCCCCATCACCCTTCTCGCCTCTACAACTCCGGTGGTGCGCCGAGGTTCTTCATGAGTTCGTCAAGATTCAGCTCTGGTGTCACCGGCGGCGGTTCAGCGGTTGCGTCGTCGTCGGGCTTCAGGTAGCAGCTCATCGGTGGTTCCTTGAAGTCGCCATAGCTGGACTGAGTTTGTGTTGGGGGAGCAGAGGGAGCCATCTGTTGGGGCTGCAGCGGAATCCCAAGTACACTGACGCCACCGCCCGTGCTGCACGACGCGACTCCGCCATTGCCACTGCTGCTCTTCTCATTCGCCACCGCCGATGCGAAGAGCGCGGGTGGGTAATTAGTTTGAAGAGCCGAGGCGTCGCCGTTGCTGAGGCTGGGCTTGTCGAGCAGCCCCGATCCGTTCGCAACTTGCAGGAGCAGCTCCGCGCGTTCGTGGTACATCTCCAGCTTTGATCGGACTTGAAAGAGAAAGAAACGACGCGCTTCATTGCTCTCGATCATCGCCGCGCGCTTCGACGCCTCTGACGCGATAACCTCCATCGCTGTTGTGTAGCAGCGCGCCGCCGTGAGCGGGTTTCCGTCCTCTCTCTCTTCGCTGCGCGCCAGCTCGATCATCTGAGCCGCGTACCGGAGTTGATCAGCGGCGGCCATGACTCAAGACGGTGGTGATAGGGAAGGGGATTGTGTGTGTGTGTGTGTGTGAGGGATGGTACCCGCTTGCCGTCGCCTTTGCCCTTGTGTATGAACGACAGCAGTTGGGGGAAAACAAAAGCACAGAGTCGCCGTCGAAGTACTGAAGAGCGCCCAAGACAGGGAACAGCACAACAATCCAAGAACAGAGTGAGAGCAAGAGCGATGTGCGTGATAGGCGGAGGCGGCTCGGAGGAGGCGTGACTCGATGTGGCAGTTGAGGGAGGAAACAGACGGCAAGAGGAGGTACAGCGTAAACGGAGCAACGACACAAAACTCGAAAAAAAAGACAATTTGGGGAGTTCGACTGCGTGGCAGATGGCGTAATGAGGAGATGAACGTGGGAGGACAATGAGGGATACACACACACACACACAGAGAGAGTGGGAGAGCGGGAGAGGCGGACGATGTGTGCGCGGTGCGGATGCCTTGATAAAATAGAGAGGCGCGGTGCGTAGGGGAGGGGGAGTGCCAGAGCAAGCATGTAAGCTGCTGTGCGCAGCACCGGAGGTGCGAGCGCGGCCTGCACAAGCGCAAGGAGTTGAAAAACGCAGCATTGCGCACGTGCATTCCAGCAGCACCGCCTTCTGGCTCCTGTTCGCTGCATCGCTGCACAGTGCCGCGGACGCAGCAGCTCCCAGCCATCGCTTTTTTTTTTATTTCCTTCTTTGGCCGTCATCGTGCACCCCCGCCCGCCCGCCTGCGAGAGTGGGGAGGAGGAGGAGGAGGAGGAGTGGGGGGCAACGGACTCATGACTAAAGGAAGAAAAACAAGAAAAGTGACGCTGCTGGCGGCGATCAATGCAGCGAATCGCAACAAACAATACACACACATATATATATATACATATATATATATATATGTATGTTCGCATGAAACGTGAAGAGCGCCCGCGTGCGTGTCTGCACATTCAAGTTGGACCCGCTCCCTCTTCTCCGCATGCTCCCGCTCTGTGTCGCACGCACGTATATTGTGCGAGCATTGTCTGCCGTCCCACCACCTCCTCATGCGCCGTGCCGCCACACACTGCATGAGCACCACCAGATAAAGGGAAGCCATCAAACAAGTGCAGTCTCCTTCCTGTTGGACATCCAGGTAGCTTCTGTTGGAAAAAAAGAAGGGGGCGGGGCAAAGAGCTCCGTGAGGCGCGCGGCACACAAACACACACACACACACACGATACCTAGGAGGCCCAAATCGGTGTGCGCGCGTGTCGCTCTTCGTTCCCTGCCCTGAGCTGGTGCGTATGCGCGCCTTCGCTTGTGCGTAGTGTACATGAAAACGGGTGAAAAAAAAAACAACAACAACGAGAAAAACACACAAAAAGAGGAGAAGCGACGGTGTGTACATTACAACCAGAGCGGACAGAGAAGGGCGCTAGAACGGCAGGGGAGGGGAGGGGAAGGGAGGGGAGGACGTCGCAGACAACACACCACACACAACACGCAGGCAAACGTGGCATGACGGCGAAGGACGCTAGGTGGACGGCAACAGCGGCAAGCGCATTGCCTACCCACGCGCATACCAATGCGAGCGTCCATTGTGCGCACCGCCAGGGGAGAGATGGACGGACCACGGCGGCGGTGCGAGATAGAGAGGGCGAAGGTTGAAGGGGAGGAAAGGCTGCAACTACTCACAGAGCTTGTGGCAGTGCGGGTCGGCCTTGTCGATCGAGGCCGCCTTCTCCATTGCGCGCATGGCTGACAAAACGCCGGTGCTCACCCGCGATGCAGCGTGCGCCTCGCCGGACTTGAGGGTGCCGTGCGCATTGCGCAGCAAGCCCAGCTCGCGCGTCGCGGTCGTTAGCTGGCCGGCCATCATCTCTCCCGCAGTGGCCAAGGGGCTGGTGTGGGTGTCACGAACGTCCGCTGGACCGCCAGGGTTTCCGGGCAGCTCTGGCAGCAGCCCCTGATCGATGAAGTCGCTCTTGTAGATGGACATGGTGACGTAGTGCTCTTTCTCAAGGCGCCGGCTCACCGCACACCGCTTCTGCTCCACCGTTGACAGAAACTGCGGGTTCGTGCGGTCGTTCGTGTCCAGCGGGGCACCGCTCGATGATCCGCGCAGCGTCCTAGAGGAGTAGTTCTTCCCGGCGAGATGGCGCAGGAGCGCCGCCTTGTCCGGGTTCGCGGAGGCGTCCAGGTTGTGGGCTGCAAGGCTGCGCGCGAGGCTCAGCGGCAGCTGCAAGGGGTGAGCCTGGCTCGTGTCGCCGTAATCCCAGGAGGTGCACACGTATGTGCCCACCACACCGTCCCCAGGCACGCAATCATTCCACGTGTGGCGGTGGTCAGCGGTGTTCTCGAAGACTGGCGTCCACGTAGCGTTGGGGCTCGCGTGTTTCCGTGGCAGCAGCGACTCCTTTGATGTGATCTTCGGCGCAAGGTCGGCGCCGTCGTCCTCCATCACGCCGTGCGGCTTGAGCAGATCCGCATTGTAGGCGGCAGCGGCGGCTCCCGCGTAGCACACCGGATCATGCACGGCGCCACCAGCGACGTGGCGGGGTGCCTGGTAGTCATCCTGGTACACTGTATGCGGATGGCTGCCGTCCACCAAGACAACGTGAGCGGAGGCCGCGGGGAGATACCAGTTGTGCTGGTATGCCGTGCCGTTATCCTGGCCTCTCATCCTTGCCGCAGCCGCAGAAGCGGCCGAGCCTTTCAGCGTGGCGGCCAGCCCGGCCATATTCTTCACGGAGCGGTCCTTGTGTGTGTAGTCTACTTGGTAGATAGTGCGGTCGTCGCGGTCGCCTGTGTCAACGCCGTAGGCAAAGATGGGGCGGTTGCGCACTTCGCCGCTGATTTCCTGCTCGAAACCGCCCCCGCTGCCGCCGTCGCTGCCTGTCAGACTGGGATCGCGGTTGTAGTCGTAGTCGTAGCGAGTCATGTAGGTCGACATCATGTTGGCTGGCCCGTGCGGGGGCAGCAAGCACGCCTCACCCGCCGCATCGTCCCTGGACGTGCTCATGGTGCACCGATAAACCTCTTGACTAGCAAAGACAGATGCCGGAGCTACGGTGACGCTGGGTAGCGGCGACACGGTGCGTAGAAGGGGCAGAGGCGGCGGTCACGTGTCTCGGGCTGTGGGTGTGTGGGCTGCAATAGCACAGGAGAAACCGCTTGAGAAGAGCAAGAGAAGTAGAATGCAGCGCTGCTGATGATACACGCACAGGATTTCGCACCGACACAACCGCTTCCGTGGCAGTGGCGTATCGCGGGCGAGAGGGTAAGCGGAGGCAGCAACAACAGGAGTGGCGGCACTATAGAAAAGTCGCACCGAGCAGAGGAAGAGAACCATCGTGCATACATACCTGTGAGAGAGGGGCCTGTGTCTTCAAGTGCGCCATGTGTCAGGACGCGTGGCGGCGCATCCATCGGCGTCATTGCCCCGCACGCCTTCCCAGCCTGTCATGCGCATCAGCAGAGCAAGCGCGCCCGAGAACGTTCACAAAGGCGCGAGATCAGCAGCAGCAGCAGCGACAGCAGCAGCGACAGCAGCAGCAGCGACAGCAGCAGCAGCGACAGCAGCCCGTGCGAGCAGATGCACTTCGCTTTTACGCCGCTATTGTTGTTTGACGAAACACGCCACGGATGTGCCAGCCGCACACGGGCAGCCATGGAAAAAAAAAGAAAAAAGAAGTAGGTATATATGCGAGCCGCGGCTACATACACATCCCACACACACACACACACACAGATGGCACCTCGACTGTGTTTTGCAAAGTGATGGGGCCTGCAAACTCACCCCTTCCTCCCTCCTCGTGCACACGTGTGCATGTGCGTGTAAGGAGGGGACACTCACAAAAAGAGAGGGAGATAGCGAGCCGCCATCACCCGTGCATGCGGTCACCGCGGTGCATCATCCATCCTGTCTCGGTGACGGATAATGCACGATAGCCAGCAGCGATACGAGCTCATCAACGCAGAGTTCCGTAAAAACAGTCGTCGACGCAGATGCCTTCAGCTTGCACACCTCCACATCGCTCCCAACTTGCGCTGCAGCAGAGGCAGGTGTGGATGCGATGACCTCATTCCACGCCGCACGACAGCGCCGCTGAATAGCTGTGGCCTCCATGATGCGCGCCAGCGGTTGCTCACGGTAGAAGTCCAGTATCGAAGCGAGCTCCGCTACGCCCCGCGAAGCTTCCCCTGCCCCCGCCGCGCACTCGTTCATGTGCGGCGCTGTGCCGTTGCGCAGCTGCTTGCTCTCGCCTCCGCTTGCTGCTCCATGTGTGCCGAGCACGTAGACTGCGTATGCCTTCAGGAAGTTGGTAAACGGCGTCGCCGCGGAGTGGTGCTGCAGCCCAACCGCCGCCGCGCATGGTGAGGGGCCTGAAGTGGGGTAAGACGTCCCCTGTGCACCCCAAACTCGCGGTGCTGCCCGGAGGTCTGCAGGGCTCGCTGGTGGCGGAGAGTAGGAAGGTGTGAAGGCCGTTGCTGAGCGTGCCATCGCTGTCGTCACTGCCACCTCCTCACCGGCTGGAATGGCAACGTGGCGAACGGGAGGTGCCTGGTTGGCCCATCCCCGCTGTTCCACCGACGCCAACAGAGATGATGCTTGGAATGCAATAACTGGCCCGGCAACATCGTCGGCATCTGCGCCGCTCACGTGCTGCACTCGCTCTTCGCAATCGCTCTCCAGTGTCGCAGGAAGACGATGCGCGTCCACACCATCTTCATCGAAGCTCACCTCCGTGCCTAGCGACGCCTCCTGCGCGTCGCCTGTGTGCTGCTGTTGCGATGGTCGCGGCATCGATGACGAGGCCGGGAGCAAGCTCGGTGTGTGGTCGGCGAAAAACTGAACCGCGAGGCTGCTGCCCAGCTGCAGGTGCTTCTCACTTTCACCTTCTGGCGCGCTGAGGTCCTTCTCAGGCAGCTGCAGCAGGGATTGCCCGTGCAGCGAAGCATCAGCAGAGACCACTCCGTCGTCGTGATAGTGCACATCTTTCTCTCCAGGTGTCTTGGTGTTCGCCGCTTCGACGACACCGATAGCAGCCTCCGCCTGAAAGACTCCTTCGCCGTTCTGGGAGGTCATGGCATGTTCGGCCGCCGGTAGGGTCATCAGCGGCGGCGCATCATCTGTCGCCGGCGTCACGGCGGGCACAACCGTCACCTCCTCCGCAGACTCAAGCAGCTGTGCCCCATAAGTTGGCCATGCCTCAGCCACCTCCTCCACAACTTTATCGGTGGGAGTGCTTGGTGCGCTGGCTCTCCCTGTGGAAGGACCTGAACGGTGTGCCTGTTCCTCTCCAATCTGCTCCAACCGACTCTGCTGCTGCTGCTGCCGGAGTCGCTGCGAAGCATGTGAGTCGAAGGAGCTCGAAGACGCCGAGGACGATGTCGTTGACGACCATCGCCATGTGCGCGGTGCAGAAGCGGCCGATATCGAGACCCCTTGCGATATCTCCACGACAACACTCGAGCAGGCATGCGCAGCGGTCTCACCGGCTTTGTGAAGGTCGGTTAGAATCACTTCTTTGGTCGGCGGCGGCCCTCCGTGACGCTCCTCATCGGCCACCGGTGTAGCGGTGCCGACTTCTTTACACACCCCCTCCACACCCCGCATGCCCGCAGCCTTATCCTTGCATAACTGCGCTTCGGCAGCAGCAGCAGCAGCTATATCTGCTGCAGGGGCCATGAAGGCGTCGGTCTCCTCAGCCACAATGCAAGTCACTGTAGCGGGCACGGGTCCTGCCTGGTCCTCCCGTCGCTCTGTCTCCGGCGCCTGCGGCCTCTCCTGCGAGACTTCATCGTTGGCCACCAAGCGAGAGGCAGCAGCAGCCTCGGCGACCATTGTCGACTCAGGTGGTGATGCAGGCACGCTGAGTGGCTCTAGCGGCAGCGCGGGCGGCGGCAGTGGCGTCCCTGCCACTTTTCGAAACGTCTCCGCGACCTCTGCGACGCCGCGCGTAACGTGAATCTGCACTGCAGTCTGCCCCTCGCCGTCGGCTATTAGCACGAGCACGTTGCGACCGTACAGCCCCATGACAATGAAAGGCCCAGGCGGCAGTGATGGCGTCGGCGTCTTGTCTGGCTTTGATGCACCGGAGAGCTGCGCAGCGGCAGCGTGAGACGATAGGGCACGCGGTACAAGTTGATCGGCGTGCACAACGCCGAAGTGCGCCTCCATCAGCGCCGAATTGGTGTTGCACTCGAGCATTACACCGAAGCGGCCAGGCACGAAGACACGGGCGCCTTCTTTCACAAACAGCGGCGCAGCGGCGGTGAGCGGTTTCTGCGAGGGCGACGGGGGTGACAGTGAGAGAGGAGCGGACGTGCCGCTGTTCTGCTCGTCGGCCTCACTGGGCCGCAGCGACGCTTCCTGCCCCGAATCCTCGGGCGGCGCTCCAGTAACAGCTGATGACCGCGCAGAGGGAGGTGCAGATCCTTCGGCATCGGCGACAGAAGCAGCAGGGGACACCCCCGTCGCACCTGGCGACGGGTCTACCAGACCGTGGCGACCGCGAATATCGCATGCGTCGTGGCACCCAATGAGCGGTTCCGCCCACGCACGCATGTCCTTCCAGCGATACCCGGCCGGCGGTTGCGATGCCAGCGATGAAGTCGAGGGGTCGGTTGCGTGAAGTACGACACCGCGACACGTTCCCACCTGCGATGACGCTGCATCAGGGGTTGTTGCGGTAGCCAACACAACCGGTCGAATCCACGGGATTCCAAATGCGACGCCGAGAAACACCACCTCCTCAGGCGGCCGTGTCAGCTGATACACGCGGTTTGACTGCACTCGGAATACTTGCTGCAAGTTCAGCGAGGGCGCGTGGCCGCACATCGGCAGACTCCAGCGCAGGGGCGGGCTCAGGTACGCAAGTGATGTCGAGGGCGGGACAGGCGGCGTTGTAGCTAATGACGTGGACGGCGACGGCTCGCCAGACGCGGGGGCCTGGTAAGAAGGTGAGGGTGAGGCTGCGTCAGTACTGCCATTGCGGCTCGGCTGTGCGTTCACAAGTCCACCGTTTCCCTCAGCAGCAGCACACCTTGAGGGCCTCGGCAGCACCGGGTAACGCAGTGCAGCGCCAGAGGCGCCGGCGGCGGTGCTCTGCTCGCTCGTTGTGTCGTCCAGCTCCGCATCTCGATAAAAGTGAACCAACTTCGCCACCTCACACACCAGCAGCGGGAGGGGGCACAGTCGCCATCCCTGCGGCTGCGGCACTCGCTGCGCAAACGCCTGCGCGTCCACGTACGCGAATCCGGCGTCATCGTAGCCCAGCAAGACGGCACGGTGGTAGTTGACCGCCTCCGACCACCACTGCCGAGGCACTTCCACCGGCCCCGGCCCCGGCGGGGGTGGCGGCTGCTGCTGAGGGATCCTGCCGTCGAAGAGAAGCAAAGCGCACCTGGTCAGCTCATCATCCAGCG
Source organism: Leishmania major strain Friedlin (assembly GCF_000002725.2). Taxonomy (NCBI): domain Eukaryota; phylum Euglenozoa; class Kinetoplastea; order Trypanosomatida; family Trypanosomatidae; genus Leishmania; species Leishmania major. Next base: position 297,986 of record NC_007252.2, on the reverse strand, counting down.
CTGCCACCAACGCCGCGGACACCGTCAGCTCCGTGCCGTGGGCAAACGTGAGCGGCACGAGTTGCTCCTCCGAGGTCGTGCCTTCACGTGCGCCTGCAGTGTCGCTCGACACAGTGGACTTGCCGTCGCCAGCGTCAGAGGCGTCTGCTGGCGCGTGTTCCGCATCGATTTTCTCGGTAGCAGCAGCCTCTGACGACGAGGACGCCCCTCGCGACGTCGTGCGCGATGGTACCGCCGACGACTGCACGGACGACGACGACGAGATGAATTCCACTTTGAACTCCTCCGGGGGTGCCGATGGCATCGCAGCAGCAGCAGCAGCCGTCGAGGTCTGCGGCCCTGCTGCATCCTCCGGAGCCCGCCGGGCAGCTGCGGGTGCTGTGACCTTCTGTGTGGGCTTACAGCCAAGGGGCCGGGATGGAGGGGGTGTGGGTAGATGGTCAAGACGTGGCGACAGCGGTGGTTGCTGCAGCAGCGGTGGTGAAGCACCCCGGAAAGAGGGCTGCGACAGGTGAAGACGCACACGTCCACCTTGAGGGGTGATGAGGTGCACAAAACCGCCGCTGCCACTGTCGGCGTGCTCGTAGCCCCCAAAACAGAGCGGCTCCAGCCGCATGGCAGCGGCGGCAGCAGCCTTTGGTGGTACTTCGCCGGTCATGGCAGACGAGAAGAGGTGCGTGGCGCTGGTGAAGGAAGGGGAGGGGACTGAGGATATGCTAGTGGACGCAACCATGACGACGTGACATGTACATGCGTGTGTCGAGGGCCTTACCTATGGGAGGAAACGAAAGGCAGCGGCAGGAGGCTGAACAAGACCTAGAGCACACCCTCACATACGCTGGGAGAGAGCAACTGGGATGGTAGAGGCCGCCTTCGGGTGAGCGTCGGCGCGCGTATGCGTGCGTTGGTGAGATAGAGGAGGACCGAGGGTGTATGATAATATGTTAAGAGGTGCGCCTCTACCTTCTCCCTCTTCCGAAACAAACTACGATCAGCGTATCTCCCCCCGCCCCCTACCTTTCGTTTCGGTGACGCTGGGCAGCACTCCCTTTCTTGTTCGTTTTTGTTATGAGTGCGCGGTGGTGGTGGTCGGCGCTGGCACGCACGCGATCGTGAATGAGGGCTACATACGCCATGGTCGGTGAGCACACCGACACATGCAAAGAGCGGCAGACGCGCACACGCGTTAGGTTATGCCATCAGGGGGGAGAAATGGACGAGAGAGGGGAGGACATCAGTGAGAAACGTGGTCGTGGGGGAGGGGGAGAAGAACACCGAGAAAGGCACAAGTAAACGATTGAAGCAAGACGATGAGACAAGCCATGCGAAGTCGTGCACAATGCTGCGCTGTGCATTGTGCACGCGCCCGTAGCGTGGCCCTCGTCCACGTGCTTTGCCCTTGGGCTTTCGCTATCGTCTTGAGGACTGGATGACGCAGAGTCGCATACGCCGGCCACGCGCACATACATGCAGATCGCTGGGCACAAACGCGTCATCGCCTACCGTGCGCACCCACCCCTACCCCCATGCAGAAGAGGCGTGCGGCAAAGTGGGCGCGCGTGTGCTTCTCTGTTTCGTTTGTCTTTGTTTTCTAAGAGTTACTCCCAGGGGGGTCCACCTTCTGCTTTCTTCCTACTTCTCCCTTCTTGTCGGACCTCGCCCTCCCCCTCATTAATGGCAGCGACAGCAATATCCCTCCGCAACGTCGTGGCGTAGCAACGCGTCGCCATCGGCTCCCTTATCCGTTCCATATCTCTACTAGGCACACAGAAGCTGTGTACATGCGCGTCTGTGTACGGGGCGTCGAGTGTGAGCGTACGCAACCGTTGGAAGTCAGCAGCCATGAGGGGGAAGGCAAGAACAACAACAATGTAACGCCTCAGTCGCCCATGCAGACACGCACACGCCGTTTCCCATGATGGGTTGGAGCAGGGGCAGAAGGAAGAGGTGCAGGGGCCTCAGACAAGATGTGGCAATACCGTTAGGGGTGGGGCGCGGGATGGGGGAGGGGGGCGGCCAAACCACGAGTGCACTGAAGCGCATCCATAACCTTTTCCAGAGGCGAAGCACACAACACGAGAAACCAGCGCTTGCGCCGTCACGAGGGGAGGGCCAGGAGAAGTAGAAGAGAAACCCGTGAGGTGCACAAGACGAAGGGGGTTGGCTGATTCGTTGGTCACAGAACATGTACAAGGGCTCCCACGCCACGCCTGCGTGCCTTATGTGGAGGATCGTGTAGTACAGTGAAAAAAGAGTCCGGTGAAACAGATGCATAGAAACCCATGCCAGTGGCATCGACACAGATACAAAGTAGCTAAAAGTTGAGACACACGTACAGCCAGACGAGAGAGACGTACACAAGCACAGCGGACGAACCAGAACGCCACTGCGGTCACACGTACAGGCCAAACCGAACAGTTCACACGCAAACACCGGTGCAAGCACAACACGCTGCTGCTCTACGGCCACGCCAGCACATGCCCACGCGTGCACGGATGGCGTGCGGCGGATGAGAAGGGGGAGGGGGGGAAGCATCGCTGACGGAGCACACAAACGAGCATAGGCACAACCTCTACTTCTTTTCTTCGTTTGTTTGCTTTAACGTGTCCGTTTCGCCGCCGTGGGGCGCGTGAGCTCGAAGCCCCCCCACCACCACCACCACCACTCCGCCACTACACGGCCGATCACACGCCCCCACCACATCGCGTCGTGCGAAGCAGCCCTAGAGACGCGCTACAGCAATACGCCGGCTCAGTCGTCCAAGCACGGCTTCCGCCTCAAGCACGGGCCACCACCGCCGCCCCGCAGGTCGCCTCGCAGCAGCTACCGTCGTGCCGGTCGCCACGTGCTGCATCCCTCGCGGTGGCTCAGGCTCCCCACCCACCAGTAGGCAGTGTGAGGGCCGGGGGTCAGATACGCTCGGGTCGCGCGGACACGCTGCCCATCATGCGGGTGGGTCAGACGCGTGCACTGCAGCAGGTCGCTCCGACGCCACGCCATCCAGGGCCTGGCCGCCGACATCAGCAGCAATCAGTATCTGTCACCTCCTCGCATCGTAGGCGCCTGACCCTGCCAGCGCTAGAGGTAGGTGGGTATTGGCACGGGTGGAGGGGAGGGGCGGTTGTGCTCTCGCTCAGAGAGGGGGTGTGCTGGGCCCTGTGATGCCATGCATCGAGAGGTGTGCCCTCCTCCCTGGCATCCGGGGGCACACTCTCCAGCGACGCTCCTAACCGTTGCGCTCTCTTGCCCTCAGCAGGCGCTTGTACGTTCTTTGGAGTTGGGTAACGATGTATAGGAGGCAGCCCGCTGTGGCGAGTCGAGAATTACCGTTTTCATGCTGTTGTTGTATGCATCCGTGGAGGAAGTGGAGAGCGGTACGGACAAGCTCAGTGACAAGGAGCTGTCGCTGTCTGTGCCATTACCGCTGCTCGTGAAACGCAGACGCTGATCCGTGGAGGGCATGTGTGCTCTGGGTGACAGCGGCAGCGCGGCGGCGGAAGTCGCAGGCTCGGGTTTTCCTGCAGAAGCACCCGTCACCGCCGCCGCCGTTGCTGTCACCTTGTCGACGGCTGCCACGAGGGCAGCGCTGGTGACGGACGCGCTCGCCTTCGGGGACTCCATCACCACCTCCGAGAGTTCGCCGTTCTTCAGGAATTGCTTTGCCCGGCGCTTCAGCAACCTCTTCGAGCCCACCAACCACGGCTCTGCCGGCCGCGACATGGCACTGTACTCGTGCACCGTAAAGGATAACCCCCCGAGCTGGGTCGCGTAGATGGAAGCGGCCTTCGGTGGGATGTGGCTCACGACAACCTGGTAGAAAAGATCTAGCCCCTCCTGCGCGCTGCCCTTGTAAGAGGTGGAGAGAGACGGAGGCGGCGGTGCTGCCTTCGTTGGAGTGGTCGCAAGGACTGGAGGAGAGAGCGCCGTCGCCCCCTTCTGCGTGTCGTGTGCTGCGGCTGGGCCACCGTTGATGGACGGCGAGCACTCTGCAGAACTGGCAGCAGGCGGCCGCCCGTGCCGATCAGCAAACAGCGCCCGCGACGGCGGCGCCTTCCAGACGGCGAAGGAGGACGAGGCGGTGGAGGGGGCGGCGATGCCGGAGCTGCCACCATGCTGCAGTGCATCACTTCGCACGCGGCGGCGACCCGCCGCAATGCGGCGCTGCGGCCCCAGCGCCGCTGCCTCCCACGCCTTTAGCTGCTGCTCCTCGTGCAGCATGTCAGTGAGATACGACTTGAGGTCGAGCAGCTGCTTGTCGTCGACCTCCGACGGGTACAGCGAGTGCTCAAACTGAATCGCCTGCAGCATTCGCTGCCGCCGCGTCGGTCTGCCGGCGGCGGAAAGTGCAAGCACCTCGGGTGACGATGGGGCGGTGCGCGGGCGGTCAGTGCCACTGCCAACGCCATTAATCACGTTGGTGTCACCGCCGGGGTGGCCAAACTGAGATATCGACGCCTGAATCGACGCCTCGGCGATTTGCTGCAGTCGCTCTCGCTGCGGTAAGCTGTAGAAGGTCGCCCGGTCATAAACACGCTGCATGACGTGCTCCTGCACGTACTGCCGCAGCGCCGCGATGTGCGTGGTGTCGATGATGGTGAAGTCGCCACGTGGCGCCTTGCTGCAGTAGTCCGTCTGAATAACACGGAGGATGTGCAGCGGGTCTTTGAAGCGGCTCATGGCGCTCGCGTTGTGGGTGTTGAAGACATGGTAGTCGAGGGCCGTGTCAGGCTCCCACATGTACCCCTCGCAGGCACCGATGTACCGCGTGTTGTGGCGCAGATGATAGGCGCAGTCGATGTTCGCCATGAAGCAGGCGTCAAAGAGCACTGCTTCGAAGACACGCGTGCCGAAGACGTCGGCGAGCTCGTGCACCTGCAGCGAGACACGGTTCTGTTCTAGCTCCACATAGTCACCCATGCCATGCCCGCCATACACAAAATAGCTTCGGCCCGGATCGTGCCAGCGATGCACGAAGCTCTCAAACATGTCATGCTGGTAGCCGCGAACCTTGGCATAGTTCTTGAGCTGGTATTTGTCGCCGTCAATGCGAGCCTCGAAGCTGCCGCCGTCGCTGTTGAAGGCGAGCAGCGCCATGTCCGTCACGCCGCGAATCTTCTTCATCTGCAAGAACTTCCAAAACGGCCATGCTGTGACATCGTTGATGGAGGCGCACAGCACCAAGAGGCGGTTGGGGTAGCGCTTTGGGGGCATGACGCCACGATCGAGACACGTGTCTGCCTCCGCGCTGCGCTCTCTGTCCGCGTGAAGTGCCTCTGTCAGCGTTTGCGTGTACACGTTCTTTTTTCTTTCTTGTTTTTTTTTGCTTGCTACGTGTGCCTACACAGGAAGGAGGGAGCGCGGATCTGCATAGCACGCGCACCCACACTCACGCACATACCACCACCACCACCACCACCGCACACCCCGTCGAGACAAACACAAGTGTAGAAAGCAAGAAAAATAGATTAGGGCGCTGCAAAAGAAACACACGAAAGGGTACAAGTAGGAGAAAGTCCCGCGTGAAACGGCCACGAACTCGCACGACGTTGCCGGTGCTCCCCGACCTCTTCCAAGATTCGGCACGTGAGAGGGAATTCGATCGAATTCTAACCCAACGGTACACACACACACACACCTGTCTCTCCCTAGCGGCGCGGCGCGGCAGCGGTCAAAGACCGTGACAAGACGACAACGAGAGAGAAGAAGGGAAGGAGAGAAGGACAGCCGAAAAACGCGCAGGCGGCAGAAGTAGCTCCTGGTGCAAGAGACCCGACCGGAAGACAGCACACATACACATACACACACACCGTGTGTGTATGTGTATGTGTATGCGTATGTGTGTATGTATGTATGTATGTATGTGTGTGTGTGTGTGTGTGTGTTACGTAAAACAAACAGTGACGGGGGAGTACTGTACAGAGTGATGAAGCGTAAGGCAACCTTCTCCAAGCGAAAAAGAACACAAACGCTGCAGACCAATGAGGAGTGAAACTGAGGAACAAAAAAAAAGCGACTGGGGAGGGCAGGGGAGGGGAGACGCACCCACGGGCCGCGTTGGCAAAAAAAAGATCGCCAACAGCTCCCACACGCACACGCGCACCCGACGAAGAAACACGGCGGTGATCCAACAAGAGAGGAGGAGGAGGGGGGGGGGGGGTACAAACGGGTTGGGTGAGAGAGACAGAGAGACAGAGAAAGAAAAACGTGGGGCGGAGGTCAAGACCACGAAGGAGTCAGTGATGCGCACCGTGGCAGTCGTCGCCCCAAACCCACCGACGGGAACAGGAGAGGGTGGGAGCCGATAGAGAGCGTGAGGCAGAGAGAGACCAGGTCAGATATAATCCGGAGGGGAAGCGGCGCGGCGTAGAGGCGTGAAAGACAGGAAACAACAAAAAAAAATGGCAGGTATTTCGTATTCGTATATGTACTCATTAACTAGCAGAAAATCTGGTGCGCAAGAGAGAGGGAGGGAGGGAGGGAGGTGGTTGCCAGGGGCGGGGGGAGGAGGGTCCAGCGAGACTCCGTTTTTCCAAGGCCGCGAATGGACAGAAAAGGAGGCAGAAAGCAGGAGACCGGGGAAGGAGGACAAGAACAGCTTATACACCTCTGCTGGCCGCACCACACAATGACCTCCCCCCCTCCTTTCCTCCTCCGCTGCTGCGAAATTGCCTGCCGCTCTTGCGTGTGCACGTGTCTGCGTTTGGTTAGGTGAACTGAAGTGCGCGTGTGCCTGCAGCTGTGCGTGCAACCGCGTGCGCGCCTTCACGCAAGAGCAGAGCAGAGCAGAGCAATATGTCTAGACGTGCTCTCCTTCGTTTTGTGTTACCGGGTGTGCCTAATACTCTCTTGTGCGTCTTCGTCTGTGCTTCTGTTTCGTTGCCTTCGGTTTTCGACCCACTTCACCACGCACCGTCGCACGCTTCGCTCTCGGCTTTCCACTCCCGTGCGAAGCCGACGCAAACAAACAAAAACAAACAAACAAACAAAAAAAACGGTGTCAAGAGGGGATATGGGGCGGCACAGCACACGGCACAGCGGCGCGCGAGCCGGTTGGCAGGACGAAAGCGAAGTGGGGAGGAGTTGCTCTGAAAAAAGCGGGGGAAGACGAAACCAAGAAACAAAAACAAAACAAAATAACAAAAAAAAAACGCAAGCGAGAAAAAGAAAGTTGATGCGAAACACGAAACGAAAAAAGAAAAATAAATGGTAGAATCTCTGTGATGGAAGGGAGGGAGGGCGCAGGAGCCGTGCACAGGCACGCGCACGCCGTCGTGTATGCCTCGTGAAGGGAAGGTGCGCAAGTGGCCGCGTAGGTGCCTCTCCCTCTCTTCCTGCCTTTGTGGTTTCTTTTGTTTTTTTTTCCGTCTCGCTGCTTCTCCTCTTCTTTTTCCCTGACAGCTGCTGCGTGGGTGCGTGTGTGCATGTTTGGTCAGAAGGGAAGAGGGAGGGCGCCATCCATCGTGGTGCGCGCAGAGAGAGAATCATAGCAATGAGGAAGGGGTTTGAGCGTGGGTCATCAATACATGAAAGCAAGAAGGTTGAAAGACGTCCGGAGATGCGGCGGGCGGCCACCAGCATCACCACCACCCCACACACGCAAGCGTATTCGGTCTCGCTGCTCGTGGTGCAAGGGCTGCAAACGGCAGCCTTACCCTTGACCAGCCTCCTCGTCGCTTCGCCTCGCCTATAGTCACGCGAGAAAAACAAGCGGAATTTTAAAAACGCAAGGACGGGGGCAGCGCCAGCGCTCAGTCACAGGATGCACGCATGTATGGGTGGAGGATGGAATGGGGAGGCGCAGCGATAAAACGGAGATGACACCCGGTGGCCGTGAAGTAGGGCACCGGAAGCGGGAGGGAGAGAGGGAGGGGCCGATCCCCGTATGTTCATTAGTTTTTTTGTGTTGTTGTGTCAGTTCCTTCCAGCACTTGTGGCAGTCTCTCTGTTGCACTTCAGCAGGGAAGGCCTCGTCACGCCACTCTTCCCTGGACACGGACCTAAGGTCTACACGCGCGCACCACGGCAAAGGAAAAGCAACGACACATACACACACCGACGGCAGAGAGCAAGTACACCAGAAAACGCAACGAACACAAGCAAGGAGAGACCACGCAAGCGAACTCGCTTACCAGTTCGCCTTCACTGCAGCCGAGGAGCTACGGCGCGAGGCGCAGAGGTATGCGCACGCCAAGCCATGAAAGAAGTGGAAATGACGGACTCCCCCCCCCTCCTTCTCTCCCCTGCGAGGGAGCGAGAGCGAAAATGCTTGACGACCGGCAAGTAAGAGCACGATGCATGGTCAAGCCGAAAAGAGAATGGGAGAAGACCGCGTAACAGGGGGGTGGGTAGTCCAACACAGACACACAGGCACCATATTCGAAACGACGAGCCGCTTGATATGGTGCGGCCTGCTCCTGCGTCGCTGTTGCTCGGCTTCTTGCTTCATGTATGCACGCTCCTGCCTCTTCCGATCCTCTGCCACACCCTTTTCCTCCCCACCAGCGATTCTGAAGGGGCTCTTTGGCGTTTCTAGTCATAGTACCGCTCAAGCTCGTGCTGTGCCTCCTCAGAGGCCTGATCGCGCACATCGCGGTAGTACACCCGCCGCTCCATCTGCCGCAGTGACTGCCGCATCAGGTCCAGCTCGCTGTGCACACCTTTCATCTCCAGCTGGTAGCGCTCCTCTATGCGCCTTCGGTGGCTCACCTCAGCCTTGAGCTTGTGTCGCAGCTCGGCCACGAGCGCATCTTTTTGAGCGATGACTTTGGCGTTTTCCTGCGCTTGTGCGAGGGCACCGCGGCGGCATTCCTCCAGCTCTGCGTGCAAGGACTGCACCTTGGGGTAATACTGGCGTGACATGCGCTGTTCCGTAGCGTAAACCTCGTTGTGCTGCCGGCGACGCTCCTTCTCCGCCAGATCGAGCGCCTCCTGCAGTGCTGCGCGCAGCCAATCCACCTGCCCGCGAACATCGCGAAGCTGCTTTTCTGTGGTGTGGCGATACTGCACCAAGTCGCGCAGGCTCTCCTCATGCAGCACTTCGAGCTGATCAATCGTTGCGAGGTATTTGGCCTCCTTCTCGAGATGCCGACGGTGTAGCTCGTCGTTCTCAGTGGTCCTCACGCCGCGCTCCTGCTCGTACGTGATGCGCTGCTCTTCCAGTTGCTGGCGAAGCATGTTTACTTCTTCGTTGAGGGCCAGCAGGTGCGCTGTGGCTGCCGTGTTCGCCGTGATGGTGTGCGCCGACGGACCAAACGGAGTGCTGGGCACCTGCAACTTGTACGGCACGTTGAGCAACGCTGCCATCTCGGCATCTTCGGCGACATTGCCCAGCGCAGCCGGCGACGGCGACAGTGCCGGCCGCCGAGCAGAGGCGGTGGCGCCGACAGCCTTGTGTATGCTCATCGATGCCGGTGGAGACGCGAGCGCAGGCGAAGGCGAGCAGGCGGCCGCCATTGCGGCGGCACCAGCGCCCTTTGTGCCAACCTCCGTCCTGCTCAGCTCTAGAGTGCTCGCTTCATCCCCGAAATCTGCGGCTCTCGCGTCGTCACACGAGGCCCCTGTTGATGCACCGGCGTCGGTCTCCATCGACCTCCGCCGGTGCGAGGTACTCCCCGCTGCTCTGGAATTTTGGTTGCTGAGAGCGCGCAGTCGCCGCCCGCGTGCGCGGCACAACTCCACAAGCTTTCCAAGTTGCTCTCGCTGCTCGGCTTGATGCGCGTAGAGTGCTGTGTTCTCGTGCAGCAGCCGCGTCGACCGCTCACGTTCCTCCTGTACCTGCAGAGACAGGTCGGAGCGCTCGTTACGCAGGTGTTGCAGCTCAGCCTCACGCTGCTGCGTTTCCTGCTTGAATTCGGTGTATCGAGCCTCTCGCTCCCCACGCAGGAAGTCAATCTTATCTATCACCTGCTGCACAGTCGTCTCATGCTGATCAATGAGCGTCATCAGCGCTTGCACGTAGGCCGCGCCTGCTACGGCAGATACTTCCGCCTGGGACGGGCTTGTGTGCTCTAGGGCATGGCGCAGCTGCTCCTCCCGGCGCTGCTGCAGTTGCTTTCTACTGAGACTTGATGCACGCTTGCAGGTAGCGTCGGGTATGGTGCTTGCCGGCGGAGATGTGGTGGATATCAGCGAGCCATCCTCAAAGGAGCGGGCACCGACGCCGCGCGTCGGTCGTGCAGGAGGTACGTGGCACCCGGGCATGCCGCTAGGAGGGCTGAGCCGTCCTTGGAAAAGAAAATGGCGGGCTGTGCGAGTGTCTGAGGAGGAGGGTGACGGGGTCTACATGACCGTGGTGTGTGAAAGCACGAAAGATGGCAATGGAAGGGGAGGGCGGGAGGATTGGAGGAAAGCTTTTTTTTGCCTACCCCCTCCTCCTCCTCCTCCTCCACACACACCTGCGTCTCCTGACGTCTGTGCGCGTGAGGGCGGGGACGTGCAGAAGAGAGCGGGCAGGGATGAATGCAGGTCGAAGAAGGTCCGAAGGAGATGAGCAAGCGGAGTGCCGCAGCCGCTCTTGCCCACCTGCCTCGCTCTCACACACCCGAGAACAACAACAATAACAAGGAAGGCAAGAAGCGTACACGATACGCACACACGCACACGTTGCCGTGCTGTCGCTCAGTCGCGTCACCGTTGTCTCCTCCTCCTCCTCCTCCTCTCTTCGGTTTGGTTTGGTTTCCGGAGGACCTCTATTGGTGCGTCGCTGTCGAGAGGAGAGAGAGAGAGAGGAGAGAGAGAGAGGAGAGAGAGAGAGAGGAGAGAGAGAGAGAGGAGAGAGAGAGAGGAGAGAGAGAGAGAGAGGAGAGAGAGAGAGAGGCTACAAAAGCCCCTACCCTTCTTCCTCTCTCGCCGCCTTATCGTCGTGCGATGGTGGCCTGTGCGGAGGCAACGGCTTAGAACTGTGCTTCACGTGTTCGCTCTTGGCGGATTGTGACTGCTTGTGCTGACCATGTGCGCGCGCGCGTGTGTGTGTGTGTGTGTGTGTGTGTGTTGGTCGGCCGCTGTGCAGGCACCGATTGAGTAGCCAACAGAAGAGCGAGACGCGGGAGGCGGATGGGTGGGGAAGCCCAACAAAAGAGGGATGATAAGACGAGTAGGAGAAAAGCAGCGCCGAAATACGCAAGCGGGAGGCGAAGCAAAATTCAAACACATAAAGCAGAACGTGGACGTCCAGAGTCGATGAGCACCGCACCACGCCGAAGCAGTGCGGTAGAGCGCCTCACCTACGTGTGTGCCTCTCCGCCTGTACCTCTGCGTGTGGCCTCACGCTTGCACCACAACCACCACCATTCTTCTGCACGGGTCCGCCGCTCTCTACCCGCTCGTTGGCGAGCACGGGGTACGGGCGAGGCAGCAGACAGTCATCAGAGAGGAATAGTATGGCCAGCTACTCGACGCACATGTGGTGACCAATGGGCTCACAACCACGAGCACGCACACGAGCGCCGTCCTCTCCACGAGAGTCGGGCTTCTATACCTTTGCCGGGCTACATGACCGTGATGAGGCGTGGTCGAGCTGTGCGACGAACCAAGAGAGTAGGCAGCTTGCTCGATGTTATCCGTTAGCAACAGCCACAGCTGCAGCACCCACTGATCGTTGAAGGGCGCCGCGTGGCCAGGCGTCGCAAGGGAGGCGGTGGCGACAGGAATTCGGTCAAAAAAAAAATGCCCTCCCCTCCCCAAAAGACGACGCGTAGAAGTGCACGCAAACGCGAGCGTCGCTGTGTGCACGCGCACATCATGTGCGTGTGTCAGCCGGTTTTCTGCGTCATCGGGTGTGCTCACATGTGTGGTGTGCCAGGGAAAAGGGCGGGGCCGAAAAGTGTGATTCGTATGTCGCTCGCTTTCCTGCCGTAGCACGGCGTCGCACAGAACAAGGGCCCGGCAGACGAGCATCAAAGGAGCAAAGAAAAACGGCGCCAGAGCAGCTGGAGGGCCCGTGCATCTGGCCCGCCCATCTCCCACGCACTCCCGACCCTTCCCTGGCCCTGTCGAGAGCGCTCGCACGAGCACACAGTCCTGTCATCAGCACAGCGTGGGAACCCTCGCCCCCACGCGGATTTGGGATGCCCTTTCTCCAGCATCGACATCGACACACGCTGGCTCATTAGCAAGGCTCCTGGACGTCGATGTAGCCATGTGTGTCCGGACTGTACGGCTCCTGCAAGAAGCGCGCAAACTTCTTCAGAGCCGGGACGCCGCGCACCTCGTCACTGAGCAGCGGCATCTTCACGACGTGGAAGTCCTCGTACAGGAGATCAATCTGCTCAAGGTACTTCGCCTGAATCTTTTGTCGAGCCGAGCACATGCGACACGGCGGCTCTGACGACGGCTTCAGCACGAGCTGGTTCACCACGATGCTGTCGCAGCCAATGTTGTACTTCATGAGCTCCTGCACAAGCCTCTCTGTCTCGTAGACGCTCAAAAACTCGGCAATGCAGACGCAGACGAAGCTGGTGCGGTTCGGGTCATTGAAGCGAGCCTGCACCTCCTCCATCGTCTGACGCCAGTGAAGCGCTGTCGAGCGGACTTCGTCTGCGGTGATGCACCACCTGCTCTGCGACGAGGCCGCAGCCGCTGAGCCTTCGCCGGGAGCTGCGCTCGACAGCGAAGGCGCAGCTGTTGCTTGCTCGCAGGAGCCCGCGGTGTCACCACAAGCACCACCGAGAGCTCCGAGGTTGGTGCCGATAAGGTGCGAGGCCGCCTCTATCATCGGCGCCAAGCCCTCCAGGCTCATCAACTTGTCAAACGTACTGCTCAGTGTCTGTGGCAATGCCAGCAGGCGCAGCGTGTGGCCCGTCGGCGCGGTGTCGAAGATGAGCAGGTCGTAGAACAGCGTGCGGACGTAGTGCAGAATTTCTGCAAACACAGAGATCTCGTCGATGCCGGGCATCGTGCGCGCCGCCTCCTTGAGAACTGCACCAATACGAGCAAAGCTGGCGGTGTGCTGGGCGGCGTCTGCCTCCGCTTCCGCGGACAAGGACGAAGCACTGCCGTCACTCTTCGCCCCTGTCAGGGAGCTCATCAACGCACCGTGGGTGAAGTTCTTCGGATCCACCTCCATGGCAGCCAAGGATTCCTCCAGCCCTTTCACCGGTGTCGGATGTGGGCCGAAGCGCTGGTTGAAGGCGTCACTGAGGTTGTGCGCAGGATCCGTCGAGATCAGCAGCACCCGTCGCGGCCGCGTGCCTCCTGGCGACGCGGCATCGCTGATTGGCGTCGTGGCAAACAAGGTAGCCAACGCACAAGAGGTGGTTGTTTTGCCCACGCCGCCCTTGCCGCCGACAAAAATCCACTCCAGGTTGGCGTGCAGCAGCTCCTTCAGAGTCGGGTCCATCGTTTCACCCGCTGCGCTGTTCTCTGTATCTGTTGTTTTGCCTTTTTATGATTCGCCTAGCTGCGTAGGCGTGGCTATCCGCGCGACTGCTCGGGTGGAGAGATCAAGGAAGAGAAGCTTTGCTTTTTTTTGTGGTTGCGAAGGTGCGTTGCTGGCGATGGTGACGGAAAGATGAGCACAAGAGGGAGAAGGGCCAGACGATCGGAACCACAGGAGACACCTGCGCAGAAACGCAAGGACGGACCCGTTTTTCTTCTCGACTCTGCTGCAAGCGCCTTTCGTGTGCAGAGCACGCGCGGCTATTCGTGGAGTCGCCTACAGTGTGTTCCTCTGTGCTTGGCGCAGACGGCGTACGAGTGGCCTTGCCCACACACACACACACACACATCGTGCATTGCAGCGCCCAGCACAGACCCATTCCTACCCCAGGAAGGTGCGCACATGTCACCGTGTTCTGCCTCTGCCTCGAGCACTGTCCACTAGCTCGCTTTCTCTCTCCCCCATCCCTTTCACATTTCGAGCTGTTCGGCCGCTGCCGCAGGAGAGGGAGCGTGCAAGCGACGTGGTGAAGGGAGGGGGAGAAATACAAAGCCAACAAAAAAAAAGCGGACGAGAGAGCTGTCATCGAGTGAAGCCCACGCACACACAACCAGACAGAGACACACACACACACACAACCAGACAGACACACACATACAACCATCAGCCGATAAAAAAAGAGAAAGAGGGCACGACGTCAAAGAAGGTAGCAAGCCGAAAACGTTACAACAACAACGTGATGCCCAAACACCTGCGCACGCCCGCAAGGAGAGAGAGAAGCGCACAGAGATGCGCGGGGCCACTCTTCATCCTTTTCTTTTTCGCCGCCGTGGGGCGCGTGAGCTCGAAGCCCCCACCACCACCACCACCACCACCACCACCACTCCGCCACTACACGGCCGATCACACGCCCCCACCACATCGCGTCGTGCGAAGCAGCCCTAGAGACGCGCTACAGCAATACGCCGGCTCAGTCGTCCAAGCACGGCTTCCGCCTCAAGCACGGGCCACCACCGCCGCCCCGCAGGTCGCCTCGCAGCAGCTACCCTCGTGCCGGTCGCCACGTGCTGCATCCCTCGCGGTGGCTCAGGCTCCCCACCCACCAGTAGGCAGTGTGAGGGCCGGGGGTCAGATACGCTCGGGTCGCGCGGACACGCTGCCCATCATGCGGGTGGGTCAGACGCGTGCACTGCAGCAGGTCGCTCCGACGCCACGCCATCCAGGGCCTGGCCGCCGACATCAGCAGCAATCAGTATCTGTCACCTCCTCGCATCGTAGGCGCCTGACCCTGCCAGCGCTAGAGGTAGGTGGGTATTGGCACGGGTGGAGGGGAGGGGCGGTTGTGCTCTCGCTCAGAGAGGGGGTGTGCTGGGCCCTGTGATGCCATGCATCGAGAGGTGTGCCCTCCTCCCTGGCATCCGGGGGTGCGAGCCCACTTTCAGAGGTGGCTCACCGACGGAGGTCGAAAAGAAGCCTCAGTAGTGTCGCGCATGGCGCGCGAGGGAGAAGGATCGGCGGAGCGGCACAAGCGAGTGGCGAAAGGCCGCTGGGGTCTCACCGAACGACTTGAAAGCAGCAAGACACGCAAAACACTCTAACAAGGTATGAATAAAGGGAGTGCTGCACTGCAGCATCACTGCTTACCCGAATGATGCGCGTGTAGGTGCCGGTGTGGTCGTGTGCGAGCTTTGATGGCTGATGCGCGCTTGCGACTGCTGGCAGATCGGTTTCCATGGCCTCCTTGCCCTGGATGCATCCTCCGTGTCCCTTCTTATATATGTATATATCACTCGTGGCCGCCAGCGGCCTCCAGCAGCGCGGCAATCCGCTTGTACTTGCGCTTGCGCGCGAGATACAGGGGCGTCTTGCCGGCACCATCCACCTGGTTAACATCTGCACCGTTCTCGATGAGCAGCCGCACAATATCGACGTGCTCACGATCATCGCCGCCAAGCTCGATAGCCTCCAGTAGACCAGTCCAGTGGTAGTAGTTGTAGTGGTTCACGTCGACACCCTTCTGCAGAAGCAGGCGCACCATCTCCACGTGACCACGCTCGCAGGCGGGGATCAGTGCAGATCCGCCAAACCGGTTGACGATGGAGTGGTCCGGCACGCTCGTCTTCATGCGGAGGCTCGTCTGGCTTCCGTACCGCATGGTTCGCTCAGCGTTCTTGTAGATGTGCTCCATGATCTCCTGCCGCCCCTCAGCGCCGGAAAGCAGGTACGGGGAGTCGTGCAGGTCGTCAAGAGCGTTCACATCCGCACCCGCGTCCAGTAGCAGCTTCGCACCCTCCACGAAGTTTTCCCAGACGCATATGTGCAGCGGCGTACGGTGATACAGCACCGGGTCCTGCGCCACCTCGTTCACGTTGCGGTTCTGCGCGATGAGCGCCTTCAGTGCCTCAACGTCGCGGTTGGCGATGGCAGTGAAGTACGTCGTCTCCGATCCGTTCTTGGCGTTCGACATGGCGAGAGAAGGCAAGACGTACGGTAAAAGCACTAAAAGGATGAAGGGGCACCGGAGAACCTGTGCTGCTTATTCGCTTGCACGCGTGGGAAGGTTTGCCGGCATGCGCCGAGGGAGCGCCTCCAGGAGATGCCGAGTACCGATGCCGCCAACAACACGAAAAAAAGGGGTGCTGTGGTCAACGTCCGCAAGATGAATGCAAACAGAGGGAGGGGAAGAGGGCACAAGACGGGCCGGAGAAGAGAGAGACGGGGGGTGAAGTGCTGGCAAGTGACGAGAAGTGATGGTAAAATGAGGATGATGCGGAGGCCAGACGCTCAACGACGCTGATGCGTGAAAAAACCGAAGACGCGAGAGAAACACCCCGTGCGGGTTGTGGTGGAAGGCATGATGAGGGGTAGCAACACGCACAACACAGAAATACGCGAGACGCAGAGCAGCTGGGCGAGGAGAACGCGGCTCGCCTACGCGCGTACGAACGGAGCTCGCTGCTGTCGTTGTGGTTGTCGAGCGAGGTCAGCGAGAAGGCGTGGGTGCAGTTCTATCATCTAAGCCGACACTCTAAACAAGGCAGATAATGCCCGTCTACGGTGTTCTTCTCGCTTGTGTGTCGCTGCTGTTGTGCAGCCCCAGTCAATCACACATGCGCAACACGGCAACTACTTCAGCCGTGAAGTCGCGCGTGTGACCGATTGGGCAGATGCAGAGTTGCAACGGCGCCACGACGACAGGCAGCAGCAACCCCAGTAACAGCGAAAAAAAAGATGTCAGAGACCGACGCAAGCACCTAGTTGTGAGCGAATGTGGGTGGCAGCGATGACAAGTGATGCTGCAGTGAAGGCGAGAAAAAGGGGTGGTTCACATCAACGATAGAGGGACAGAGGCGGAGGGGAGGAAGGGAGGGGAAAGGGAGCTTCGCGTGCGACTGTAGATGAAGAAAGACCAGCGCGACGACGCACGAGAACTCCGCTGTTCCTCCTTCACCATACAACACCGCGCGCTGCATCGTCTCAAGACGACACGAAGCACAACAGGTGAAGTCTCTGACCTTCAAACCGCATGCGCGATCAAAGAGCGAAGCGGCGCCACGACGAAATCGCCTCGACTCACACACACACATACATACATACATTCAGACAACTCTTCACGGCATCCTTCCACTCCGCCGTACACATCATCGCTCATGTCCCCCTGTCTGTTCGCTTACTCCCCTTTCGATGCGCTCTCCTGCGCTGCCCGCTCCGCCCTTTTCCGGGCACATCGGCTCCGAGCTGCCCGCGGCGGCGGCCCCCTCCCGCAGGCGGCGGCGCTCCGCCAGCACCCTGCGCGAGAAGCGGGAGTAGCTGATGTGCAGGTACACATCCGAGAGAAGCGCCGTCAGGTTCATGCCAATCATGACGAGCAGCGGCATCATCACGCACTCGCGGCCAACGCACACCTTCTGGCCCTGCCTGTCGGCCCGAGACGCAATCCACTCGCCGTACAGCAAGCGGTTCAGCAGGATGGCCGCGATCCACAACGCGTTGTAGCCGAAGTTGTAGTGCCTCGCGGGGTCCTTGGCGTACATGGTGCGCAGGACGAGAATGGTGACGCTGGCGCAGAAGCCGTTACCAAGAGACGCCAGCGCAAACGCGGCCAGCAGCGAGCGGCCCGGCAGCACCAGGAACAGCACCATCGAGAGGATGATCAGCGTCGTCGGCACAAAGAAGGCGACGGTGATGGGCATGCGGTCCTCGGCCTTGCGCTTCTGCGTGTAGTGCTCGAACACAGACATGGTCAGGCGGCCCAGCGCGCTGCCAGCGCCGTTCAGCACCGTCAGCAGCGCAGACACCGTCGTGTCCAGCTTCGGCGTCTCCGTCAGCGCAGAGAAGATGGGCGACGCGTTGAAGATGATCACGAACTCGGCGCCAACCCCGCAGAACATCGTCCAGAGGATGCACCACAGGCTCACCGTGCAACAGCTCTGCAGGAAGGTCGTCTGGTACTGCGGAGCAATGTAGTCGACGTCCGTCAGCACCTCGCCGCTCTCCGCCGACTCATCATCCCTCAGCCCCTTCGTCGTCAGACGATCCAGCCACGGGCACGGCACCAGCATCAGCAGAAAGCAGCTCGTGATGATCACGGCCACGATTGCAAAGGCAAGCAGGCCGTGCTGCGTCTTCGCGACCTCCGTGAACGCCGCCAGCGCGCTCGTCGTCGGCAGATACACCACAAGCACGAGCACCACCGCAATGCTCAGGTAGAAGCGCCACATCGGCGGCTCCTGCGTCAGGTACGCCGCGACACGTGCACCGCGCACCGCCTTCTGCTCATCACTCAGGCGGCTCTGCTGGTAGCCCGTCAGGTGGTACGACGGCAGCCGCATTACCGCAATGCAGCACAGCCCGGTCACAAGAATCACCCCCATCAGGAAGTAGAAGTAGTTTGCCGGCGTGTTCAGGAAGAAGCCCGTGCGCATCGACCCGATGATCGCAGAGCCCAGGCCCATCAGCGTCTTCAGCAGCGCCACAACCCACCCGCGACGCGTCAGGAAGATGCTCAGCATCGTCACCACCGTGGCAAGGTCGAACAGCTGACTGACAAGGCTCAGCAGCGCGTTAAACACGCAGAACCGTACCACAGAGCCGGCAATCACGCCCTGGAATGTGAGGCCCATCAGCAGCAGCCCCAGCGACGCGAGCACGCACGCAAGGATGTACACCGGCAGCGGGCCGAGGTAGTCGTATATCGTGCCGTACGGCAGCAGAAAGTAGGCGAACACCATGCCCACGGTGTTGATCGTGGACATCTGGCGCGAGTCGAAGTTGTACTTGTCGCGAAGGCTGCCGCTGAACAGGTTGAAGGCGTACGATGTCGAGGCGCAGATCATGGCGAGGGAGGCAGTAGTGAAGCAGACGAAGTGCTTCGTCTCGTTCAGGCGCTTGACGTGACAGGTATCTTTCTGATGCGCGGCTTCTTTGCCTCTGAGTCGAGGCTATCACCGCAGGAGTGAGCCACATCCTCGGAAAGCTCTCGTGCATCCGCGGCCGCCGACGCCTCCGCCCGCTCCCTCTGGGGAAGGGGGCGGGTTCTAATACTGTCCGGTCATACGTCGCATAGTTTGCTCGATGAGTGCGCACGATCAGGTGTGTGTGTGTGTGTGGTTGTAGTGTAGGGTACACAGGAGGCGGTCCTGCAGCTGGAGTCAGCGTGCTTGTGTGCAATTGCTGCCGAAGCTGTGTTCTTTCTGTTTTGGCTTGTCTGTTCCCCCGGGAGAGGTGTCTCTGCGACCACGCTACCGCACAGCAGAAGCGAGGAAGAGAGAAGCAGACAGCGGAAACGATGGGGATGACGCACCCTCTTCGACGCTGTCGTCGGGGGTAGAGGTGCTACACTCCCTTAAAAGCCATCGACTGAGAGAGTGTATGCATTCCTGCGTTTGCAGAGAGACCGACGGCAAAATGGAGAGGTGCCGACCGAGAGCGAGAGGTGAGGACGAAGTCGAGTGGAGTCGCATGCTCGCGAGGAAGCAATGCGACCCTTTCACCACGGCATCCGCTGTAGGGAGGCGTGGAGGGTGTCGCTTACATCAAGCGGTACGAAAAGCAGCTGCGCTCCTTCCAACGCGCCAGGTGAAGAAGCGATAACGGGGAAGAAGCCGGCACCCGTCTTGCCGGAGGACAGAAACGAAATTTCAACTAGGCAGGCATAGAGCTGGCAGCACCGGCTCTGAAGTGGAGGCGGGAAGGGGGCGTGCAAGACAGACGCGCGCGCGCGATGGAGAGTAGAGGAGGCAAGGCAACACGCTCCTGGTGTCCACCTCCATGCTTTCCTTGTTGGTTGGTTTACTTGGCTGACTGGTGGTTTCGTTGTGCTTCTTTCTGCAGCTAGTGGAATACTGAGGGTGGGAAGAAGGGCACATGCACAGGACACACAGCGAAAGGTGATGATGATGATGATGATGATTGCTTTTCGGAAGGAAGTGCAGATGGAGTGGCCATCGTGCACACCAAAAAAAAAAACGAAACAGGCACATAAAGAAACGCATCTCTCGCTCCCTCGTTCGTTCCTGAGCACACGCTCACGTGCACAAGTACCGCATACGTGGAGACGCAAGCACATATGCCTCCATGGCCACTCACTTATACACACACACATATATATATATATATATATAGCGAGAGAGAGATCGATATAGGTAGAGGTATCCATATATACACAAAAGTATACACGCTCGCTAAAGCACGACAAGGAATACGCGGAAAGAGCTGCTCAGGGTCAGAGCTTGCATGAGGTGACGGGGAGGAAGGGGGCAGAAAAAGGGGGGAAAAGAGGGGGAGATGGCCACGTGACCGGCACGAGAGGAAACGCCAATGCCCAAAGGCGGTGTTCGAAGAGGGGCGGGGCAAAGATCGACAGAGAGAAGGAAACGAAAATCATAAATTTATATATATATACATATACATATATATGCTGGAGGCAGCGACGAAGCACACGCGCGAGCGCAGCGAGAGACAGACAGACAGGCAAGGCCAGGACCAGCAACATGCACACGGAAGAACAAAGGACTGACGGTGAAACGCACTGCGAGGGAGAGACACAGTGGGCTCGCGCGCGAAACGAATGGGAAGCAAGGTCAAGCCATGATGCGTGAAGAGAGAAGGAAAGCAGGTGCAGGGAGGAGGGTCAAACAAAAAAAAAAGACACCCTGTTGCGAGCAGTTTTTATTGTCTTTTCCTTCGCCGGATACGTCCTTGTAGCTGCCTCATCAGCGTCGCCACAGCCACACATTTCTCGCAGGCGAATCAAAGAAGAGCGCTGGTATGCCCTCTCTACTCCCTCACTTTTCTTGGATGGATCACCGCTGTCGAGGTTTGAAGGAGGAGGTAGTAAGGCTGCGGTCCTCGGTGTCGGTGTCCAGTTCCTGGAATTTGTTTCTCGAGGGGTGCGTGTGCGTGATATATGTGAGGTAATGCCTTGTTGTCAATACGCCCACATGGGGTTTTGCCGCTGCTCTTGCACCACGCATCTTGAAGCTCTGCCTGCGTGCATGCTCGTCTGGGCATGTCTGATCCTCTCCTTTTTTTCCGCTACTGTTTCTCTTCCTTGATTTGCTCAAAACAGCGTTCGCGTCCTCAGTGTGCATGTTATGTCTTGTACCTTCCGCTGCAAGACAACAGGAAGGAGAGGAGGGGGAGGAAGAGGTGGGGGTCAAGGCCCCATAAGCGAGTGCGGCGTCTGAAGGAACAACAAACCGCAAAAAATATATTTGAAAACGAGAAAACTCAAAGACGGACGAAACGGCTTGCAATCAGACACCTCACAGGCTCAGCGGGGCACGAGCACACAGAGGATGCACACTGCAGCACAGAGAGGCGAAAAGGAACAGCGAAAGAAACAACGAGCACACCCTTTCTGCGAGGAGAGGACATGGTCAGGTACACAGACCAAAGACAAGACCAAAAAAAAACAAAAATATCTCTTGCCTCTTGCAGAGATCGGGTTGTTGAAGCTCTCCGTGTCTTGTCACGACTAAGGGTCATACACGCATAAATTTACAAACGACAACTTCACGCAGCAGCACCTGCCACGCACACACACGCACACACTCCCTCCCTCCCTCTCTCTCTCCATGTCCCACACTTTCGTCATTTGATTCTTGTTTTCGCTATGCTCCGTACATGTGCGCGTCCGCCTGAGCATCACCGCCCCTTCTTTCCGACCGCTGACTCCGCACAACGCGCCCTTTTCTTCTCGCTTGTCTCACTCGCCCTCGCACTCTTCCTCTCCCATTTGTCTTTGATTGACGGAGCACACGAAAGAGAGAGAGTGCGCGCGCGGGAAGTCGTGAAAGACCCGCAACGAGAAAATAAAACGAAAGATTCCTGCATATGCATGCGCCACAGGGAAAGCACATCAACGTTATCGCAGCACAGGACGAGCGCATTGTGCAATCAGGATCGTATTGGGGGCATCGCTTCTCATTTTGAGGAAAGGTGGTCTCTCCCTCTCTCGTTGCACTCAAGCTTCGCTCGTGTTTGTGGTTTGTTTGTTTCGCTGTTGTTGAGCAGGGGGAAGGAAGGAAGGGGAGGGGGGGGGGCTGATAATGCCAATACTGACAACAGTGCTATATAAAGGCACCGTTCCTTCTCTGTCACCCTACCTCCGCATCCTC
This sequence comes from Leishmania major strain Friedlin, assembly GCF_000002725.2. NCBI lineage: Eukaryota > Euglenozoa > Kinetoplastea > Trypanosomatida > Trypanosomatidae > Leishmania > Leishmania major. The sequence continues at coordinate 275,990 of NC_007252.2, read as the reverse complement.
GCTTGAAGCACCGTCAAAGTCCGTTCGGAGACGGAACACCCTAAATGTTTGCGTGTGGGGCGCGGCGGAGGAACGCGAAGAAGAAGCGATTGAGATGCCACAGACGGCAAGGACGGTTGGTGAAGCGACGGATGGAAAACGGAAGAGGGCGTATGTCTGTGTGCGCCAGTGGAGAAGAGATGGATGGATGGATGGATGGAGGCACGACGCGCAGAAGAGAAAAAAATGACGACACAACAAGGGAAGCAAGACAAGAGAGGAAGATGGAGGGGGGAGGGGGAGAAGTCGACGCAGGGACAGAATAGTAAAATGAAGAAATATCGAAACAACAAGGACCAAAACGAAAATCGAGTCCAAACAAACTTACCAAAAAAAAAAAAACGAAAGACGAAAGAAAAAATTGGGCAACACAACAGAAGCGCGTTCCCCTTCTTTCGGCGGTGGTGGTGGTCGTGATGGCAATGCGTACGTGCGCGTCATTCTCGTTGTTCAACGCTACATATATATATATATATACATATATATATATACATAAATGTATCTATGTATATGTAAACGCGTGCGAGCCTACGCGTACGCCGAACGCTCCCGCATGTAATGTGGGAGAGAGAGCCAGCACACACACATGCACACACACACACACCAAAGAACAAAAAGAGAGAAGGGGTGTGAGAGAGAGAAGGCAAGAACGATGTAGACCATCCACGTAAGGGCGAACATGGCGAATCGAACCGAAACGACGTGCTTAAATTCTTCTTAGTTGGTTAGCTCCGACAACGGCAGACTATACATGCATATATATACACACACATACACATATATATGTATATATGAACACTTAACGAAGGGAATGCTTTCCTTTTCATTCCTCTGTATGCGCGGGTGTTTCACTTCGTCGCGTGTATGTATGCGTGTATGTGTGTGTGGGGGGGGGTCCCTCTTTCCTGGTTGGCGTGGTGTGAGCAAGAGGAATACGTGTTTCCTTGGCAAACCGGTCACCTGCACATATGCACACATATACATACACACATGCATACGCATACACGCATACATACAACGATGAAGTACTCCATCACACTTGACGAACATAGAGCTGAGCGGAAGCGAAGAAAGTGAACAACAAAAACCAAACAAAAACAGGAAGATACGCCCATACGAAGAAGCACACACAAAACCAAAGAGGCGAAGAGAGACGCGCTCAGGGCAGGACCACACAACAGGCAAGGAAGGAGAGGGCCAGGAGTGGGGCTGAACAACCAGCCGATGCAAAAGGCTCGGAGGCCCAGGCAGGTTCGCCGCTCGCCCTTGCCGCCCTTCTTGTGTATTCACGGCTTCTGCACGTGCTTGTCTTGCGTCACTGCCCTCGCCCTCGCGCGCTTTCGCTCCCTCGTTTTGGGGGGGTCCTCATTTTATCGCTTGCTCACATTCACTTCCTCCGCGTGCTACGCGACAGTTTTGGGCCGTGTCTGTTCCGCTTAAATGTGCGCGCTCCTCGCCGTCTCTTCATCCGCCCGCCCCGCACCTTTCGTCCCTTTCCGCACGCGCTCGAGCTGTGTTCCAGCAACACTTTTCCGCCCTCAGGGCATCGAGGCGGCCATTGCGCACCTGTAAAGGGGTTGCATCGACGACTCCATGTATGTGGGTGTGGTGTAGAAAGTATCGCACGCCGCCCGCTCAATCAGGCCTTTAGGCACAAAGATACTCCACACGCCAACACGCACAGATACAGAGAGACGGAGGCAAGCACCCATAAACGCATACACCCGGAGACGCCGAGAGCGGCGGTTGAAGCCCTACGAGGCCGCGGCGCGATCGTCAAGACACTTTCAACCGACGAGCTCAGGCGAAAAGCAAAGAAGTGCCAGGGGGCGGGTGGGCGGGAAGAGCTTCGACGCAGCACGAACATGAAAAAAAAAACGAAGCGAAAGTAGAAAAAAAGCAGCGAGGTGGCGCGATCGAGGGACGAAGAGAACGCTTCGGGAAGCATTGGCGGCTAACACTACTTCGTGCGCCACATGGAGCTGCATATGCCGCCCCAAGTGCAGTCGCCTTTATCCGCGGAACCACCTCTTCACTCTCGTCGAGACGCTTTCGCTGCTGCTGCGCGTCGAGGGAGTCGGCTAAGCTGCTGCCCGAACCCTGTGCGTAAATTCTTTCACCACGGACTACCTCCTTTTTCCGGGCACATCGGCTCCGAGCTGCCCGCGGCGGCGGCCCCCTCCCGCAGGCGGCGGCGCTCCGCCAGCACCCTGCGCGAGAAGCGGGAGTAGCTGATGTGCAGGTACACATCCGAGAGAAGCGCCGTCAGGTTCATGCCAATCATGACGAGCAGCGGCATCATCACGCACTCGCGGCCAACGCACACCTTCTGGCCCTGCCTGTCGGCCCGAGACGCAATCCACTCGCCGTACAGCAAGCGGTTCAGCAGGATGGCCGCGATCCACAACGCGTTGTAGCCGAAGTTGTAGTGCCTCGCGGGGTCCTTGGCGTACATGGTGCGCAGGACGAGAATGGTGACGCTGGCGCAGAAGCCGTTACCAAGAGACGCCAGCGCAAACGCGGCCAGCAGCGAGCGGCCCGGCAGCACCAGGAACAGCACCATCGAGAGGATGATCAGCGTCGTCGGCACAAAGAAGGCGACGGTGATGGGCATGCGGTCCTCGGCCTTGCGCTTCTGCGTGTAGTGCTCGAACACAGACATGGTCAGGCGGCCCAGCGCGCTGCCAGCGCCGTTCAGCACCGTCAGCAGCGCAGACACCGTCGTGTCCAGCTTCGGCGTCTCCGTCAGCGCAGAGAAGATGGGCGACGCGTTGAAGATGATCACGAACTCGGCGCCAACCCCGCAGAACATCGTCCAGAGGATGCACCACAGGCTCACCGTGCAACAGCTCTGCAGGAAGGTCGTCTGGTACTGCGGAGCAATGTAGTCGACGTCCGTCAGCACCTCGCCGCTCTCCGCCGACTCATCATCCCTCAGCCCCTTCGTCGTCAGACGATCCAGCCACGGGCACGGCACCAGCATCAGCAGAAAGCAGCTCGTGATGATCACGGCCACGATTGCAAAGGCAAGCAGGCCGTGCTGCGTCTTCGCGACCTCCGTGAACGCCGCCAGCGCGCTCGTCGTCGGCAGATACACCACAAGCACGAGCACCACCGCAATGCTCAGGTAGAAGCGCCACATCGGCGGCTCCTGCGTCAGGTACGCCGCGACACGTGCACCGCGCACCGCCTTCTGCTCATCACTCAGGCGGCTCTGCTGGTAGCCCGTCAGGTGGTACGACGGCAGCCGCATTACCGCAATGCAGCACAGCCCGGTCACAAGAATCACCCCCATCAGGAAGTAGAAGTAGTTTGCCGGCGTGTTCAGGAAGAAGCCCGTGCGCATCGACCCGATGATCGCAGAGCCCAGGCCCATCAGCGTCTTCAGCAGCGCCACAACCCACCCGCGACGCGTCNGGAAGATGCTCAGCATCGTCACCACCGTGGCAAGGTCGAACAGCTGACTGACAAGGCTCAGCAGCGCGTTAAACACGCAGAACCGTACCACAGAGCCGGCAATCACGCCCTGGAATGTGAGGCCCATCAGCAGCAGCCCCAGCGACGCGAGCACGCACGCAAGGATGTACACCGGCAGCGGGCCGAGGTAGTCGTATATCGTGCCGTACGGCAGCAGAAAGTAGGCGAACACCATGCCCACGGTGTTGATCGTGGACATCTGGCGCGAGTCGAAGTTGTACTTGTCGCGAAGGCTGCCGCTGAACAGGTTGAAGGCGTACGATGTCGAGGCGCAGATCATGGCGAGGGAGGCAGTAGTGAAGCAGACGAAGTGCTTCGTCTCGTTCAGGCGCTTGACGTGACAGGTATCTTTCTGATGCGCGGCTTCTTTGCCTCTGAGTCGAGGCTATCACCGCAGGAGTGAGCCACATCCTCGGAAAGCTCTCGTGCATCCGCGGCCGCCGACGCCTCCGCCCGCTCCCTCTGGGGAAGGGGGCGGGTTCTAATACTGTCCGGTCATACGTCGCATAGTTTGCTCGATGAGTGCGCACGATCAGGTGTGTGTGTGTGTGTGGTTGTAGTGTAGGGTACACAGGAGGCGGTCCTGCAGCTGGAGTCAGCGTGCTTGTGTGCAATTGCTGCCGAAGCTGTGTTCTTTCTGTTTTGGCTTGTCTGTTCCCCCGGGAGAGGTGTCTCTGCGACCACGCTACCGCACAGCAGAAGCGAGGAAGAGAGAAGCAGACAGCGGAAACGATGGGGATGACGCACCCTCTTCGACGCTGTCGTCGGGGGTAGAGGTGCTACACTCCCTTAAAAGCCATCGACTGAGAGAGTGTATGCATTCCTGCGTTTGCAGAGAGACCGACGGCAAAATGGAGAGGTGCCGACCGAGAGCGAGAGGTGAGGACGAAGTCGAGTGGAGTCGCATGCTCGCGAGGAAGCAATGCGACCCTTTCACCACGGCATCCGCTGTAGGGAGGCGTGGAGGGTGTCGCTTACATCAAGCGGTACGAAAAGCAGCTGCGCTCCTTCCAACGCGCCAGGTGAAGAAGCGATAACGGGGAAGAAGCCGGCACCCGTCTTGCCGGAGGACAGAAACGAAATTTCAACTAGGCAGGCATAGAGCTGGCAGCACCGGCTCTGAAGTGGAGGCGGGAAGGGGGCGTGCAAGACAGACGCGCGCGCGCGATGGAGAGTAGAGGAGGCAAGGCAACACGCTCCTGGTGTCCACCTCCATGCTTTCCTTGTTGGTTGGTTTACTTGGCTGACTGGTGGTTTCGTTGTGCTTCTTTCTGCAGCTAGTGGAATACTGAGGGTGGGAAGAAGGGCACATGCACAGGACACACAGCGAAAGGTGATGATGATGATGATGATGATTGCTTTTCGGAAGGAAGTGCAGATGGAGTGGCCATCGTGCACACCAAAAAAAAAAACGAAACAGGCACATAAAGAAACGCATCTCTCGCTCCCTCGTTCGTTCCTGAGCACACGCTCACGTGCACAAGTACCGCATACGTGGAGACGCAAGCACATATGCCTCCATGGCCACTCACTTATACACACACACATATATATATATATATATATATAGCGAGAGAGAGATCGATATAGGTAGAGGTATCCATATATACACAAAAGTATACACGCTCGCTAAAGCACGACAAGGAATACGCGGAAAGAGCTGCTCAGGGTCAGAGCTTGCATGAGGTGACGGGGAGGAAGGGGGCAGAAAAAGGGGGGAAAAGAGGGGGAGATGGCCACGTGACCGGCACGAGAGGAAACGCCAATGCCCAAAGGCGGTGTTCGAAGAGGGGCGGGGCAAAGATCGACAGAGAGAAGGAAACGAAAATCATAAATTTATATATATATACATATACATATATATGCTGGAGGCAGCGACGAAGCACACGCGCGAGCGCAGCGAGAGACAGACAGACAGGCAAGGCCAGGACCAGCAACATGCACACGGAAGAACAAAGGACTGACGGTGAAACGCACTGCGAGGGAGAGACACAGTGGGCTCGCGCGCGAAACGAATGGGAAGCAAGGTCAAGCCATGATGCGTGAAGAGAGAAGGAAAGCAGGTGCAGGGAGGAGGGTCAAACAAAAAAAAAAGACACCCTGTTGCGAGCAGTTTTTATTGTCTTTTCCTTCGCCGGATACGTCCTTGTAGCTGCCTCATCAGCGTCGCCACAGCCACACATTTCTCGCAGGCGAATCAAAGAAGAGCGCTGGTATGCCCTCTCTACTCCCTCACTTTTCTTGGATGGATCACCGCTGTCGAGGTTTGAAGGAGGAGGTAGTAAGGCTGCGGTCCTCGGTGTCGGTGTCCAGTTCCTGGAATTTGTTTCTCGAGGGGTGCGTGTGCGTGATATATGTGAGGTAATGCCTTGTTGTCAATACGCCCACATGGGGTTTTGCCGCTGCTCTTGCACCACGCATCTTGAAGCTCTGCCTGCGTGCATGCTCGTCTGGGCATGTCTGATCCTCTCCTTTTTTTCCGCTACTGTTTCTCTTCCTTGATTTGCTCAAAACAGCGTTCGCGTCCTCAGTGTGCATGTTATGTCTTGTACCTTCCGCTGCAAGACAACAGGAAGGAGAGGAGGGGGAGGAAGAGGTGGGGGTCAAGGCCCCATAAGCGAGTGCGGCGTCTGAAGGAACAACAAACCGCAAAAAATATATTTGAAAACGAGAAAACTCAAAGACGGACGAAACGGCTTGCAATCAGACACCTCACAGGCTCAGCGGGGCACGAGCACACAGAGGATGCACACTGCAGCACAGAGAGGCGAAAAGGAACAGCGAAAGAAACAACGAGCACACCCTTTCTGCGAGGAGAGGACATGGTCAGGTACACAGACCAAAGACAAGACCAAAAAAAAACAAAAATATCTCTTGCCTCTTGCAGAGATCGGGTTGTTGAAGCTCTCCGTGTCTTGTCACGACTAAGGGTCATACACGCATAAATTTACAAACGACAACTTCACGCAGCAGCACCTGCCACGCACACACACGCACACACTCCCTCCCTCCCTCTCTCTCTCCATGTCCCACACTTTCGTCATTTGATTCTTGTTTTCGCTATGCTCCGTACATGTGCGCGTCCGCCTGAGCATCACCGCCCCTTCTTTCCGACCGCTGACTCCGCACAACGCGCCCTTTTCTTCTCGCTTGTCTCACTCGCCCTCGCACTCTTCCTCTCCCATTTGTCTTTGATTGACGGAGCACACGAAAGAGAGAGAGTGCGCGCGCGGGAAGTCGTGAAAGACCCGCAACGAGAAAATAAAACGAAAGATTCCTGCATATGCATGCGCCACAGGGAAAGCACATCAACGTTATCGCAGCACAGGACGAGCGCATTGTGCAATCAGGATCGTATTGGGGGCATCGCTTCTCATTTTGAGGAAAGGTGGTCTCTCCCTCTCTCGTTGCACTCAAGCTTCGCTCGTGTTTGTGGTTTGTTTGTTTCGCTGTTGTTGAGCAGGGGGAAGGAAGGAAGGGGAGGGGGGGGGCTGATAATGCCAATACTGACAACAGTGCTATATAAAGGCACCGTTCCTTCTCTGTCACCCTACCTCCGCATCCTCGCTTGAAGCACCGTCAAAGTCCGTTCGGAGACGGAACACCCTAAATGTTTGCGTGTGGGGCGCGGCGGAGGAACGCGAAGAAGAAGCGATTGAGATGCCACAGACGGCAAGGACGGTTGGTGAAGCGACGGATGGAAAACGGAAGAGGGCGTATGTCTGTGTGCGCCAGTGGAGAAGAGATGGATGGATGGATGGATGGAGGCACGACGCGCAGAAGAGAAAAAAATGACGACACAACAAGGGAAGCAAGACAAGAGAGGAAGATGGAGGGGGGAGGGGGAGAAGTCGACGCAGGGACAGAATAGTAAAATGAAGAAATATCGAAACAACAAGGACCAAAACGAAAATCGAGTCCAAACAAACTTACCAAAAAAAAAAAAACGAAAGACGAAAGAAAAAATTGGGCAACACAACAGAAGCGCGTTCCCCTTCTTTCGGCGGTGGTGGTGGTCGTGATGGCAATGCGTACGTGCGCGTCATTCTCGTTGTTCAACGCTACATATATATATATATATACATATATATATATACATAAATGTATCTATGTATATGTAAACGCGTGCGAGCCTACGCGTACGCCGAACGCTCCCGCATGTAATGTGGGAGAGAGAGCCAGCACACACACATGCACACACACACACACCAAAGAACAAAAAGAGAGAAGGGGTGTGAGAGAGAGAAGGCAAGAACGATGTAGACCATCCACGTAAGGGCGAACATGGCGAATCGAACCGAAACGACGTGCTTAAATTCTTCTTAGTTGGTTAGCTCCGACAACGGCAGACTATACATGCATATATATACACACACATACACATATATATGTATATATGAACACTTAACGAAGGGAATGCTTTCCTTTTCATTCCTCTGTATGCGCGGGTGTTTCACTTCGTCGCGTGTATGTATGCGTGTATGTGTGTGTGGGGGGGGGTCCCTCTTTCCTGGTTGGCGTGGTGTGAGCAAGAGGAATACGTGTTTCCTTGGCAAACCGGTCACCTGCACATATGCACACATATACATACACACATGCATACGCATACACGCATACATACAACGATGAAGTACTCCATCACACTTGACGAACATAGAGCTGAGCGGAAGCGAAGAAAGTGAACAACAAAAACCAAACAAAAACAGGAAGATACGCCCATACGAAGAAGCACACACAAAACCAAAGAGGCGAAGAGAGACGCGCTCAGGGCAGGACCACACAACAGGCAAGGAAGGAGAGGGCCAGGAGTGGGGCTGAACAACCAGCCGATGCAAAAGGCTCGGAGGCCCAGGCAGGTTCGCCGCTCGCCCTTGCCGCCCTTCTTGTGTATTCACGGCTTCTGCACGTGCTTGTCTTGCGTCACTGCCCTCGCCCTCGCGCGCTTTCGCTCCCTCGTTTTGGGGGGGTCCTCATTTTATCGCTTGCTCACATTCACTTCCTCCGCGTGCTACGCGACAGTTTTGGGCCGTGTCTGTTCCGCTTAAATGTGCGCGCTCCTCGCCGTCTCTTCATCCGCCCGCCCCGCACCTTTCGTCCCTTTCCGCACGCGCTCGAGCTGTGTTCCAGCAACACTTTTCCGCCCTCAGGGCATCGAGGCGGCCATTGCGCACCTGTAAAGGGGTTGCATCGACGACTCCATGTATGTGGGTGTGGTGTAGAAAGTATCGCACGCCGCCCGCTCAATCAGGCCTTTAGGCACAAAGATACTCCACACGCCAACACGCACAGATACAGAGAGACGGAGGCAAGCACCCATAAACGCATACACCCGGAGACGCCGAGAGCGGCGGTTGAAGCCCTACGAGGCCGCGGCGCGATCGTCAAGACACTTTCAACCGACGAGCTCAGGCGAAAAGCAAAGAAGTGCCAGGGGGCGGGTGGGCGGGAAGAGCTTCGACGCAGCACGAACATGAAAAAAAAAACGAAGCGAAAGTAGAAAAAAAGCAGCGAGGTGGCGCGATCGAGGGACGAAGAGAACGCTTCGGGAAGCATTGGCGGCTAACACTACTTCGTGCGCCACATGGAGCTGCATATGCCGCCCCAAGTGCAGTCGCCTTTATCCGCGGAACCACCTCTTCACTCTCGTCGAGACGCTTTCGCTGCTGCTGCGCGTCGAGGGAGTCGGCTAAGCTGCTGCCCGAACCCTGTGCGTAAATTCTTTCACCACGGACTACCTCCTTTTTCCGGGCACATCGGCTCCGAGCTGCCCGCGGCGGCGGCCCCCTCCCGCAGGCGGCGGCGCTCCGCCAGCACCCTGCGCGAGAAGCGGGAGTAGCTGATGTGCAGGTACACATCCGAGAGAAGCGCCGTCAGGTTCATGCCAATCATGACGAGCAGCGGCATCATCACGCACTCGCGGCCAACGCACACCTTCTGGCCCTGCCTGTCGGCCCGAGACGCAATCCACTCGCCGTACAGCAAGCGGTTCAGCAGGATGGCCGCGATCCACAACGCGTTGTAGCCGAAGTTGTAGTGCCTCGCGGGGTCCTTGGCGTACATGGTGCGCAGGACGAGAATGGTGACGCTGGCGCAGAAGCCGTTACCAAGAGACGCCAGCGCAAACGCGGCCAGCAGCGAGCGGCCCGGCAGCACCAGGAACAGCACCATCGAGAGGATGATCAGCGTCGTCGGCACAAAGAAGGCGACGGTGATGGGCATGCGGTCCTCGGCCTTGCGCTTCTGCGTGTAGTGCTCGAACACAGACATGGTCAGGCGGCCCAGCGCGCTGCCAGCGCCGTTCAGCACCGTCAGCAGCGCAGACACCGTCGTGTCCAGCTTCGGCGTCTCCGTCAGCGCAGAGAAGATGGGCGACGCGTTGAAGATGATCACGAACTCGGCGCCAACCCCGCAGAACATCGTCCAGAGGATGCACCACAGGCTCACCGTGCAACAGCTCTGCAGGAAGGTCGTCTGGTACTGCGGAGCAATGTAGTCGACGTCCGTCAGCACCTCGCCGCTCTCCGCCGACTCATCATCCCTCAGCCCCTTCGTCGTCAGACGATCCAGCCACGGGCACGGCACCAGCATCAGCAGAAAGCAGCTCGTGATGATCACGGCCACGATTGCAAAGGCAAGCAGGCCGTGCTGCGTCTTCGCGACCTCCGTGAACGCCGCCAGCGCGCTCGTCGTCGGCAGATACACCACAAGCACGAGCACCACCGCAATGCTCAGGTAGAAGCGCCACATCGGCGGCTCCTGCGTCAGGTACGCCGCGACACGTGCACCGCGCACCGCCTTCTGCTCATCACTCAGGCGGCTCTGCTGGTAGCCCGTCAGGTGGTACGACGGCAGCCGCATTACCGCAATGCAGCACAGCCCGGTCACAAGAATCACCCCCATCAGGAAGTAGAAGTAGTTTGCCGGCGTGTTCAGGAAGAAGCCCGTGCGCATCGACCCGATGATCGCAGAGCCCAGGCCCATCAGCGTCTTCAGCAGCGCCACAACCCACCCGCGACGCGTCAGGAAGATGCTCAGCATCGTCACCACCGTGGCAAGGTCGAACAGCTGACTGCCAAGGCTCAGCAGCGCGTTAAACACGCAGAACCGTACCACAGAGCCGGCAATCACGCCCTGGAATGTGAGGCCCATCAGCAGCAGCCCCAGCGACGCGAGCACGCACGCAAGGATGTACACCGGCAGCGGGCCGAGGTAGTCGTATATCGTGCCGTACGGCAGCAGAAAGTAGGCGAACACCATGCCCACGGTGTTGATCGTGGACATCTGGCGCGAGTCGAAGTTGTACTTGTCGCGAAGGCTGCCGCTGAACAGGTTGAAGGCGTACGATGTCGAGGCGCAGATCATGGCGAGGGAGGCAGTAGTGAAGCAGACGAAGTGCTTCGTCTCGTTCAGGCGCTTGACGTGACAGGTATCTTTCTGATGCGCGGCTTCTTTGCCTCTGAGTCGAGGCTATCACCGCAGGAGTGAGCCACATCCTCGGAAAGCTCTCGTGCATCCGCGGCCGCCGACGCCTCCGCCCGCTCCCTCTGGGGAAGGGGGCGGGTTCTAATACTGTCCGGTCATACGTCGCATAGTTTGCTCGATGAGTGCGCACGATCAGGTGTGTGTGTGTGTGTGGTTGTAGTGTAGGGTACACAGGAGGCGGTCCTGCAGCTGGAGTCAGCGTGCTTGTGTGCAATTGCTGCCGAAGCTGTGTTCTTTCTGTTTTGGCTTGTCTGTTCCCCCGGGAGAGGTGTCTCTGCGACCACGCTACCGCACAGCAGAAGCGAGGAAGAGAGAAGCAGACAGCGGAAACGATGGGGATGACGCACCCTCTTCGACGCTGTCGTCGGGGGTAGAGGTGCTACACTCCCTTAAAAGCCATCGACTGAGAGAGTGTATGCATTCCTGCGTTTGCAGAGAGACCGACGGCAAAATGGAGAGGTGCCGACCGAGAGCGAGAGGTGAGGACGAAGTCGAGTGGAGTCGCATGCTCGCGAGGAAGCAATGCGACCCTTTCACCACGGCATCCGCTGTAGGGAGGCGTGGAGGGTGTCGCTTACATCAAGCGGTACGAAAAGCAGCTGCGCTCCTTCCAACGCGCCAGGTGAAGAAGCGATAACGGGGAAGAAGCCGGCACCCGTCTTGCCGGAGGACAGAAACGAAATTTCAACTAGGCAGGCATAGAGCTGGCAGCACCGGCTCTGAAGTGGAGGCGGGAAGGGGGCGTGCAAGACAGACGCGCGCGCGCGATGGAGAGTAGAGGAGGCAAGGCAACACGCTCCTGGTGTCCACCTCCATGCTTTCCTTGTTGGTTGGTTTACTTGGCTGACTGGTGGTTTCGTTGTGCTTCTTTCTGCAGCTAGTGGAATACTGAGGGTGGGAAGAAGGGCACATGCACAGGACACACAGCGAAAGGTGATGATGATGATGATGATGATTGCTTTTCGGAAGGAAGTGCAGATGGAGTGGCCATCGTGCACACCAAAAAAAAAAACGAAACAGGCACATAAAGAAACGCATCTCTCGCTCCCTCGTTCGTTCCTGAGCACACGCTCACGTGCACAAGTACCGCATACGTGGAGACGCAAGCACATATGCCTCCATGGCCACTCACTTATACACACACACATATATATATATATATATATATATAGCGAGAGAGAGATCGATATAGGTAGAGGTATCCATATATACACAAAAGTATACACGCTCGCTAAAGCACGACAAGGAATACGCGGAAAGAGCTGCTCAGGGTCAGAGCTTGCATGAGGTGACGGGGAGGAAGGGGGCAGAAAAAGGGGGGAAAAGAGGGGGAGATGGCCACGTGACCGGCACGAGAGGAAACGCCAATGCCCAAAGGCGGTGTTCGAAGAGGGGCGGGGCAAAGATCGACAGAGAGAAGGAAACGAAAATCATAAATTTATATATATATACATATACATATATATGCTGGAGGCAGCGACGAAGCACACGCGCGAGCGCAGCGAGAGACAGACAGACAGGCAAGGCCAGGACCAGCAACATGCACACGGAAGAACAAAGGACTGACGGTGAAACGCACTGCGAGGGAGAGACACAGTGGGCTCGCGCGCGAAACGAATGGGAAGCAAGGTCAAGCCATGATGCGTGAAGAGAGAAGGAAAGCAGGTGCAGGGAGGAGGGTCAAACAAAAAAAAAAGACACCCTGTTGCGAGCAGTTTTTATTGTCTTTTCCTTCGCCGGATACGTCCTTGTAGCTGCCTCATCAGCGTCGCCACAGCCACACATTTCTCGCAGGCGAATCAAAGAAGAGCGCTGGTATGCCCTCTCTACTCCCTCACTTTTCTTGGATGGATCACCGCTGTCGAGGTTTGAAGGAGGAGGTAGTAAGGCTGCGGTCCTCGGTGTCGGTGTCCAGTTCCTGGAATTTGTTTCTCGAGGGGTGCGTGTGCGTGATATATGTGAGGTAATGCCTTGTTGTCAATACGCCCACATGGGGTTTTGCCGCTGCTCTTGCACCACGCATCTTGAAGCTCTGCCTGCGTGCATGCTCGTCTGGGCATGTCTGATCCTCTCCTTTTTTTCCGCTACTGTTTCTCTTCCTTGATTTGCTCAAAACAGCGTTCGCGTCCTCAGTGTGCATGTTATGTCTTGTACCTTCCGCTGCAAGACAACAGGAAGGAGAGGAGGGGGAGGAAGAGGTGGGGGTCAAGGCCCCATAAGCGAGTGCGGCGTCTGAAGGAACAACAAACCGCAAAAAATATATTTGAAAACGAGAAAACTCAAAGACGGACGAAACGGCTTGCAATCAGACACCTCACAGGCTCAGCGGGGCACGAGCACACAGAGGATGCACACTGCAGCACAGAGAGGCGAAAAGGAACAGCGAAAGAAACAACGAGCACACCCTTTCTGCGAGGAGAGGACATGGTCAGGTACACAGACCAAAGACAAGACCAAAAAAAAACAAAAATATCTCTTGCCTCTTGCAGAGATCGGGTTGTTGAAGCTCTCCGTGTCTTGTCACGACTAAGGGTCATACACGCATAAATTTACAAACGACAACTTCACGCAGCAGCACCTGCCACGCACACACACGCACACACTCCCTCCCTCCCTCTCTCTCTCCATGTCCCACACTTTCGTCATTTGATTCTTGTTTTCGCTATGCTCCGTACATGTGCGCGTCCGCCTGAGCATCACCGCCCCTTCTTTCCGACCGCTGACTCCGCACAACGCGCCCTTTTCTTCTCGCTTGTCTCACTCGCCCTCGCACTCTTCCTCTCCCATTTGTCTTTGATTGACGGAGCACACGAAAGAGAGAGAGTGCGCGCGCGGGAAGTCGTGAAAGACCCGCAACGAGAAAATAAAACGAAAGATTCCTGCATATGCATGCGCCACAGGGAAAGCACATCAACGTTATCGCAGCACAGGACGAGCGCATTGTGCAATCAGGATCGTATTGGGGGCATCGCTTCTCATTTTGAGGAAAGGTGGTCTCTCCCTCTCTCGTTGCACTCAAGCTTCGCTCGTGTTTGTGGTTTGTTTGTTTCGCTGTTGTTGAGCAGGGGGAAGGAAGGAAGGGGAGGGGGGGGGGCTGATAATGCCAATACTGACAACAGTGCTATATAAAGGCACCGTTCCTTCTCTGTCACCCTACCTCCGCATCCTCGCTTGAAGCACCGTCAAAGTCCGTTCGGAGACGGAACACCCTAAATGTTTGCGTGTGGGGCGCGGCGGAGGAACGCGAAGAAGAAGCGATTGAGATGCCACAGACGGCAAGGACGGTTGGTGAAGCGACGGATGGAAAACGGAAGAGGGCGTATGTCTGTGTGCGCCAGTGGAGAAGAGATGGATGGATGGATGGATGGAGGCACGACGCGCAGAAGAGAAAAAAATGACGACACAACAAGGGAAGCAAGACAAGAGAGGAAGATGGAGGGGGGAGGGGGAGAAGTCGACGCAGGGACAGAATAGTAAAATGAAGAAATATCGAAACAACAAGGACCAAAACGAAAATCGAGTCCAAACAAACTTACCAAAAAAAAAAAAACGAAAGACGAAAGAAAAAATTGGGCAACACAACAGAAGCGCGTTCCCCTTCTTTCGGCGGTGGTGGTGGTCGTGATGGCAATGCGTACGTGCGCGTCATTCTCGTTGTTCAACGCTACATATATATATATATATATATACATATATATATATACATAAATGTATCTATGTATATGTAAACGCGTGCGAGCCTACGCGTACGCCGAACGCTCCCGCATGTAATGTGGGAGAGAGAGCCAGCACACACACATGCACACACACACACACCAAAGAACAAAAAGAGAGAAGGGGTGTGAGAGAGAGAAGGCAAGAACGATGTAGACCATCCACGTAAGGGCGAACATGGCGAATCGAACCGAAACGACGTGCTTAAATTCTTCTTAGTTGGTTAGCTCCGACAACGGCAGACTATACATGCATATATATACACACACATACACATATATATGTATATATGAACACTTAACGAAGGGAATGCTTTCCTTTTCATTCCTCTGTATGCGCGGGTGTTTCACTTCGTCGCGTGTATGTATGCGTGTATGTGTGTGTGGGGGGGGGTCCCTCTTTCCTGGTTGGCGTGGTGTGAGCAAGAGGAATACGTGTTTCCTTGGCAAACCGGTCACCTGCACATATGCACACATATACATACACACATGCATACGCATACACGCATACATACAACGATGAAGTACTCCATCACACTTGACGAACATAGAGCTGAGCGGAAGCGAAGAAAGTGAACAACAAAAACCAAACAAAAACAGGAAGATACGCCCATACGAAGAAGCACACACAAAACCAAAGAGGCGAAGAGAGACGCGCTCAGGGCAGGACCACACAACAGGCAAGGAAGGAGAGGGCCAGGAGTGGGGCTGAACAACCAGCCGATGCAAAAGGCTCGGAGGCCCAGGCAGGTTCGCCGCTCGCCCTTGCCGCCCTTCTTGTGTATTCACGGCTTCTGCACGTGCTTGTCTTGCGTCACTGCCCTCGCCCTCGCGCGCTTTCGCTCCCTCGTTTTGGGGGGGTCCTCATTTTATCGCTTGCTCACATTCACTTCCTCCGCGTGCTACGCGACAGTTTTGGGCCGTGTCTGTTCCGCTTAAATGTGCGCGCTCCTCGCCGTCTCTTCATCCGCCCGCCCCGCACCTTTCGTCCCTTTCCGCACGCGCTCGAGCTGTGTTCCAGCAACACTTTTCCGCCCTCAGGGCATCGAGGCGGCCATTGCGCACCTGTAAAGGGGTTGCATCGACGACTCCATGTATGTGGGTGTGGTGTAGAAAGTATCGCACGCCGCCCGCTCAATCAGGCCTTTAGGCACAAAGATACTCCACACGCCAACACGCACAGATACAGAGAGACGGAGGCAAGCACCCATAAACGCATACACCCGGAGACGCCGAGAGCGGCGGTTGAAGCCCTACGAGGCCGCGGCGCGATCGTCAAGACACTTTCAACCGACGAGCTCAGGCGAAAAGCAAAGAAGTGCCAGGGGGCGGGTGGGCGGGAAGAGCTTCGACGCAGCACGAACATGAAAAAAAAAACGAAGCGAAAGTAGAAAAAAAGCAGCGAGGTGGCGCGATCGAGGGACGAAGAGAACGCTTCGGGAAGCATTGGCGGCTAACACTACTTCGTGCGCCACATGGAGCTGCATATGCCGCCCCAAGTGCAGTCGCCTTTATCCGCGGAACCACCTCTTCACTCTCGTCGAGACGCTTTCGCTGCTGCTGCGCGTCGAGGGAGTCGGCTAAGCTGCTGCCCGAACCCTGTGCGTAAATTCTTTCACCACGGACTACCTCCTTTTTCCGGGCACATCGGCTCCGAGCTGCCCGCGGCGGCGGCCCCCTCCCGCAGGCGGCGGCGCTCCGCCAGCACCCTGCGCGAGAAGCGGGAGTAGCTGATGTGCAGGTACACATCCGAGAGAAGCGCCGTCAGGTTCATGCCAATCATGACGAGCAGCGGCATCATCACGCACTCGCGGCCAACGCACACCTTCTGGCCCTGCCTGTCGGCCCGAGACGCAATCCACTCGCCGTACAGCAAGCGGTTCAGCAGGATGGCCGCGATCCACAACGCGTTGTAGCCGAAGTTGTAGTGCCTCGCGGGGTCCTTGGCGTACATGGTGCGCAGGACGAGAATGGTGACGCTGGCGCAGAAGCCGTTACCAAGAGACGCCAGCGCAAACGCGGCCAGCAGCGAGCGGCCCGGCAGCACCAGGAACAGCACCATCGAGAGGATGATCAGCGTCGTCGGCACAAAGAAGGCGACGGTGATGGGCATGCGGTCCTCGGCCTTGCGCTTCTGCGTGTAGTGCTCGAACACAGACATGGTCAGGCGGCCCAGCGCGCTGCCAGCGCCGTTCAGCACCGTCAGCAGCGCAGACACCGTCGTGTCCAGCTTCGGCGTCTCCGTCAGCGCAGAGAAGATGGGCGACGCGTTGAAGATGATCACGAACTCGGCGCCAACCCCGCAGAACATCGTCCAGAGGATGCACCACAGGCTCACCGTGCAACAGCTCTGCAGGAAGGTCGTCTGGTACTGCGGAGCAATGTAGTCGACGTCCGTCAGCACCTCGCCGCTCTCCGCCGACTCATCATCCCTCAGCCCCTTCGTCGTCAGACGATCCAGCCACGGGCACGGCACCAGCATCAGCAGAAAGCAGCTCGTGATGATCACGGCCACGATTGCAAAGGCAAGCAGGCCGTGCTGCGTCTTCGCGACCTCCGTGAACGCCGCCAGCGCGCTCGTCGTCGGCAGATACACCACAAGCACGAGCACCACCGCAATGCTCAGGTAGAAGCGCCACATCGGCGGCTCCTGCGTCAGGTACGCCGCGACACGTGCACCGCGCACCGCCTTCTGCTCATCACTCAGGCGGCTCTGCTGGTAGCCCGTCAGGTGGTACGACGGCAGCCGCATTACCGCAATGCAGCACAGCCCGGTCACAAGAATCACCCCCATCAGGAAGTAGAAGTAGTTTGCCGGCGTGTTCAGGAAGAAGCCCGTGCGCATCGACCCGATGATCGCAGAGCCCAGGCCCATCAGCGTCTTCAGCAGCGCCACAACCCACCCGCGACGCGTCGGGAAGATGCTCAGCATCGTCACCACCGTGGCAAGGTCGAACAGCTGACTGCCAAGGCTCAGCAGCGCGTTAAACACGCAGAACCGTACCACAGAGCCGGCAATCACGCCCTGGAATGTGAGGCCCATCAGCAGCAGCCCCAGCGACGCGAGCACGCACGCAAGGATGTACACCGGCAGCGGGCCGAGGTAGTCGTATATCGTGCCGTACGGCAGCAGAAAGTAGGCGAACACCATGCCCACGGTGTTGATCGTGGACATCTGGCGCGAGTCGAAGTTGTACTTGTCGCGAAGGCTGCCGCTGAACAGGTTGAAGGCGTACGATGTCGAGGCGCAGATCATGGCGAAGGAGGCGAGCGTCAGTAGGCCGTAGCGGCGCGCCTCACTAATCGGACGCTGGTTGGTCACGTCTAGCTTCAGCACATTACACTCCGTGCTCAAGTCATCCTCGGCGGTGCGTTCGAGATCATTCGGCTCGCCTCTGGGGGACATAGCTGGTTTTCGGGGTGCTTAGTGTGGGTTGGGTATGTGTGTGTGTGGCAATCTTGTGCACTCAGTCGTGGATGCCGCTGCGGCTGATCAGTAGGTGGGTGGGGACCGCAGCAAGAATGACGAAGGAGTTCTTCCACACCACAAGAACCGACGAAACGAAAACACAAGGGGGAAAAAACGTGAGGAAGACGTAAAGGCAAGATTAACTCACGCACGAGTGTATGCGTCGTGAAGTCGGTGTGCGCACGACCGTCCGTGAGCGTGTGAAAAATGCCGACAGAGAGACAGAGCTGGTGCAAGCAAAGAACAGCGGCACAAGACACGCACACCCGCGGATGGAGAACGGACGGAAGGGGTGCAGGCGGTGGATGAGGCGAGGTGAGCGCTGATGACTTTATACCGAGGAAAGAAGAAAAGAGAAAGAAGGGTGATGCAGGAAGAGACGGAGGGAGGGAGAGACGGAAGTATAGGAGCTATAACGAAAAACAAGATGGGGTAGAAGGTACAGTGCTTCGACACTGTGTTAGCCACTGGGTGTTTGCCAGCTTGCTTTGTGGGTCGAGCGTGACCGTGACAGGGCCACCAGGGGTGTGGTTAGAGGGAGGGGGCGGAGGATGGGGAAGTGACGGTGATGGTGTCGGTACCCCCGTTGTTGTTCGTTGGTGTTGTTCCAGCGACCGCGCGCACGTGCGCGTAGAGAGCCGGTGAACGGAGAAGTACAGAACGCCAAACGACAAATACAGGCAGAGGGAGCGATCTCTGAGAGAACACACAAGTCGGACATGGACAGCGCAGCGATTTCGAGCCCCCCCTCCTCTTGCCCATCCCCTCTCGCAACTCTGGGAGCCTTTCGAGCAACTGGAGACGCGAACCGAAGGAGCACACAAGAAGCACTTCTACTTCGCGAGCAGCTTTTTCTCCGCTGCAGCGGCAGAGCCCTCACCCCTCCCCACCACCCACTCTGGTAATGCCAGCATACGTGGGAAGATAGAAGAGGGAGGGGATCGGGGCGAGGATGTGACACACGATATGGCTTACAAGACCGTGGTACAGCACCCGCAAAGCAGCTCGTTTTTCTCTCCTATGCGCTGTTGCCACGCGTCCTGCCACTCTTTCATGGCAACACGCCCTCGCTTTCACCGGAAGCGGCGCTCTGCAGCGTGCTCGGCTGCCCTGGTAGCCGCTACATCTCTTGAGCACCCCCGCCCTGGGGGTGCCTTGCCCAGGTGCGCCAAAAGCACGAGGACTTAAACAGAAAAAAAAAACGCTATTCTTATTATTGGCTTAACGTGTCCGTTTCGCCGCCGTGGGGCGCGTGAGCTCGAAGCCCCCCCCCCCACCACCACCACCACTCCGCCACTACACGGCCGATCACACGCCCCCACCACATCGCGTCGTGCGAAGCAGCCCTAGAGACGCGCTACAGCAATACGCCGGCTCAGTCGTCCAAGCACGGCTTCCGCCTCAAGCACGGGCCACCACCGCCGCCCCGCAGGTCGCCTCGCAGCAGCTACCCTCGTGCCGGTCGCCACGTGCTGCATCCCTCGCGGTGGCTCAGGCTCCCCACCCACCAGTAGGCAGTGTGAGGGCCGGGGGTCAGATACGCTCGGGTCGCGCGGACACGCTGCCCATCATGCGGGTGGGTCAGACGCGTGCACTGCAGCAGGTCGCTCCGACGCCACGCCATCCAGGGCCTGGCCGCCGACATCAGCAGCAATCAGTATCTGTCACCTCCTCGCATCGTAGGCGCCTGACCCTGCCAGCGCTAGAGGTAGGTGGGTATTGGCACGGGTGGAGGGGAGGGGCGGTTGTGCTCTCGCTCAGAGAGGGGGTGTGCTGGGCCCTGTGATGCCATGCATCGAGAGGTGTGCCCTCCTCCCTGGCAGCCGGGGGTGCGCAAGGAGAGCAGCTCAGAACAACGAAGTCGCTCTCCCTCTCGCTAATACGCTCTCGCCACCATCATGGAGTGAGAGCGCGCGCATGGCCGCCGCAACGCTCACCCCTTGCCGGCCCGTGCCTCCCTGACTGTGGGTTGGCAGAAAGGCAAAGGTCGACCGGAGCCTTCCAGGCGACAAGTTAGCGGTGCGTACTTCCTTGCAGGATGCTTCTCGGGTATTCGGTTGCCGGAAGCGTGTCAGAGCTGCTTCCTCTTCCAATCCGCAGCCTTGTGGGTGTCCGGGCCGTCCTTGGCGCCGCTGCCAGCGATAGCCTCCATCTTTTGAGCTAGCTCGTCCCGCTCACGCAGACGCGCGCGCTCCTCCAATGCCCTCCGGCAGTACGAGCGGTAGCGACGATTCAGCACCACGTCCGTGATGAGCGCGCTGCACCCAAGCCCGAGCATCACCAACAGCGGCAGCAGCACGCATTTCTTGCCGTAGCACATCTTATCTGCACGTGCCTGCTTCTCAGCCTGCGCCGTGTACCACTCGCCGTACAGAAACCGGTTGAACACGACGGCGCTGATCATAGGTGCACTGAGGCAGAAGTGGTAGTGCTTCGCGGGGTCCTTCGCAAAGATCGTGCGCGTCACCAGAATTGCGACACCGTTATAGAAGCCGCTGCCGATGGCGGCTATTACGTGCGGCAGCGGGAGCGCAGCCGCAGGCAGCACGAGGAACAGCAAGGTGCTAGTGATGACACAGCTGCTGGAAAAAAAAACTGCCATGGTGATCGGCACGCGGTCCTCGGCCTTGCGCTTCTGCGACCAGACCTCGAAGAAAGACATCAGCAGCCGGCCCACAGCGCTGCCCACGCCATTCAGTACCGTCAGCATGGTCCGCAGCGAATCGCTGACCGGTGCACTCTGCAGCGCAACAAAGATAAATGAAGAGTTGAAATTTATCACGAACGTCACACCAGTCGTGACGAACGACGTCCACCACAGAGCCCACAGCTCCAGCGTTGTCAGGTTGTGGATGAAGCCGCCCCGGTACTGCGGTGCAACGTAGTCCAACTCCATGTCCAACGACCCCTTCGCAGCTGCGGCTGTCGGCTCCGATGCTATCACCTGGTCAGGCGTGCACTCGGCGGCCTCCGAACCTTGAACCCCCTCACTCGAGTCCTCCTCCTTGGGGTCGTCGGTGCTGCTCGTCACAGTGCCTTCAGCCCGGCGCCCCTCCTGCAACGCTTCACTCCTCTCCCCTACCGCTTGCGGTTGCCTTGAGCGCACCGGATGGAAAACCGGGATGTAGCTGCTGTTCAGAAACGGTAAAGGGGCCATCACAAAGGCATACAAGAACACCAGGATGGTAGACACAATCGCAAACGCCAGCTTCGGGGCTTTATCCAGCTTCAAGTAGCTCACCAGCGCACTCTGCGTCGTCACGAAGACAATGAGCACAACCAGAATGAGCAGGCCCAACATGAAGCGGCGCAGCGGTGCCTCCTGACGCAGGTACTGCGCCTTCGTCACCAGGCGGCACTCCTTCACCTCACCAGACAACCTCCGCTCCGCGTACTGCGTCAGGTGGTAGGGGGGCAGCCGCATGAACACAATGCACAGGACGCCGACAACGATGCCCGCAAAAAACAGGAAGAAGAAGTACTTCTCGGCGTCGGAGTCGAAGTAGCCGGCGTACAGGCACGCAACAATCGCAGAGCCGAGACCGGTGAACGTCTTTAGCAGCGCTGTCACGGGGCCACGGTTTGTCGGGAAGTGAGACAGGACGGTGATGCAGCACACAAGATCGAACATGGCGCAGCCGCAAGCCATCAGGGCGTTGAACACGGAGAGGCGCACCACGCTGCCCTCGATCTTGCCCATAAAGCACAGCGCAAGCAGCAGAGTGCCGAGCGGGAAGTACACAGTGCCGATGACGCTGATTGGTATGGGTCCCAGGAAGTCGTACAGGAAGGCGTAGGGGAGCACGCCAAACTGTACCACGAGGCCCACCGTCACAATCATGCTCAGGTCACGCTGCGAGAGGTCGTACCGCTGCTGCATCGTGCCGGCGATGAGATTCCACGCATAGCTGAAGGAGCACACAATGCAGCCGAAAGAGCCGAGTACCAGGATTGCAAACCGCTTGGGCTCACTGACGGGCTTCTGCGGCCCCGTCGCGAGACGGTAAATCACAACCTCCTCGTTGGTCTGCATGTCCGCGGAGCACCTGAATGCCTGCGTGCGCGTGCATGCGTGATACGGAGGACACCGACGGAGCGATTCCCGCTATGCAGCACTCGTAAACAGCGGGGGTGGATGGGGGGCCCTCGAATGTGCTGTTGTGACGCGCGCTCGGAGAGGGAGAGAAGGGCCGAGGCCAGCAGGAAAGGCGAGCGAGAGCTTGCGCTGGTAAGAACTAGGCAGCCGTCTCCGAGACACACACAGAGGCGCCGGCAGCGAAGGCGGAAGCACAATGAATCAAGAGGAGGCGAAGAGGGTTTTGTGGGCCGATAATGGGCTGTCGAAGCCCAATAATCAAGCCGGCAAGAAGGCCAGGCTTGTGAGTCGTTATGCTGCGGTTGTGTTCTCTGGTGGACAACACGGTGTTGTGGAAAAGGGGGCCGGTGCACCGGTACCGATCGAGAGAAAAAAGGGGAGGGGGTCGCTGCACGCACAAGCAGGCACAGGCGCGGAGGACAGTGAAGTGAAAGGCATAGAGGGAAAAGCAGAGGGCGAGAGGCCCACGCCCAGCGTGCGTGCAACAAGAGGGAGAGGTGCTTACACGTGGCATCGCCGTGCAAGCACCGCAACACTTCTGAGACCCACGTGGCGGCGCCGTCGCGGTGCCCCCCCCCCTCTGTCCGCGGGCCACCGTGAGAGCAGGGGCGTGCTGGCACGACCAGACGCTAGAGAGGGAAATGGAGCAGACGAGCGCACCACACAAAACACGCTGCCGTCACAGGAGGCCGCGTGGCACGCGTAGCAGCCACCGCGTCGGGCACAAAGGCGAGCGGAGCAAGGCAAGTGAGCATGAGACTGCAGCTGTCGCAGCATGTCGGCACGCGTTTCTCGCGTCTGCTCACCGATTGTCTGTTGTGGCCGTTGCTTCGTCTTCCACCAAGCCATGTCTATCGTTGCGCTCGCTACAGTAACGTCTTCGCCACGGCGAGAGAGCGGTGCGTGGGGGCGCCAGGGAAGGGGCGAGCGCACGTGACGCGCTCATAGGGGCTTCAGACGCCATGAGGGCAGGTGCGCAGGCGCGCCTTGTGGAGTGCATACAATGGCCACCACGAACTCCAGCGCCAACGCGAATGCACATAGGAAAGTAGCCGCCTTCGCTTGCCTTGCAGCAGCTAAGCTCACTGGCCGCGCCGCTACGTGCGGAGATGAGAGCGACTTCGCCCGCACAAGACACAGCGTTCCATCATGCGCCGCTTCCACAACGAGCAAGCCAGCGAGTGCACCCGCACACACAGCCGCAGCGCATCCGCCGCTGCCGCGCCACGGCTTCACCCTGGTCGCCTCGGGCAAACCGTCCTGCCACCGAAGCCCCCCATGCGCCAAACGGGCTCTTCCCGCACCCTTCCTCGGAGACGCTCCGCGTCATCTGCGCCAGGCGGCCTCCGCGGCACCGCTGGAGGGCAGCAGGCGGTGGCGCCTCCCGTGCGGGGGGGCGGGGTCCAGGCGCATGCCGGGTGAGCTCAGGCAAAAAGTCGGGCAGCTTGCCGTTACTTGTGAATCGAGAGGTACGCAAAAAGGCGGCGCGGAGACAGTGGAGGAGAGACCAAGGAGAGCGGCATAAATAACGTGGACCACGAGCGTGTGTTGTCCGGACACACAGCTATTCTGAATCGCTGTTCCGATTTCTCGCCTCGCTCTGCCTTCCAGCAAAGAGCTCGCGTGCGTCCTTCTCCCCCCTCCCCTCCGTCACATCTCCATGATCATCGGCGTCCATTATGTCCGAGCGCAGCGCCACAAGCACGAGTCCGTACACAAAACTAAAAGTAAAAGTGAAAACGAAGCAACCGCGCATTGGAAAACGCAACAGTGCACGCGAACATAACTTAAGACGAGCAAAGCACATCACAAAAAAGCATTGTCGCTGCCTGCATGGGTGCAGCGCCGAGTGTGGCGCGCGGCCGTGGTGTGTGGGTGGAGGACTGCGCAAAGGAAAGCGTTCGTAGACGAATTCTGTGTTTGCCATCGTATGCCTGCATGTCCTCCTGGGCGTAAGACGTGTTGTGGTAGTGCGCTTCGTGAAGTGCATGTACTTGCCTGCGTTCAACATTGCAAGCCGTACGTATGCCCGCGCATCACACGGGTTTTTTTCCTTGTCGATTTCGCATGTGTTACGTACGTATGCCGAGGCCTACGTGGGCAGGAAGAGGAAATAGCATCAACAGAAAGGAGTTGAAAAAGAAAATAAGGCAAGGACTGAACAGGGCAGGAGCATCCGAGTCTGTGCGCCTGCGCGCTGGCACCACAGCGTGGGCAACGCCAAACGCCTACGGGGTGCACACACGCACACGCACACGCTCAAGACACTATCGCACATAGAAAACAAAAGTGAGTACATCAGCGGCGTCATGTGCAGCGCATGCGCTCTAGGGAAAGACAGGGAAAGAGAGCACGAAAAGGTATGCACAGCTCAAACGCAAGAGAGAGGTCGCGACACGAAACACTACGCAGGGCAAAGCAAAGGAGCGCAATCATAATACTAGCACTAAGCGCTCCAGCAAGGCGAGGAGGGGACAGCTCTGCCACCTTCACCTGAAAACCGTGGAACGAAACAGCAAAAGAATACCGGTACACGTGTGCAACCCTGTTCGTGCGGGGAGGGATGCTGAGCGGTACGGAGGCAAAATAGAAGCAACACCTGTAAAGGTAATACACAATATACATATATATAAATATGCACATTTATATACACATATGTGTATATACATATATATTTGTATACAGTGGTAATCGAGCCAACACAGCGTCACGCATCTTCTGGGTCGTATATTCCTCTTCTCATGTGATGGAGTTATGCTGGTTGCTGTTTTCCTTTCGTACACACACACACACATGTAGAGAGAGAGTAAGATATACAAGGATAAGATGCATACATACATGTGTATGCGTGCGTCTCTACACGTCTTCCATCGTTCATGTTCCCCAAAGAATCACGTCAGAGGCACGCGCTGACGACTGCACACCAAAAGGGAACGGGCGCATGGCAAGAGAGCAAAGCCTGGAAAACGGAGCGCGCCCTCACGGCAACGAGGGCGGGCGGCCCTATGCAACGATACTAGCCAGCGAGCTAACGCTCATCTACTCACGTCTATCGCTGTTTGCGTGCATGTGCAGATGATGTCACCGTGCCATCCAAAACACAACAAAAAAAAAGCATGCATGCACCACCACTAGAGAAACGCAGGGCACACACACGCACGCACGCACGCACGCAGCAGAGCGTGAACAAGAGAGAGAGAGAGAGAGAACGCAAGAAGGAGAAGCGGGAACCCAAAAACATCCACGACAAGGCACAACACCACGGGGCACACAGGCATGAGCGAAAAGGTACACAAACCTGAAGAAACCAGCAAAAAGTGAACCAATAAAACAGAGAAGACGAGGGGGTCTTTGCCGGCCGTATACACGCTGAGCAGACGCTCAGCAGAGTTGAGGAACACACAAGAGCAAGGGGGAGGGGGGAGGGGGGCTGGGCAAGCGTCTTGGAGCACTAGAAGCACTCGCCTGTGCGTACGCGTACGCGTGTGTGCAGGCCCCTGTGTCGGCGTGTCCTGCAAAACCCCCTCGATGCCCCCTATCCTCTACACGCCGCGGGGGCAGTCCTTGGAATCACGGATCACATCCAAATCATTCACCACCTCCTCAGCCTCCGCAGGCCTCGCCTTCTCGGTGTCGGCAACGTCGCCGCGCAGATGCGCCCGCTCCATCAGGACACGCCGACTGAACGAGCGGTAGCGGAGATGCACTATCACGTCCGTGATGAAGGCGCTAGCGGCCAGGCCGAGCATCACTAACAGCGGCATCATTACGCAGTGCCTGCCGAAGCAGCGCTTGCTGCCCTGCTTCTCAGCCTGCACTGTGTACCACTCGCCGTACAGGAAACGGTTCAGCAGCACGCTAGCAGCCATGGTAGCACTGAAGCAGAAGTGGTAGTGCTTCGCGGGGTCCTTTGCAAAGATCGTGCGGGCCACCAGAATCTGAGAGGCGGCGCAGAAGCCGTTACCGAGCGCGGCAATCACGTACGGCAGCGGGAGCGCAGCCGCAGGCAGCACGAGGAACAGCACGATGCTAGTGATGATGGTGGAAGTGGGGAAGAACAGCGCAATCGTGATCGGCACGCGGTCCTCGGCCTTGCGCTTCTGCGACCAGACCTCGAAGAAAGACATCAGCAGCCGGCCCACAGCGCTGCCCACGCCATTCAGTACCGTCAGCAGAGCAGTGAGAGACGGCGCAGGCATGCTGCCCTGCAGCGCACCCAAGATGAACGTCGCGTTGTAGATGATCACGAACTCGGCGCCAAAGACGCATAGAAGCGTCCACCACAGTGCCCACAGCTCCAGTGTGCACAAGTTCTGCAGGAACGTGCCCTGGTACTGCGGTGCAACGTAGTCCACATCCGTCTCCACGGGCACGCGAGCTGCCTGCTGCCCATCGCTCTCGACAGCTTCCTCGGCCATCGCCACGGTACTCTTCTCTGCGGAAACGTCCGCACCAGCGCGGAACGGCTCCTTGTCCGACGAGCGGTGACCGTTCGTCCGGCGGTCGTACGTCATGTTGTCGTTGTTCACGTTCTCGCTCCTACGGCGTGCGAGCTGCCGCGTCAGGCATGCGGGCAGCGGAACGGCGATCAGCATGTACAGCACCGTCAGCACAGTCGTCCCAATCGCCAACCCAAGCTTGTGAAGCCGTCCCCAATTTAAGTACGCCACTAGCGCGGACGTCGTCGGCAGGTAGATGATGAAGATGACCAGTATGACAAAGCCGAACATGAAGCGCCACATCGGCGGCGTCTGCTTTAGGTACTGGGTCTTTGTCGCCAGGCGGCGCCCCTTCTCCTCCTCGCTCAGATGACTTTCCTGGTACCCGGTCAGGTGGTAGAGGGGCAGCCGCATCACGAGGGCGCAGGTTGTGTTCGTGAGAAAGGCGAAGACAGCCAGGAAGTACAAGTACTGCGAGACCTGCTCGTTAAAGAATCCAGCGAAGAAGGAGCCAACGATCGCAGAGCCGAGGCCGGGGAACGTCTTCAGCAGCGCAATCACGGGGCCGCGGTTCGATGGGAAGTACGACAGCACCGTCATACAGCACACAATATCCGTCAGGGACATGCCCACGCACTGGAAGGAATTGAAGACGCAAAGCCGCAGAGTGTTGCCCTCGATCACGCCCTCGAAGCACAGCGCCGTCAGGGTGGCACCGAGCGGGTACGAAATCATGGACAAGATCGCTACCGGCAGCGGTCCAAGGTAGTCGTACAGAGTGCCGAAGGGGAGCATGAAGAATCCGAACACGAGGCCGACAGTCGTAACGGAGGCCAAGTCGCGCTGCGAGAGGTTGTAGCGCTCCTGCATCTGTGGCAAAACCAGGGTGAAGGCGTAGCCGAAGGAGCCGCAGATAGTGCCGAAAGAGCCGACGAGAAGCAGCGCGAAGCGGTGCAGATCGCTGATGCGCCTCTGGGGGCCGCGCGCCAGCACCTGCAGGTGCAGCTCCTTACTCGAATGATCAGCCATTTTCGTCCGTGGGCAACCGTGTCGGTGCGAAGCAAAGAGATGGAGGGGGGGGGGGGCAGAGGCGGGGATGCCGTGTGAGGCAGAGGAAGGGGTATGCTCACCTCGCACGCATAAAGGCGCTGCTTGTTTATATATATATATATATTCAATGCGGTGTTATAACGAGACAGTCCGCGGTGCTGGCGCAGTGATCGTCCGCTGTGGCCTTGGCCACGGATGCTTTGGGCAGAGGAGCCTGAGCGGACGGGGGATCGCGAGCGGAAGAGTCGCGAGATATAGCTTGTCCTTATCGTTTCGCACAAAAAAAAGAGCTCAGGAGGAGGGTGGGCGCCGTGGGGAGGGCAGAGAGCGTCTTGCGTGCGTTTTAGCTTTTACGTGTGTGGGTGGGTAGGTTATGTGAGTGGGCGCAGGGAGGAAGGTGGGCTGAAGGAGGAAGCAACACGAGAAAATCCAAAAAGGGGAAGAGGCGCTCGCACATGCCAGCTGCCGTCACGACGCAAAACGCAAGTGAGAGAGAGAGTGTGTGTGTGTGTGACGGAGAGACACGCACGCGCGGACGCACTCACCCCCACCTGGTAGCGACGTGGCATTGTAGCAAGTGATGCACACACGCACACGCCGTCCCCTCTCTTCCGTGTCTTTGTCTGTCTGTGCCTTGCGTTTTTCGTTTGGGGGAGGGGGGTGGATCACGCAATGCATGGAGAAAGAGATGCAGCGAGGTAATGGGCCCGGGGGAGAGTAAAGACGAGGAGGAACGCAAGATCCATGGACAACGAGGAAACAAAAAAAAAGCAGAGGAGACGAGTAGGTGACACACCTACACTGGCCACAACAGAGTAGGCACATGCACCTACCCAGACAGCGATACATGCCATGAGTACCCCAGCACATCGTTCGGGCAGGCGTCGGCACCCTCAACGGCCGCTGAAGCCGAGAAAAATATATTATAAGAGAGCGGGCATAGATACGAAGACAACAAACTCCCACAGCTCTCACACCCTCTCGACATCTCGCCATTACGCGCACGTCCGCGATGATGCTGCGGAGTCGTCACCGCGTGCTTGTAGCTGGGGCGAGTGGAGAGGAATAACATGAGGAGCACCAACCACCAACACCACACTTGAAGAAGAGCGGGAGCCGAGAGCAGGCACGCGACACACACACGCTATCCGCCCCACTCTCCTTCGACGCCTGCGCAAACATACATAATGATGTGGACGTTGTGGTGCAGGGGTAGCGAGCAATCGGGAAGGGCAGAACGAAGTAAAGAGAGACAGCGAGAGAAGGGTGGGAGGGCAGAGAGGCAGAGAGGGCGAGACATCGGCAAGGGCGCCATCTTCGTTGGCGGCGTCATCCTCTCACACCAACACCCGCGGACCGTGTCCAGCGGCACCGAGACCCGCGACGGCCAGCATCGTTGCAAAGCATAACAAGAAAAACGCCGAGCAAACACGTCAGCGGTGTCGGCACCGTGCGAGACCACCTGTTGCACACACACTGCAAGGCAGCAGCTAGAGTTGTGGGAGCTGTTCGTTGTTGGTTTGCCTGCTCTCTCGCTTGTTGGTGGGAGCTGCTGCTATTCCGGGTGGCCGTGCATGAGCTCAGTCGTCGGGGCCAAAGAGAAAGGACAGAAAAGGGGGAGAGCCGGGGAGGAGGGCACACACACACACACAGACACACGCCGTGTCCATTCTGCTTTGAACCAAGGCAGAGGAAAGACGAGAAAAAGAAAATATTCACGCCATAACCGCTTCCCTCACAAGTCTGCTGCATCCCCGCACTTCTTTTCCGCGACTCCTCCACAGGTCCGTGTCACGTGCGCGGCTACATCCGCCGCTATTCGGGACTCTGGGCGTGTGTGCCTGTCTGTCTGTCTGCGTCTCCTCCGCAGCAGCTCACCGTCTCTCTTAGTCTTGTTGCCGCCTGCATGCGTCTTCAACGCCGCAGGAGTATCCAACAAAAGCAGGAGAAACAACGTTGGCACTAGGGTGGAGGGTGCGCAGCTCACGCCTGCACGCCGGCTTGCTGAAGCGCCACCTTCACTTGCGCCCACGCCTCATACGCATCTAGGCGGTGAAGGCCTCCACTCATCGCTGCACAGTCACCGCGCAGGCAGCAGGGCATGGCGGCGTCAAGCTGGCGGATGTGAGCCGGCAGAAGCACGAGCCCAAGGGGCTTGTAGGTCAGCCAAGCTGCTGTCGCGAGTGTCTCCACGTGCGTAGCGCCAGGCTGTCTGAGCGATGAGGAAAGTGGTTCTGCTAGAGCGTGTCCGTCGCACCTCACGACGTCGGGCGCGCTTCGGTCGCCGACAGGCTCGATGTCGTGCACTCCCGACAGAGACGCCTTTAGAATACGATTAAGAGGTTGAAGGACCTCGTCTAGAAGTGCGCGGAGCTGCCTCGTGAGCCACGCGTACGCCCCATGCGAAGGTGGAAAAGGCGTGCGCGACGGCTGTTGCGCTGAACCAGATGACGCCGTAGCGCAGCCCGCCGTCGTCGCGGAGTCTTCGTGCTCGTTGCACAGCGCGCACCAGTTGCACCAGATGGCCTGCAAGCACTCATGCACTGCGTATCCGAGCACAACGCACACAACGCCACGCAGCGACGCTGTCAGGGAAGTATAGACGCGCAGGTCGACCGCCGTTGCCGGCCGAGAAGCAGTGGCGGGGAGAATCACGTCCAGCCGTGGGTGGCCCGCTGCGGCGCCACCACTAGGAGGGAGGGTACCAGCTTCCGAGGAGACAACCACGCTACGCTCGGAGACGGTTGGGGGGTTGATGGCCTGCCACAGGCGCTGCAGGGCGCGGTAGGCGGGGCTCACGCGCAGCCGCAGCAGCGTACGACGCACAGGTACACCTCCTGGCGTCGCCTCGGCATCCCTGAGGAGGACTGAGGGCGAAGCAGATGTCGCAGCTGAAGGGTCGTTTGGAGTCGGGTCATCGCCGCGAGGCACATGAGCGCTGCCTACGGCTACTCCGAGGACCTGTGCGTGTATGTGCTGGAGCACATTCCAGAGGGTGTCAGCCACCACGGTGAGGAGAAGCGCTGACCTCGACGTCGTGGCCTCAACGTCGCTCGCCGCCCCCGAAGAGGTGGCTGCCAAAGGTGTGAGCGAAAGCCTCACGGAACCGCCCTTTTCGTGCACCTCGTCTGCCCAGCGAACGTGCAACTCCGCCAGGCTCTCCAGTGGCGGCGGCGGCGGCGGTGCTCGTGCCCAGCTATCCAATTTGAGTTGCAGAGCGTGCGTCGCGACGCTGTCCATGCGATGCCGCTTTGCCGGCCGCGAGCTCCTCGCCGCAACGTTCTCCGAGCTCGACAGGACAGCAGGCTCCGTGACGCCCACATCCACCTCGTCCATCTCGCGCGACCGCTTCACACCGTCGGTGGTTGGAGTCTTGAATGCGCCTACGCCAGCTGTGACGGCGCTGGAGAGCGACGTCTTAGACGAGAGTTGCAGGCGCAGGCGAGTCGATGTCGCATGAGCGGTGACCGCTCTGGCAGAGTCGGCGTTTAAGGGAGGCACATGAGGTGGCACAGCTGCTGCGCCGCACTGCTGCTGTGACAGTGCGACGGCAGTCGACACATTCACTGCTGAAGTGCTTGGTCCTGTCGACCATTGCCGCATCGAAGAGGCAGACGCACCGCCGCTCAGCGCACCGCCGGCAGCCTCCGCCGGAACTGCGCTAGGCGACGGTCTGGACGGCGTCAGTGATGCGGCGAGTGGTGGCGGCAGTCCAGCCAGAGAGGCCATCTGCACGCACTCCACGAGACTGGCAACTCGAGTGGCGAACTCCTGTTTGAAAGAGAGCGCTGTAGGGTCGCTGGTGCCCTTCGCAGTAGCGCGGTGGTCCGCTGCCCCGGCGGGTCTCCGGGTGCTTGCTGCTGTCCTTCCGGTATCGGGCGGGGCAGGTGACGGGGAGCTGAGCGTCGCTGAGTGGTGCGAGCTGTCGTCGGCCTTAGTCGCATACCCGTCTCGGTTCTCACAGTTGCTCAGCTGCCACAGAAAGTGAAGTTGCCGGAGTATCACGCGAGGGTGCCGCAGCGCGACTGCCGCGCTCAGCACAAGTGTGTCCTGGGTCGCTGGGGTCACGGGCGCGCACCCTTGCAGCGTCGTTGTTGCCAAAGAAGCGGGCGCCACTCGGCAGCTGGCTGTCGCCCTACTCGCCGGGTCCTCTTCATCTCGCAGAAAGCCCGGCGCGCACAGAGGCAGTGAAGAAGGTCGACATGGCGGGTTGTGGTCTTTGCCGGCCACGGCCACAGCAGCGGCGGTTGCTGCGCTCTCCTCCTGATATAGATCCTCCAGAGTGCTGCGAAACAGTGTTGGCATCGTGAACGGCGCCAGCGACGTCCTCACCACCCACGAGGGCACGCCGACCGCCTCTCCCTCTGCCACTGCCCCTAAAGCTGCGGCCCATGTGGAAGAGGGAGAGCAAGGCGTAACTGGCAAACTAGCCGGAGGCATCAGGACGCCGCGTACGTACTGGGCCGTTGCACTCTCACCAAGACTGAGCACCGTCACGAGCGCCAACCACAGATGCGCAGCCACCGTCACCAGCGAGGGCTTTTCGTCCTGTATATCCCTCGGCGATTCCTGTACGTGGTTCGCCATGGTGACGGCAGACGGCGGTGACAGCGGCACAAACCACCTGCAAACATACCTGTGCAGTGATGTGTCACACTCAACGGTGCCCTCCAAGAGGGCCTGCAGCGAGGAAATCGGTATGTCACACCCGCCTTGCACGGCCTTGAAACAAGAAGCGTCGGCAGCGGCAGAAGAAAACTGCCGCACGCCCTCTGCGTCGGCGGTCGATTCCACGCACATGCCTGATTCCGCACTGTCACCGCTTTCTCCACCGCGTTGCTGTGTCGAATGCCGCAGCGGCCCCGCACCGCGACCCACGTGGCACGCCTGTAGGACCTGCACGGCGCCCCTTGCTTTCTCCACCATGGCGATGGCACCAACCCGGCGCAGCTCCGCCAGAAACACCATCGCCCCCACGTCCATGACTGCGGCGTAGGTGGCGGTGCTCGCCGTCGCCGAGGACGACGCGGCAAAGGCTGCTGCAACAAACGGCAGGAGTGGTGTGCGCGCCGCCGCAGCGGCAGACGCAGCGACGGACGACATCGCGGGTCGCAGGGCCGCCTCACCCTCTGCAGTGCGCCCCCCTGCCTCCCGCTTTTTGGTGCGGTGCGGACCGCCCACTGTTAAAGGGGCGGCAGCAGCAGAGGCAGTAACGCCGGGCTCGGCGTTCTGACCCGTGCCACTCCTCGAAGCCGCTGCCTTAGTGGAAGGCACCGTCCTCAACGGAGAAGGATGCAGGTGTTTCGGCTGCCGCAGGTGTGCCTTTCCATACCGTAGCTCCAGGTATGCCTTCCAGGCGGACACCGTGAGAGGGCGAGGAGCAGAGGCGCCGTGACTGCCAGCAATACGCGCCCCTTGTTCAAGGTGAGAAACCGACTGGCAGAACCCCGACTTCGTCGCCGTCGCGGCGGCAGGTGCCGCCGCGCACACCCCAGCCAACGGATAGCACAAGTACGCGTGCAAGTTCGCCTCGAAGCTGAGCAGAAAAGTGCTCGCAGATGGATGCGCGCACCACAGCAGCTCATCGAGCATCGCAAACACGCGATGGTCCGCCAACGCGATGCAAGACAGCGCAGGAGATGCCGAGGGCAGCTGCGGGGAAGGAGGTGTAGCGCCGCTGCAGTGCGCCGAGGATGAAGGCGACGACGCGGGCACGGGCAGCGGTGTGGCCTGAGCGTCTCTCGAAGACCCCAGCGCCGTCCCTCCGTCCTTGAGGCACGCTTCGCTGCCGTCGTCGCCGACAGCGAGCAAGCATTCTGGGGACCAAACTGCAATAATGTGGGCGAGCCATGATGATCGAAGCGATGGGCTCGACAACCACGCATGCGCTGTGAGGAGAGGAGGCAAACGGCCGAGAGGACACAGAGGCATCCGCGCACGTGCTGCACCCTCGCTGAAACGGCGTGAGGCGGGCACTTTCGGCCCCTTCAGCAGCTCCCCAGGCGCCTGCGCTGAGCCACAAGACGGTGCCAGCTCCGTAAGAGTCTTGTCGGCACAGTCGTCCTCGCCAGCCTTCGCAAAGCCCAGTGCCTCCAGCACAGTGCACACGTCCTGGGCTGCCTCGCTGCCTGGAGGAGCATCCAAAACAACAGGAGCGATACGTCGCCAGCGACGCAGGCGCGACCTCATGCACACGGCGGTGTTCTCCGCTCCCTCTGGAGCTGGTGAGACAAACGCGCTGCCATCCTGAGCGCTGTCATTCGCCTCGGCCATCGACCCTCGCGCTTCGCCATCGTCATCCGTGACGCCCTCGTCGCTGAGTAGCATCGGCGGCCTCGTCGCTACTCTCGCCACCACGTCGTCGACGGCAGTGTTACACGAAGGCTCCGCGACGACGGCTGTGGCAGCCGTAGCTGCCTCTCGAGGAACAGCTGTGCCGCAGGTGGTGCGGAGCAGTTGTATGGCCAGTCTCTTCTCGACTCCCACGTCGCCATCGCCACTACCAGCGGCGTTTGCTGAGCTCATCGCCGGCGTGTCACCAACCTGGGACTGCAGCGGTGGCGTCATCAGAAAGGCTGGAACGGTGCCCGATACACTCGTTGGCTCCCTTCCAGTTGCCTTCACCAGCGCCCCTTCGCTCTCCGCGGCTGGGCTGGGCAACGGGGCGACAGCAGTGGTTTTGGCGATGGTGAGATCGGCCTGCTGCGGGGTAGCGAGGTTCGCTGCCGCCGCAACGACGAGCTGCAGCACTCGTCGAGGAGAGGAGGAAGGTGCACCATGTGCAGCGGACGTCGATAGCGGTCCGGATACGGCAGCCAATGATGGCTCCGACACATCTTCATCGTTGACGTCCTTCACCTCCGGCACGAATGCGGCTTGGTAGCGGCTGAGGCTGCGAACACTGTTCGCGGCGACAGTGTCAGTTGCACTAGTGTCTGCTTGCTGCACCAGACCCGGCACTGTCGCAGCCGTTTCTTCCGCTTCTCGTGCTCCCTTATCCAGGTTGGCAAAACCGCACGCTGCCGCTGTGGTGGCGCTCTCATGTACAAGGCGCAGCACCTCATCACGCTCGTATCGCCACCGCACTTCTTCTGAGCTCTCCAACCACGCCGGCAGCGCCAGCGTCGCCCACTCCATCATGAGAGCACTGAGATCACCATATGGAGACTCGGCCACGGCCAGCCCGGACGGAAGCGCCGCAGCACGCTGCCATAGCCAGTGATACACAACAGGCAAACCGCCCTCCTCAAAGCGGGTATCACGGTGGCAAGAGGACCCAAGGCGTAGAGAGCGGCAAGCAGCCGGCGCAGCAACAGCAGCAGCGGGCGTCGCCTCCCCGCTAGCCGCTTCCTGAAGGGATGCGGCGGTCGACACAGAGGAGCGCGGCGGAGAACTCAGCGGAAAAACGCCTCGCCGCTGCTCTCGCCGAAGAGCTTCCAAGGCGAGAAGCTGAAGAACAAGCCGCGTGCGTGGGTGCGTGGGCATGGAAGCAGCATCATTGACGTGCGCTGATGACGTTTCCGTAACCGATGACGCCATCGACTCCCAAAGAAGGTCCAGGTGACTGCACATCCACGCAGCGGCGCCATTCTCGAACGCTGACGAGTTGGTGGGCTGTGAAGAGGATGCCGATAGCCCCGACCCGCGCGGTTGCAGCTGCTGGAGAGCACGAAAAACATGTGCGATGTGGTCACCCGTTTTCCGCCCTGTCGCTTGCCGTTGTGGCAGAGATGGCGGCGGCCCTGCAGCACCATCTATTACGCTGGAGCGCACTTGCTTCTGCGTGATCTGATCGTCGCTCATCTAGTGCGCATGACAGATACCAGAGCAACACCACCGTCTGCTGGAGGAAAAAAATGGCGCGCGGCTACGTGACAACGTGAGAGACCAGTTCGCGCTGATTGTAGAGGTGAAGAAGGCCCCCTCTGAACCCCAGACTGCGTAAAGCGGCAAGCCGAAAAAAGGGGGGCTTACCCGGCAATGCCCACGCTCAAGGATGCGCGGTCCCTCTCCTGTGTCTACTGTCGTGCCTCTCGTGAGTGGGGAGCGACAGCGCACGTGCGCGCGGAGCTAGGTGCATGCAAATATGCGATGTGCGTGTGTGAATGTATATGCCTGTGATGATGGAACGGATGTCGCCCAGCGTCGGCGTTTTCGAGTGCCCTTCCTGTCCTTCTACGGCAGCAGCGAAGTAGCACACCACGCCCCCCCCCCACACACACACACGAGAGGCAGCGAAACTGTTGGTAAGGAGCGAACAAAAAAGAGCAGAGCCAAACGGCGGCAGAGCCTCGCCGTCTACCTCTCTCTCTCTCTCTATATATATAGAGGTGCGTGTGTTTTGTTTTTATGTGTGTATGCGTGTACGTCGTTCCCGCTGATTGGTGGATGGAAAGCTGGGGAAGGGGCACGCCGAAGAAAGAAGAACAGCGCAGGCGAGAGGGGAGTGCGATTTTGATCATGCGCACGTGCGACAGTATCCTGCTCTTGTCGAGGCCTCGCTGCGCGGGCGGACGCGAACGCGCTTCCGCGAAAATGATCAGCGTAAAGGACAGGGGCGCGGCGGAAGGAAAAGGGAGAGAGGTGAAGGGCAGCGACATAAGAAAACGAAAGCGTATGAAGCGTGGAGCGGCGCAGGGCAGGAGGGAGGCGAAACTCGCCGTTACTGATGTTGCCCTTCCGTTGCGCCTCTCCACATCGTACCCATCAGCTGTCCCCGAGTCCCTCAGAGACACCCATGCCCACACGTCACACACACTTTCCTTCCTTCGCGCAGTGCAACTCGGCACAGAGCAACGCTCTTTCGTTGTTTTGCCCTCCCCTGCCTCTCCCGCAAGGCACACACACGCACACATGCGACGCGCACTGCAAAGCGCCCCGAGACGGTAATGGTGCGTGTCGCTGCGCGTTGGCGTCTATATATATGCGCGTGCGCGTACACACCAATGAGACCTGCGCTGCGAAGAGTGGAGCAGGGGTAAGGGCCGGCCGCCAACAGACGCAGCCCCGTTTCCTTAACGGCTATCCATGTGCCTCTCGCTCTCCCCCTCCTTCCTCCTTCCTCCTTGCGTGTTTCGGTAATCGCTCAAGACACTATTAAAGAGAAAAACACAAAAAACAAAGAGAAGGGGAAGCACACACGCACACACACAGAAAAGATGTGCGCATATAAACGGGGAGATATATATTTATATGTGTGTGTACGTCTCTGCTTGTCTGTGAGTGTGCGTCGCTGTGCAAGACAGCAACACGAGCCGGATCCCTTCAGAAAAAGGAAAAACAACACGTCGCCTCGCCGGCTTTTCTCTTTACTCTTGCCTCGAATACGACTACTACTCTGCTCTTCACGGCTTAGCGCACACAATCAAGCAAACCGCATCGCTCTCCAAAACCTCTGCCCCCTCCTCCACCCCCTCTCCCTCCCTCACTTCCGCAGCACGCTGCGCTGTCGCTTGTCCGTCGCCACTCGCCTGACACCTGCGTGAAGGCAAGAGAAGGCTGCTGTGCACATGGCCGCACACGGTAAAACGTCGATGAGGGGGTCGGAGCACAGAGAAGCGACAGCCAACGTGCGTTGGCCGCCATGCCCGGGCGTGGGTCTGCAGCTCGCTTGATTGGTTAAAATCAACACTTTGTTATTCTTTCAGAACAAAACAACATGCACTGGAAAGACACAAAACACAAAGCGAAAACTTAAGGAAGGGGAAAACACACGAAAACGCGGGGCTCCCGGCAGCGCCCCCCAAGCCGGCCCTGCTTAGCGGATGAGCACTGTCCCGCGAGCTGCCCGAGCGCGGGGTGGCCCTACGCCTGCTGAAGCGTCCAAAGGGGCACAAAGGAAACAGTAAAAGTGAGAGAAGGGAACCCAGAGAAACACCAGTGACGGGGTCCGACAGGCGCCGCAGGACCAAGTTGGAGTAGCCGGTACATCCTACCACCCACCTCCCCCCTTGCACGAAAATCAGCTGGCTTGCTTGCTTGCTTGTGTGAGTGTGTGTGTCGCGCCTCTTCGCTCCTGCCACGCCGCGGTTTCAGCCATTGCTAGTGCTGGCGCAGAAACTCGAACACGAGAGTAACACCGTAGCCGGTGGCGCCAGCCGTGTTCGAGGTGGGGTAGGCCATATCAACGTGCACGAAGGGGCCCCTGAAGCGCTCGCTCAGGTGCTGCTCGACAAAGTACCCGCCGCAGCTCGAGCCGGCGCTGGATGACGAGTTTGCAATGTTGCGCATGTCAGCGCAAGGGCTCTTGTACACCTCCTCGTGGTACTCGGGGCAGTACAGCACTGGGTAGCACAGGTCGCCGGACTGCAGGCCCGCACTGATCATGTCCTTCTCCGCCTCGGCATCGCTGGCGTAAACGCCGGCGTGCTTCGAGCCCGTCGCCACACCTTGCGCACCCGTCAGCGTCGCCATGTCGATCAGCACATCCGGGACGAAGTCCTGCTCGCCCGTCGCGTAGTACACGCCGTCGCCCAGCACGATGCGGCCCTCCGCATCCGTGTTCATCACCTCCACCGACTTGCCCGACTTCATCACCACAACGTCGTCGTTGCGGTACGAGTGGGGGCCGATCGCGTTCTCCGCCAAGCACAGCGTCACGCTGATGTTGGCGATGTGGCTGAAGTGGGTCCTCTGCATCTTCATGCTGCGCACCACCGCGATGAAGGCGCAGAACACGCCAGCCGAGCCGCCCATATCCGTCTTCATGTTCGTCATGTGCGCCGCGGGCTTCAGCGCAAGACCGCCGCAGTCGTACACAATACCCTTGCCAACCATCGCAATGTTCTTGGCGCCCTCAGCGGCGTTCGGGTTCCTGTAGCGCAGCGTCACCAGGTGCGCCGGGTACTGCGCACACTTGCCGACAGCGTAGATGCCGCCGTAGCCCTTCTCGCGCAGCTCATCACCCTTGATCACAGTCATATCCACACCGAGCTCAGCGGCGTAAGCAGCAGCGATCTCAGCGTACACGACAGTGTCCAGCATGCACGGCGGCGTGTCCACCAGGCGCTGGCACAGCTGCACAGACGTGCAGATCGCCTCCAGCTCCGCCACGCACACGGACTTTCCACGCACCAGCTCCTGTGTGAACGCAGCGCGTGACGACATCACGACGTTCAACGACATTGCCTGCTTCATGTACGCCTTCGTCGCCTGCCCAGCCTTCGCGGTGTACGAGTGCGGCGCAGCGCGCGCAACAGCGTTCGCGACCGCCGTCTCGGAGCCAGCAGGGGCGCACACGTACACGTCAAGCACCTCGCCTTCTTCGACGCTCCCGCACGCAGCAGCGACGGCCTCCGACATGCTGTCTGCGCGGTAAGGGCAGTTTGTGCGCGACGTGGTTGCCGGCAGCGCCGTCACCATCACTTCCGTGTAGCCCTTGCGCCCCGGAACCTCCGCAAGCGTCTTCACCGTAGAACCAGCCTTCACGCGCTGCAGCGCCTCCGCGACAGCCGGGCAGTAGAACAGCACGGACTTGAGAGAGTTATCGCGCAGCTGCTCCAGCGCGCCCACCAGAAGCACGTGCGGCGCAACACATGATACCTTCGAGATGTCCGTGAACGTCACATTCGACTTGAAGTTCGTGCACGTCTGCACGTACGCCGACACAGCCGTCTCCTCCACGATCGAGTTGGAACGCGGGCGCTTCATCGCGGACATGTCTGACCAAGATATGGAGAGAACGTGAGGGACAGCTACGCAAAACGAAAGCGAGAGCAGGGGCTCAGAGTGAGGCCGGAGGTGATGAAAGACAAGGCGTGGCGTACGCGAAACACGCGAAAAAAAAGAAACACAGCAACAGATTTGGGAGTGGCAGGCACTTGACGCCGGTAGTGCAGACACACACACGCACGAAGATTGATTTACAGGTAAAGAACAAGTAAGAACGATAAGTGAATGCAACACAGAAGCAACCGTGTGGATGAAGAAAGGAGGAAGAGGATGAGGAGGGGTGCGACGATCAGGAAGCAGATAAACAACTCCGAAGAACCAAATCGAGAAGCGTGCAGGTGTGGTTCGTGCGCTCGTGTGAGAGACAGAGACAGTGTGGAAAGTTGTTCGATGGAGAGCAAGGCAAAAGAAAAGGCGAAAGAGGAGACACAAAGAGATGGAGAGAGAGGGAGAGAGAGGGGGAGGGAGGGGTCCGGCACAAGTAAGTATGCCTCGCAAGTGGGAAACAGCTTTTTTTTAGCGCACGAGCGTGAGCCGAGGGACAGCGGGTTTCGGGGGAAGGGGGTGGGGAGAGGGGTGCGCCTATCACGGCGAAAGAGCTGCAAGTCCCGGAGAGGATAGAAGAGACGAAGCGTCTCTCTATTCCTATTCGCCACAACCACCACCATCATCCCCTCAAGTCACACACCGTCGATTCCTTCCACCGCCCCATTGCCTGGACTGCAAACCCAATCCTCGCTCGCCACCGGGGGGGGGGGGGGGGGTAGCAGCCAGAGCGCGAGATGAAATCGCGTGCGCGTGCCGGCCATCTTGTCGGACGTTTTTTTTTTACTCCGTTCTGTCAAGGACAACAGCTCGTGGCACGTTCGCTCTCTCACTCACTCCAACTCTTCCCACCCGCCCTCTCCCTCCTGTGCACTGCCGGCACCGCTTACAGCTACGATGGAGGTCGTGAGAAGAGAAAGTGGATAACGCCGAGGAAGCGAAGAAGCTGGGGCTGTCATCTGCAATGCCTTTCCGTCTCTCTGCGACACCCCTCCTCCCTCTCTACATCTGCAAGACTGCCGAGGTCAGCGGCAAGAAGAAGAGGCGACTCGCAGACGAAGGCAAAGACAACACAGACGCGAACGCGCGAGGGAGAAGAGGGAGACCAAGCACAAGGGAGGAAGCGTGTATAGCAGTGAAAGGAAAAGGGTGCGAGGACACATGCGCACTCGCACCATCAATGGACGTGCGCATGCACGCACAGGTAAACATCATTGGAAAAGATAGGAAGCAGGAGACGCTAAAAAAGGCAGCCACCAAAGGCAACCAGCTGCAGAGGAAGGCACGGTCAGCCAGCAATGAACCATTTCCACCCCTTCACTCTCCCATGCACCGCCTTCTCAGCAGTGTCGCACCGAGTCGCTTAACGAGGCCACCCCTTTGGTTCTGTATCCTTGTCGCGCGTCACCGCTATCGCCCAAAGTCCGCACATAGGCTGGACACGCACGCACACATACACACGCGCAGAGAGAGGGAAACGAGCCCATGGGATTCGACACACAAAACCAGTGCGTCCCTGAGACCCGGTGAAGAGGGCGACAGAGAGAGAGAAGGCATATAAGGAAGCGACAAGGCAGAGGGGACCCCATGCAAGCTACAACAACGCTCCACAGCTCGGAGTCAGGGCAGCAACCCTCAGCGCCTGCGCACTCGGGCAAGCGCAAAGACACGCCGACAACCTCACACGAGTTTGCCGGGGGCGAGAGAATACGAAAGGGCGCCAGAAGATCGAGCACAAAAAGGCTGAAAAATGAGGGCGACACCACCCCGCCAGAGAACGCGTCATCGGGGACTACGAAGTGGAAAGATGCACACACACACACAGACACACACACACACACACACACACACACACACACACACAGACACACACACACACACACACACAGACACACACACACATACACAAACATACACAAACATACACAAACATATATACACATACACATACGCATACATACACAGACACAGACACAGACACACATGTATACATGCGTGCACACGAAAACGTGCCACTCGCCGCACTGTTAGAAGCAGCGAATAGGATAGCGAAAGCGTGCGCCTGGCATACGTAACGCAGACTCGCACCAACACAGGGAGAGCACACCGCACAAAAACGCGAGAAGAAATTCTGAGACCCAGTTGCGATGGGAGCGTATCGAGCGGCACGATGGCACACCTTCACACCCTCTCTTTGTCAACGATGCTTCGCCGCAGCAACAGCACGCCCCATCATCACGCTGTGCATCGGCAGCCAAGATGACCTCATCCGCCACTTCCGCAGCCACTCGACTGCCACCTGCGCACTTTGGCACTTTCCTTGTGCTTCCACACGACTCGCTTCGTTCCCCGCACACATCCGGAGTGCTCCCCCTCAAGCAGGAGATCCTTTCGGCCACCTCGAGTATTCTTGTTTGCTCCTTCGCCCCCACCCCACCCACCCACCTCCCCCCTTGCACGAAAATCAGCTGGCTTGCTTGCTTGCTTGTGTGAGTGTGTGTGTCGCGCCTCTTCGCTCCTGCCACGCCGCGGTTTCAGCCATTGCTAGTGCTGGCGCAGAAACTCGAACACGAGAGTAACACCGTAGCCGGTGGCGCCAGCCGTGTTCGAGGTGGGGTAGGCCATATCAACGTGCACGAAGGGGCCCCTGAAGCGCTCGCTCAGGTGCTGCTCGACAAAGTACCCGCCGCAGCTCGAGCCGGCGCTGGATGACGAGTTTGCAATGTTGCGCATGTCAGCGCAAGGGCTCTTGTACACCTCCTCGTGGTACTCGGGGCAGTACAGCACTGGGTAGCACAGGTCGCCGGACTGCAGGCCCGCACTGATCATGTCCTTCTCCGCCTCGGCATCGCTGGCGTAAACGCCGGCGTGCTTCGAGCCCGTCGCCACACCTTGCGCACCCGTCAGCGTCGCCATGTCGATCAGCACATCCGGGACGAAGTCCTGCTCGCCCGTCGCGTAGTACACGCCGTCGCCCAGCACGATGCGGCCCTCCGCATCCGTGTTCATCACCTCCACCGACTTGCCCGACTTCATCACCACAACGTCGTCGTTGCGGTACGAGTGGGGGCCGATCGCGTTCTCCGCCAAGCACAGCGTCACGCTGATGTTGGCGATGTGGCTGAAGTGGGTCCTCTGCATCTTCATGCTGCGCACCACCGCGATGAAGGCGCAGAACACGCCAGCCGAGCCGCCCATATCCGTCTTCATGTTCGTCATGTGCGCCGCGGGCTTCAGCGCAAGACCGCCGCAGTCGTACACAATACC
Organism: Leishmania major strain Friedlin; assembly: GCF_000002725.2. Taxonomy (NCBI): domain Eukaryota; phylum Euglenozoa; class Kinetoplastea; order Trypanosomatida; family Trypanosomatidae; genus Leishmania; species Leishmania major. The sequence continues at coordinate 233,243 of NC_007252.2, read as the reverse complement.
CTTGCCAACCATCGCAATGTTCTTGGCGCCCTCAGCGGCGTTCGGGTTCCTGTAGCGCAGCGTCACCAGGTGCGCCGGGTACTGCGCACACTTGCCGACAGCGTAGATGCCGCCGTAGCCCTTCTCGCGCAGCTCATCACCCTTGATCACAGTCATATCCACACCGAGCTCAGCGGTGTGCAGGTCGGTGCACTGTCATGAAGCGATGGCGTGGTGTGCCCGTGAGAAATGCGTGTTTTGCAGTTTGGCATGCAACAGAGGGAGGGGCGTGTCGGCTCGTGACGACGGCCACACATGCACACAGGCGCATACGTGTGTGTGTGTGTGTGTGTGTGTGTGTGTGTGTGTAAGGGTTACCGGTCAAACGTTGCAAGCCTAATAGAGAGCACCGGCGTGATTGCCGGAGACAGCAGGCGATGGACGAGGAGGCGCGAGAGGTGGAAAGTTGGGCCGCTGGCGAAAAGTCAGAGACGGAGTAAAAAGCGGAGCTAGACGACTTGTGCAATCAGAAGAGGTGCCTCACACACCGCGCGTCGCCGAGGGTGAAGGAGCTGAAAGTGTGGGTAGCTCAGGCGCGCATGCGCGCATCCTTCGGCGTCCGTTTTTGCCCGGCATACCGTACGCGTGACGTTCCACTTCTCAACGGCATGGAGCAGCGACGGTGAAGCGTACATACGAGACGTCTGAAGCAAGCTGACGTGACGACAAGCTCGCACTCTCGGCCGAGGAACGGAGGGAAGTGCCGCTCCCTGTCATGGAATGGGTGTGCTCCCACGCGGCTCGACGGGTGTGACGCAGAGATAGGGTAGGGAGAAAGACGCGAGTAGAGGGGACAGAGTACGAGTTGAGCCCGCCACCGACACCGACACTCCCACTCCTATTTCGCGATTTCACCTTGGGTGTGTATGCGTTTCTGTTGCCCTGTCCTTATCAGGAGTGAGTGGCCTTTGCGGCACATTCAGAGCTGCCCTCCCCTCCCGCGTATGCGCCGAACATTAAGAGAGAGAGGCAGGGACGGTGGGGGGAGGATCATCGAAAAAAAAAAATAGAAAGTAAAAATAACGAGAAAAACAAGCCAGACGAAAACACGCTCGGCATGGAGAAGGGGGGGGGAAGGGAGAAAGAGGAGGAGGTACTGCACACAGACACGCACACACCAGAGCAAAGGACAGGGAAAAAAAGGAGAGGGGGCCGTCGCCATCCGCAAAGACCACACCGCAGAGGCAAACGTGCGAGGGGTGAGGGAGGAGAAGGGATAACCGAGGGAGTGGTGGATAGGAAAGCGAAACACGAGAGAACGAGAGCGCATCAGGAAGATGGTGGCTGCAGGCATAAGGGGTGTACCCCTCCCACCACTCCGCTTCATTCCTTCTCTTCCTTGGGCTTTCGGGGAAAGGGGGAGAGGGGTGTTCGAAAGGAAGGGATCTGGATGGGAGGAGGCGCTGGCGAAGAAAGATAGAGGGGTAGAGGGGTAGGACACCTACGTAGGTGTACTCGTAGGGGGGTGGGTGCGGACATGGGAGCGATGCGTCAGCATACACGTCATGAGCGTGTCGGAGGCAGTGGGAGTGGGGGGAGGGGGTCCAAAGGAGGCAGAAACATAAAGAGGAGCGAAAACTGGAAGAGGGAAAATGGAAGAAAACAGCGCCACAGCTGATGGAGGGTGACGTACGATTGAGAACAGAAGAACCCTTCGCACGAGTGTAAAGAGCACGCGCAGACTTGGCACGCAGATACAAGTGATATCAACAAGAGGAGCCAACACAAGAGGTGTTGAGGTGAGTATGGAACAAACCAAAAGTGCAAGAGAGAGAGAGAGACAGCAACAACAAAGGCCGCTGTCACCGGCCCCTTCCTCCCGCCCCACACACACACACCGCCCGCGTCCGCCCATGCGCACCCACGTATAAGATACCCACCAAAGGAAAAGTCAACCATCCGTCAAACACAACGACGAAACGAAGGGGAGAGGCAGCGAAGATGAGCGAATGGGGCGTGGGAGAACCAAAACTAAGAGGCAGCGCGGAATGCCAACAAGGTGCGAAAGGACGTCACAGCTATAGGGGAGGGGGGAGGGGGATGAAACATGGCAACAGAAGACAGGGCGGTGGCCGCCGGCTGCCGCGAAGAAAGGCAAAGACACACCGAGAGCACGTAACTGACGAAGGAAAGGAGTCGCTCCTTCGCCTTCCCCGCTCATACTTTTCGTGGCTCTGGTGTGTCTCTCTGCCCACGCTGGACGAACAACCGTGCGAAAGCGGTACCGTTCGTTTCCCTCTTTGGGTGTCGCCCGACTGCACCCGGCACACAAGGGAACAACGACAGGACAGCGTAAAACACACACACACACACACACACACCTACACACGCATACATACACACATACACAACGCAGCGCAACACACAACACGGAGACCTTCGTGATTTTCGACAAGGCGTGAGTCGTTTCTGTGCGTGGTTCAGGGCACACAAAAATAGGGAGAGGAAGCGAAACAGGCAGCGTGCACAGAGCGAGAAAGCAACAAAGATGGCCAACATCACCAACCGCAGCATAGCTACAAAAAAAAAATGAAAAGGCACACACGTCGCCTCCCGTCCTCTCACAAAGACGCCTAGACGCAGACACAAACACACTGAACAGGCATTTCGATGCGCATCCCCTCTGGCGGCACGGGACGTGCTGAGGTGCACATGGAGAAACAGAAAATTAGACGAAAAGAAATTGAGGTAGATAAATGGGGAGGAGGGCAGAGATCGAAAAAAAAAAGTAGGAGAAAGGGAGTGGGAACACGGCGGCGTCACCGAAGATGCGTAGCGGAATAAAATAAATAAGACGGAAAGAAAACGTAAACGGAGCAGGGACGAGCGAGAGAATGGAAGAGGATGCGGTGGCCACGCGGAGCGACGTCGTGCTTGCCTCTCCTCCCCCCCCCTCTGATGGTGTATATACTGAGGAGGTGCTCCGAGAAGAGAATGGGCACACACCTACATGCACACAAGCCCATAGAAACGGCAAGAGGAGAGGGCCATATACAACGAAGGAGGAGGTAACAAATACAGTGCGAATATCACGAGAGAACACGCACGCACACAATCCTTAGTTGGGAGACCGCAACGCAGCTTCGAACGGATGCTTGCATGCATAAGCCAACCATACACGAGCGCAAAACATTGCAACGTTCCCTTGTCTCGGTGCTTTTCTCGTATTTTGTGTGTGTGTGTGTGTGTGTTCCTCGGTAAAGGTAAAACGATGGAGAATGTGGGCGTTGGGTGAACATCAAGCGTTGAGCATCCCCACACGTCTATATGCATACGCACACTGTCATATAGTCATCTATATACATACACATATATGCATAGGCACGTACATGCCCACATACACACATACACCTACATGCACATCTACCTACTATCTATATATAGATACAGATACACACGAAGTATACATGTATATTCGCGCACTTCAAGCATGGAAAGTCGTGAGGCGATGAATTCAACGGGGCGAAGCATCCGCACAGAAAGAGAAAGAGACGCGCTAGACCGCACGTCATCAAGAGCACGCTGTCAAGGCGCTGGCGCGCTTGCGCATGCAGTAAAGGAAGCTCAAAGGGGTGTAAGAAAAAGAGAAGACGTGCACCGAGAAGTAGCCAGAGAGAGAGAGAGAGGGGCAAGTCGCCTCATCTCCATCACCCACTCTCGCTTTGCTCCGGCACTCAGCTGCAACAAGTCAAGGGCAAGCACATGCATAACGAGCCAAAACAGTATCGCATGCACGCACACACTCCAGCTCCAAGCAGCATGAACCTCATCATCGATCCCTTACCAATGCTCACACGAGAAAAGAGAGATATGAACAGTAATACATAAGACCGGTGCTCGCCAGCTCTTAAAGGAAATATCTATCTATATACATATACATATATATGTGTGTGTGCGGGCATTTATAGAAACACGGAATGTCATCAAGGACATGAGGCAGGAGGGGAGAAGATAAGAAAAGCATACAAAGAGCGGGAAGGAAAAGAAGAGCTCCGTCACGACGAGACCAGCATAAAGTTAAGACGACGACGGCAAGGGAGCAAGAGCTTTCAAGCTGGAGAAGAAGAGGGGGGGTGCTGTGAACGAGGAGTTCGGAATTCGTACATAATAGAATATACTCATATACATACACATATATACCAAAGAGGATCGCACAGTGACCTGAATTCAAGCCGGGATGAGAAAGCACAAAACCAATGGAGGGACAAGAGCTACCGTGTGATAGGTGTGTGTGTGTTTGTGTGTGTGTGTGTCGGGGGAGGGGAGAGGAGACACACAATAAGAAAAAAAGAAGCACGGAAGGGCAACACCAAGAGATGGACAATGAAAGAGTCGCAACAACGACTTAGACAGAGGCACAAGAGGAGCCACAAGGGTTGGCGTGACATGCTCAGCGCTTGTGTGTCTGCGGTCGCACTTTTTACAGACTTCGCTGCATGGTGAAGGATGGTGGCAGGAACTGTGGGTCAATATGGATCACCTGCGCACTGCTGCCACTCATGCTGCCGCCAGTCCTGTAGCTATCACCCGCCAATCCTGGTACCATGTGCGGTGACAGCATCATCACGTGGCTATTGTTGGTCAGAAAAACCGGCGACCCGCCATGCAGCGATTGCACATCGCCAGCGCTAGTGAGGAAAACGCTACCGCCAGCTGCAGAGGCGCCGCTGGCGGCCACGGCCTTACCGCTCATGCTCGCGTTGGAGCGACCATTGTGCACCAACGACGACCCTTGCAGGCGGGAACGATGGCGATCCACGGCGGCAATCGGCACGAGCTCGTCGAAGCAGCGCGGTCCAGTGTTTTCAGGGACCAGCCCGCGATCTAGTGAGCGTGACAGCTCCACGACGAGCGGCATGCAGGGCAGCCCATCAGTCTGGAAATGCCTCGTCTGCTGCGGCAGGCGCCGAACACTTTCGCAGTACTCCTTCATGTGCACATACTGCTCGATGTCGGCCGCGTACCAGAAGCCAAACCGATCCATCAGCACACGGCACCGCAACTTGTAGATCAACTCCCACACGTTGTTCGTCCGCACATGGGCGATGAAGGATGTCTCGGAACGGGTTTCGAAGCTCTGCACAAGACCAGCGTCACGCCCGCACGTCGCCTCTATCACGCGGTTCAGTAGGCCGACACGGTCACGCAGCTCGCACGGGAACATCTGAATGAAAATGGGCAGCACAGGCGCGTTCGCCAGCGAGGACGTGTCACCTCTCAACGCGCAAGAGGACGCCTCTGCTCCATCCTGGCTCTTAAAACCGTCCAGTGATCGCCGGCTTCCGTCCAGGCTGCACTCAACGTTGCTATTCACGGACCGTGACCACCAGCCCGACCCGCTCAGGGACTGCGCAGGAGTGCTGCTGCTGGCCGATCGGGTCCCCGTCACGATTTGCGCCGTCAGAGCGGGTGGGGCACTCTCGCTGTACGGGTAAAAGTGCAACACATTCATCATGGCACCGTGGACATTAACCTGCTTGCGCAGCATATCTGTGCTTGTCGCAGGCGCTACCGGCCGGATGCTAGGGCCCTTCAGCCCAGCCGTCTTGCTGCCGGGAGAGAAGGCCTCGGTGCTCATGGCGTGCGGCAGATGCGCTGCGGCTGCCGTGCCCAAGGCCGATGACGTCCTGGCGTGCAGGGAGGCCGAGGCTGCCTGCTCGGCCGCTTTCGGCATACCCGCGCTAGGCACTTGTGAGGGGAAGTTCCCTGAGTATTGCTGCAGGGGAAGCGGCCGCGATGGCGAGTTGTTCGCTGGAGGATGGGTGTGCAGGTACACGTAGTGCGAGCTCGGCGAAGACATCTCTGGTGCAGAAGCTTGCGTCGTGCTGATGGAGCACGAGTGGCCAGAGACGCTGGAGGGGGACAATGCATTCACCTGACGCCCCGCCGCCGTGGGCGGGAACCCCACAAAAGCTGTCGGTGCTGTTACGTACAGCAGGGGGACGGCACTGGCACCGCTACCAGAAGCCACCGTTGGGGAGCTCGACAGCTGCATCGATGGGGATGGTACGGCACCACTACGGTGAGGAGATGCATAGCGAGGCGCGGCGGCTGTCTCGCTGGTAGAGAGAGTCTGAGTCGGCACCTGCATGGCGTAAAGGTGTTGCTGAGCTCGCGTCGAGTGGCCTGTAGACGAGTTTTCGCTGGACGCAGGCAGTAACATGATCAGATGTGCTGGGCCACCTGACGGGGGCGTGCCGCTCCCTGTGTGGTAGCCATTGGAGGCATTGAAAGATTGCGCTGGCGAAGTTGTGTAGACGCCACTGCCCGACAAAGCCGGGCTTACCAACGTCGCCGCCCCTGATGTGGCCCCGGCAGAGTACTGGCGCGAGTTCGACTGCGAATGAGCGTTTAATTGAAGTTGCTGTTGGCCGCTGCTGGGAGTGGCCACTTCTTCGCCATTCGCAGCCCCAGCAGTGCTAGTCCACGTCTGCGCCGGCAACGGAGATGAGGTAAAAGGAGCTCGATGCTGCTGCGGCAGCTGCTGGAGGAGGGCCATCCTCTGCAACGGCAACAGCGGCGCTTGGCAGTCCCCCGAAGACGCCTGAAGCTGCGCGTGCGCGCTGCCTTTCAATTGGTTGCCCCCAGTCGGTGCGTCCTGCACGGTGCCAGCACCGGCGGTGCTGGCGGGCAAATACGCCGGATACTCCTCCAAGCCGGTCGTGGCAGTGCTGAGTGGTTGGAACGTGCTCAAAAGCGGCGGCGCCGGTTGCGCCGGCGCACTCGATGTCGCCGCCCCCATGGCCGTTGCAGACCCTCGTGCTGCCGAAAGGCCGTCAAAGCTGCCTGCCTTCATGTGCAGAGAAGCCGACTGCTGCAGGCGGTGCAGCGAAGAGCTGCGAGGCGTATCGCACGACCTGCCCAGCTCGTCCAGCTCGCCGCTCCCGTTGCTATCGTTGTCGCCAGTGCCGTCGCACAGCTGCTTGACAAACTCTACCTGACCATGCATCGCATGTTCGTAGTAGTCTTCGCCGGTGAAGGAGGGAAGCACCGTCAGCAGGATAACGGAGGTGTACCCGGTAATGTGCTCCTCTGGAGCGGGGGTCGATGGCGACAGTAACGAAGAAGGTCTCGACGACAGCGATGCGGAGAAGAATGAAGCGCTCCCGTGCACGTGCGCTTGACGCAATGGCCGCGACAGTTCATCGCCGCAAGCCTCCCCACGGTTGCTGTTGTAGGAGATGGCACAGCTCAGATTTTCCTCTTCCGCCTGATTCGCCGACGATACATTCAATGGCATCGGAAAACCGCCGTGGGCGCCCACAAGGCGGGGATCGGTGGCGGCAGAAGCTTTCGTGTCGTGCGCGTGCACAAAGGAAGACGCGGTGTACTGATTCGCTCTGTGGGACTGATTGGAGAAGCTCTGGGAAAGAAGCAACGGGTATCGCGGTTGCAACGGCAATGCGGAGAACTGCTGTGGATCCTCGCCGCCTGCAGAATCCGAAAAGGAGAAGGGAGCGCTCATGCTGGGCATGAAAGGAATCGATCTTGTCTGCACAGGAGTCGGCAGGCGTCTGAAGGCCTGCGAGGGTGCCTGTTGCTGCTGCGGCGGCTTCTCATTCTTAGTCACTTCGGGGCCGTCTGAAGAGCTGAGCACGGTCCACGGCAAAAACGTCGCGGTTAAGTCACTGCTGCTCAGCACGTTGTCCATGTCGTCGGCCAGAATGTTCTGTGAAAGCCCCGAACCCCAGGGAAGCCGCGCAGTGGCAAGCGAAGCGATGCGCTGAGCGCCGGGAAGGGCGGCAGCAGCTGGGGGTGTGCTGGTGGCGTTAGTAGCGCAGTTATGGGTGGAAAGGGGGGACGAAGACTGGACTTTGTGCATAGCGCGCGGTGCACAACGAGCAACGCGAGAAAACACAAAACGAAAAAAAAGATGTGCGAAAGGTGCAAAAACACGCTCACACTCACTCAGGCGCAGTGGGGGAGAGGAGAGGTGCAGCCAACGCTGCCAGCGGAGACAGCGATATGTAGAAGCGAGAGCAGCTGGCGGTGCACAAGCACGCGCGCACGAAACCGGCACCGTGATGTAGAAAATTCGACCTGAAAAATGGTGTATAAGAGTCAAGCGATCAAGGACAATACGGGAGAAAAAAAAAAGAAAAGAGGGGATGGGGGAGCAAAATCGTTCAATGAACCGAAGCAGCCACTGATTTTGTTGCTTGTGTGGCGTTGAAGGGAGAGGAAGAGGAGACTTCCACACACACACACACGCGCGCGACGTGACGCGACGCGAGAGTCGCAATCGAAAGGAGAAACAAGATCGTAAAAGGGGGAACAGCAACGAAACAAATATAAAAAAAGTACACCTAAGGCAATAAGAGAGAAGTAAAAGAGAGAGAGAGAGAGGGGGGGGAGGGGGAGAGGGAGAGGGAGACGAGTCTGTCAGTCGCCGAAATATAATCGAGAGCGAGACGCAAAAGCGACAAACACGTCAAACAAAATGATCACCTCGATGTTGCCCCGAGTGTCGAGCCCGCGAAACACCCGAGAGGGCAACGAGCAAGTCGAAGATGAGAAGCGACACGGAAAAAAAGAGGTTCCTTGCGTGTATGTATATATATATATATATATATTCCTATGAGGCCCTCGAAGAGACAGCGGAAGACGAAAAAAAAAGGATCACGCGCGCACAAGCGAAAGACAGTCGTGCACCGAAGGGAGCAAGAGCCCCACACGAGAAAGGAAAAAGGGTGAGGGGTCAACTCAAAGGAATATACAATTTTACGCAAACACCACCACCAACAACAACAGAAAAAAAGATCGAGAGCGAGAGCACACGTAGACAAATATAAAACAAGGGAGTCAAAACAAAAAAAAGAGGGAGGAAGGAATGAGCGCAACGAGAGGGAGCAGCAGAGACACACGTAGCAACACACAGTCCTCTATGTGCTCCTCCCCTGTTGTCTTTGCGGATCCTGTTAGCTTGTGTGAAGGGGGGGGATGAAGAGGGGGACCCGTTGCTGTTGTTGTTAACTGCACAGAACACTTGCTCGCCTCTGCACTGTCGCCGTTTGTTGTTTGTCCGCGTCCGTACAAAATTTTGGAGGTCTGCAGCGCGCTTACAGAGCCAAGGAGACCGATCAAGCAGGCAAGAGGGTTGAACCTCTACTGGGTGCACTGGATCGCAAGTTATTGTCACGCGAGCCCCCTAGGGCCGGGAGATGCAGATGGCACAGGCCACAGATATGAAGGTAGAAGAAGGTGAAACAAAAAGTAAGCAACCGAGGTAGACAAAAAAAAGGGAGCACGAACGAAACAACAAAACAATGCGAAACAGAGAAGAGCGCCACTCAAGAAAATGGTGGGGTGGGAGGAAAACAAGGTGAAACCAAATTGTGAAAAAGACAATAAGAAAGAATATGCTTTTTTGAGGGGTGAGGGGTCACTACACGACGATCGCTGTGAAATACGACACCCGAGTATCAGAGGAGCGCAGAAGCCGCGTTTGGTTCCTTCTTTGCTGTTTTCCCGTGGTCTGTTGTGTGAGCGAGTCCGTCGTACTGAAGACAGCAACACGTGGGGGCGCCGAGAGAGAGAGAGAGAGAGAAGGTGGGGTAGACCCGAACACGCACGACGAAAGTGTGAATAAAACAGAACGGTTGTCAAAGAAAACTTTCAAAAAAGAGAGGGGGAGGCGAAGATGTGGCCAACAGAAAAGTGCGCGTGGTGGGAAAACAAAAAAAAGGGGGGTAAAAACGCCAACAAATTTTTTTTCAAGCACACACGCACACACAAACACAACAGCGCGAAACAAAACAATAAAGGGGACGGACGAGGGGAAGAGAGGCACAAGAAACGACAACGTGAACTCGCAACGACGAAATATGCAACAAAATAAAAAGGTGTGCGGACGCCAAAAGGGAAAACAAAATGCGAAGAAAAAGCCGGCAACAACGGAAAAAAAAAGACAGAGCAGCGTCGATCTCACAGCGGCAAGACGACGACGACACCCACGCAGTTCACAAGTCGCGAAACAAGTCGAAAAAGGGGGGCAGATACGCGGAGATTGGGAAATGGAGAGGAAAACGTGGGCAGGGGCAAGCAGGCACACACGCAAGCAAAAAAAAAAGACCACACACACACACAGAGAGAGAGGGGGGGGGGATGGGGGCGGACGGGCGGGCAAGAGAAAAAAAACGGGTTCTGGTACGCACACGTGTGGCCCTTTATAAAAGCGACGAGATGAAAGACAACGGCAACAAAATAAAAGAGAAAAGGAAGTGGACAGCGAGACAAAGCGAGAAAGGGAGAACAATGAATAGCGGGCGAGGGGGGTGAGAGACAGGGAGACAAGAAGACAGGAGATGACGTGAAGAAAACCGAAAATACAGAAAAAGGCAGAGTACTTGCGCCCACCTCCCCAAACGAAAACAGCAACGTCAGTGATGATGTAGTACGCACAATCACAAGCACAGATGTGCGCGGAGAGAACCGAAAAGAAGAGAAACAGCAAGGGGGAGCAGTTATCTTCAAATCCAAAAGAAAATCGGCAAATAGAAACGTGAAAAAAAAAGAAAAGAGTTTCTGCCGCCGTTCTGTGTTTGGGTGCGTCACGATCTTTTTTCGTTGGTGATCCGCTACACAAGTTCGGATAGATAAAACCTTGAAGATTATGGGGAAAGAGGGATGAGTAGGGAGAGAGGGGGTCGACAACGTATAAATCGCACACGAACACACAGGCTCAGGCAGAACGGAGAGAGAAATCAAGTAGAATAGGGCGAAGAGGAGACCTAAGGAATTGCACCTTGATCCGGACAAGGAGCGTACAAATAAAAAGAGAGACGAGGTAGATGATACACGGAGGTGGTTTTGGAGTGTGGAGAGGAGAACGTAAGATGAAAAATGAAACGGGAAAAGAGTGACGAGAAGGGGGGAAGGGCAGCTCACATCCTTCAAGCACGACGCGCAAAAACGGGAAAAGGGTGAAAAAGAATTCGAGCAACACCAAATTCCTACACGTGCACGGCGAGACAGACAGAGAGACCGCGAGCAAGTAAGAATAAGCAACACAAGAAAGAAAAAACGGAGAGAACAAAGCGCCACGACGACGAAACTGAGTTTGCGTGTAGTGGTGAGAAAGGGAGAGGTATCCCTACAAGGTATAACGTGCGTGCGTTGTTTTCTTTTTTTTTTTGGAGGGAGGGAGAGAGGGAGGGAGGGAGGAAGAAAAGCCGGCAGCCAGTACGATTGAAATGGGAGAAAAAGAAAGAGGAAAAGGTCAAGAGAAGGAGAAGGAAGTGCGTTGCTGAGCTACCTTTTTTTTTCTCCGGATTCTTTTCGCTTGTCGGTCCGTTTGCCGCCCGATGTTTTTTTGGTGCTGCGTGTGTGTGTGTGTGTGTGTGGGTGGGTGGGTGGGTGGGTGGGTGGGTGTGTTACTAGGCGGAGGTGAGGGGGTGGAAGGGAGAGGCTTGAGCAAATAGGCTCTTTGACAGATATGAATATATATATATATAGATAGATAGATAGATTTGGTATAAGTACAAAGAAAAAATGAATAACGGGCAATACAGACTCCGACAGAGCCGCAGCGGCAGCGAGCAATGAATATATATATATATATATATATATATATATATGGGAAGCTAAGACGGATGTGTTCGCAAAGGCATACGCGAATAATGCGAGAAAAAAAAGAATAGAGCTCGTTGCGGCACGGTGAGCGAGAGAATGAGGTAGGCAATACCAATACACGTTTTGCGTCTCGTGTCTCTGTCTGTGTGTGTGTGTGTGTCTGTGTCTGTGTGTGTGTGTGTCGCTGTTCGCTTCTCCGGAGGCGAGGGAAGGTGGAGGAGGAGGAAGACTTTTCCTTCGTCTTTACACGCTGCACTCGCCTTGGCGCACGTCCCCGTAGATGGAGAGGGTGATACGAGGAGGTGCACGCGAACCCAATGAACAAAACAGGCAAAGTCAGTGGGGGAGAGGGGGCAACTCTACTTCTGAAGGGATGCACTCACGCACGCACACACGCACAGGCGCTCCAGCACCCGTAGCCAAGATAGAGCACACAAGAACAAAAGCAAATCGACCGCACCAACACAGCAGCGGGAAAGAAAAACAACACAAAAGGGGGTGGGAAGGAGGGGGCACAGGAAATCGATTTTACGCGCAAACAAGCGAGCGCCAAGGGAGGAAACAAACGAAAATGAAAAGGTGAAAGATAAAAAGTAAAAAATGGAGCTCCAGTCGCAATCAAAAAAAAAAGAGGAGAACGCGCAGAAAGAAGTGCCGCTGCACCTGGTGCGGATGTGGAGGAATGATTCTTGTGAGCCGGTGGGAAAACGACGGCACACATGCGCGCGCGGAGAGCGGCTGCAAGACGGATGAGGCGAGCCGCAAGGGAGGCGAAGAAGAAGAGAGGGAGTGCACAAGTCAAGGAAACCTTCTGTTCCCCCCTCGCCCACACACTACTGAGGAATCTCGTCCAATGGCACGCAGGCGCACCGACAAGAGCAGGAGCAGCGAGAAGGGTGCAAAACGACAGTCACACTCGCACTCACCGACACACACCAGCAGTGAGCAAGGACGGAGCTGAGGAAGAGAGAGGGAGGAGGGGGGGGGGGGCGTGAACAAGATGAACTACAGTGGACAAGCCCTAAAACGAAGAGCCTACCAGAAGCGAGAAAAGGAAGAGGAGAACCAAACCAAAAAGACGGAAACAAAGGGGGGAGAAAAACAAAAAAAAAGATGGAGAGAAACGACGGAGAGGTAAAGCGGTGGAACCTTTTCTCCGTTTTTTTGTGTGTGAGCCGCTCGTGAATTCCTCTTGCTGATTTCTGTATGTGTGTGTATGTGTGTGTGTGTGTGTGTGTCTGTGTGTGTGTGTGTGTGTGAAAAGGCTCTCGAATGACAGAAAGGCGACACACACACACGCATACGCCGCGTGAGTGGAGAGCGAAAGCCAAGAAAGAAGAGAGACGCAACAAAGAGAGACGTCGACCAAAGGAGAAAGAGCAACGAGGGCGACACTAGTGGGACCTAGGGTCGTTGTACCGGTGCATAAATTAGTGGGCCCGTATGTGCATCTATATGCGTGTCTCCAGGGCGGCACGCTCCGACCTGAATGTCCGTCAGGAATGCCGCAAGAGAAAATGAAAAGAGAGATGGGGTGCGCGGTAAGGAGACGAGCACCAGCCTTGGAGAAACAAAGCGCAAAAGAATTTCTCTGCAACACGGCGATCTGCTCCAACACACACACACACACAGTCGGCAAGGTACCCCCTCCCCCCACAGCGAACAGACGAGAGGGAACGAAAGAACACAAAAAAATAGGGGGAGAGGAGGAGAGTGTGGTGGGGAGAAGCCAGAAAAAAAGAAATAGAAGACGGGCAAGAGGGTGAAGGGGGAAGTCGTATACACGAGTGGGAGAAGGGGAATGGAAGGGACAGGGGGGAAGAAGGGGAGGTAAGTGAGCAGGGCAGCGAGAGAGAAACAACGAGGGAGAGAGAGGCTGAGGAGAGGCAGAGGAGAGGCAGACAGGTAGAAGAGGGAGAGGAGCGGGTGGGCAGGGGGTCAAAAAAAAAAATTCAAAGGTACAAAATAAAATATTGAAAGACAAAAAGAGGCCAATGGGGGGTGGGGGCACTGGGCAAGAGAAGGGGGAGCGAGTGGGAAAGAAAATAGATAAGGACAAGAAGCGAAAGGAGAGAAGGAAGATAAAGATACAAGGAGAGAAGGGCGACGGTGTACTCGTTGCCAGCGCTCTCGACAGTGTCTTTCACTTCTGTGTTGAGCTGACACGCGTTGGGGTGAGGGAGAAGGGGGAAAGACTGTATGCGGGTGCTTTTGTGTGTGTGTGTGTGTGTGGGTGGGTGGGTGGGTGGGTGGGTGTGTGGGTGTGGGTGTGGGTGTCAAGCAGGGACGGTGTACTCCGCACACGACGTTTTTTGCTTTCGCTTGTCCTTTCCGATTTCCGATTCGTCGTATCCTCTGTGTGTCTTCCCTTTCCTTCGTAATTTTGAACCTTTAAAGTTCTGTTGCGTTTCCTCAGATGGGCACCTTCGCTTCGACTCCACGGAAGCTCCGCTGGTGTTGGCCTTGCCGCGGTAGCCTTTCTCTGGATTTGTCTTGGCGTAAGTCACTGCTATGTGTGTGTGTGTGTGTGTGCGGGAGGGAGGGAGAGGATTGTTTTGCGTGTGCTCAGAGGTGTCCGTTTGGGAAACAAGGGGTGGGCTGGAGGAGGGTCGGTTTCGTGGTGTGAGCGACGGTGCAGGAGGGGGGATGGGGAGGGCCCGGCGAGAAAAGGGAGCGAGCTAATTGGTTCGTGCGCCAAGTACACACTTCTGCTTCGGATCTGATGGCGGAAACGATGGTATGCAGTCAGAGGGAGGGGGCGGGCGGGGCGTGGTGCATGGGCAGTGGCGATCGAAGAAGAGAGCAAACAAGTGAGTCACAGGACCGGCGGCAAGACCGTGAGGTCGAGAAGAGCACGAAGGGAACGAACCAGTTGCCACGGAAGAGAGAAAGCGGATCTGTCCTCCCTTGGGGGGGGGGGAGGAGGGGGGGAGGAGGGGGAGGGGGGCCTCAACACACGCAAACTCCAGAGCACCACTCGCACGCACTTATCGCCCCCACAAAGGGAAACGAAAAGAGCCGAACGGATTCAAAGAAAAAAAAAAGCAAACGAAAAAAAACAATGAAATAAGTGTCTTCCAATCTCGGGGGAAGAGCGAAGAGCGGAGAGAGTGAGTGTGCTTGGTGTCTTCTTGTGTGGTACGAGAAGAACGGAGAGATGAAAAGGCAAGACGCACGAAGGCAGCCGTTCTTCGACGGACACACACTACCGGCGCAATACACAGAGAAGCAGACTCCAGAGTGACAGTCAGCAAGAAAGGGGAATATATACATATAGATATAGAGAGAGAGATAGATATATCGATATATAGATGGATGTGTGTGGGTGGGTGTGGGAGGGTGGGTGTGTGTCAGACGTTTGACAGAACACCCATGAAAACGCACAACAACAACAACGAAAAAAAAAGGAACGGAAAGGAGGGAGGAGGAATGTGCCGGTATAGGACACGCGTGTATGTGGGCGCGTGTTCCCTTTTTTGTGGTGGTGGTACGCGTGCTGCCAATCCGAGCCACCGCTCGGACCGAGACGGAAACCAAAAAAAAAGGAAAAACGGGGGATGACAACGAACGAAAAAAAAAGAATAAACCAAGCGAGAAGGCAAATACAATTAAAAAAAGGAGCAGAAAACAACAAGCGAAACCGCGGACGCGTCGAACAACGCCCTGTTACTCTCTGCGTCCACCCTTCGTGCTCTCTTTCAAGGTACGTGTGCAAGGGGGGGGGGGGCGATGGCCAAGGGAAGGAGGAAGTGGGCAGCCGCAGCAGTCGTGCAGCTGTGTTTGGAAGGAGAGACTTTGTGTGCGGAAAAAGGGTCAGGGGGAAATAACACAAAGATGGGGGCTGATCGGAATCGATTTTTTTTCACACGTGGGCGCCTGTACGTGTCTGCGCGTGTTGGTACGCTGCCGCAGCTGCCTTGTGTATATCCTCGCTCACTTTTTGTTTGGGTATCTGTCTTACGCTCAACAGAGTTCTTGAGGAATTCGTTCTTTCGTGTGTGGTTGTGGGTGTGGTTGAGGGGAGGGTGATGGGCCTGGGAAACACCGAGAGACCAAGACAGACGGACAGAAACTCAGAGGACACAAAGATGCGAATCACTGGGAGAAGAGATGAGGAAGCGAGATGAGGAGCGGGGAGAGGCCGAAAGACTCGAAAGCGTGCGCGTGCAAATCACATGAGAGTGAACGAAACCACAAGCGAAGAAAGAAAGGAAACACCGTGAGAAACGGAGAACGAGGGAGTTTTGAGCGTGAGTAGGTTGGCGAGGGGACAAAAAAAGAGTAGAGGTTATCGTGGTGGAAGCTGCACATACAGCATGTGTGTGTGCGTGCGTGTGTGTGCGTGTGTGTGGCACAGGTCAATCGTCGCCGAGAAGGACCGGTGAAAGCGGTGCGAAGAGACCCACACCCGTTCAATGCGGAAGGCGCGAGGAAAGGAGGGTAACAGGATGGCGGCAAGTTGAGGTGGATATCATGCGCTGCAAGGATCCATGGCGGGATCTCGCATGGATGAGATGAGGAGTCAGACGCTAACGAAACTGTGTGCCGTCGATACTGCGCAGGCCTGGAAAATTGGCGGGCACGTGATGGCAGCCTCGGCAACTCAGTGCAAACACACCAACAAGAGAACCCTGGCCCTCTTCTTGGAAACCGCCTCCACACACACACACACACACACGTACTCCAAGCTGGAGGTCATTGCCACACTAGCATTGAGCGCTGCTGCGCCACTTGCCCGCCGGCGGGTGCGCAAGAGAAAAAGGAAAAAAGGGAGGAAGGCAGCAAGCCGAAGAAAGAAGCAGCCCTCTCTGCCCAGTTTCCTCCTCCCCGGTGGCCTCATGTGAAGACGTCCGCGCAGCGTGAGCGGTGCAGCTGCGAGGGCTGGCGCTCACTGACGTACGCGTGCGTACAGGCGCAACAGGAGTCTCTCTCTTTGGAGCAACATGTAGGGCCTTTCTTCTTTAACATATATATATATGTATATATACGGCATTATGAAAATCGGCGCGCAGCTACAGCAGCAGCCACACGCGCGTGAACATGCAGCCACAGAGAAGCTGTATGAGCAATGGGCGGGTGGGGGACAGCGCAGCACAGCCAACGTCCTTTGGCGCAAGGCAAAACACAGAGAGAGAGGCACACGCTCAAAGAAAGGTGAAGGGATGGTCCCATGCACGAAACAAGGAGGGGCAGAACGCGTGTTCAACGGCCTACGCCGTAGCCTCGGCTACCACCATGGCTGATGCAGTGGGCAGTTACACAAGTCGCCGTGCATTCGACCCCTTCCCCTCCACACACCCTTCCCAGTCCAAGTGCACGCCCCATTCATCACCATCATCATCACCGCTCACCATCACAGTAACTTGTGTGCGCACCTCTCAAGGGCTCTAAAACAGGTTATCGTCGCTGTAGTAACCACTGTCCCCAAGACGGCCCCCGCGGCGCGATGAACCGTGACGGTGGGAGTGCTGCGACTGCTGCGAATAATGCGACCGCTGGCCATGGCCGCGCGACCCAGCTCCGCCATGCTCACCCTCTGAGTAACGTTGGTGGCTGCCACCGTAGCTGTCACGAGACCGCTCCTCATGGTGCCGCTGACCACCCTCTTGGCAGCGGTCTCGACCGTGCATGAGAAGCGAAGACGAGGGGGCAGGGCCGCCGCCGGCACGAGAGAATGACGGAGACTCGTAGCGCCGTCGCTGATGATCCCGGTCGCCACCGTAGGAGTCGTTGTTGTACGCGCTGCCCTCACGGCGGCTGTTGCTGTACTGGCTGCCACCTACGCGCTGCTCGCGATTGTCGCACCAGTCTCGCTCACGGCGCTGGCCACTCCCACCACCGCCGCGGCCGTTGCCGTAGCGCGTGAACGAGGAGGACGATAAGGGTGCCCCGCCGGTGGGACTGCCATAGAACCGCTGCTGGCGTTGCTGTTGCGAGGGGTGTCCGTAGCCGCTGCTACTGCCACTGTTGCTGAAGGGCGCACCAGCTGCTGTAATGCCGCTGCCACGGCGCACGGAATCTGCGAATAGTTGGTTGCGTCGCTCAAAGTAGTCAGGGTTGACGTGCTCACGCTGCTGGCAGTCGAAGACGGTGTGCCCGCGGACACCACAGAAGCAGCAGGTGGGGACGAGCGTGTGCGGCACTGCGGCAGGGCCGGGGGACGACGAAGCGACCAGGGCGTACGAGGAGGGCAGCACCACAGTGGAGCAGTCGAAGTGGCCGTACTCGTTGCACGCCACACAGCGCACGGCCGCCATGCCGTTCGGCTCCCCCGCTGCGGCCGCCGTCTTCTGAGTTGCCGCACGCCACTCAGACGGCGTCGGGTACACGATGAGCGGCGACGGCGTGACCACAGGCGTGCATCGGTGCGGCGACCCGTACGGGCCGCGCTTCTGGTGGCACGTGCGGCACAGCGCGTTGGGGCAAGCGGGCTTCTCGTGTCCTGTCATGCCGCAGCCCCAGCACACCTTGGCCGGAGGTGCGTGGCCGCCGGTGCTGGCGTTCTGCAAGGAGTCGTAGTAGCGCGAGCGTTCTCGTGGAGCGGCAGGGAACGATGCGGCGGTGGCGGCGGTGGCTGGGGTAGCCCCGGCGGTGAACGAAGGCGAGTTGTCGAGGGAGTCCCCGTCATCGGTGTCGCTGTCGCTGTCGCTGATCCTCATTGCATTAGCCCTCGTGTCTTTGCCCTTCTCATCCTCCCTATCTTCCCCGTCTTTAGCGGACGGTTTTGGCGAGACGGCGGCTGCGGTGGCAGAGGCGCTCGGGCCTGGTGTGCTGCGCGAGGCATCGTAAAAGGACACAGCGAAGAGAGTGCTCACGCCGGCCTCCTTATCTGCTGCCCCGGCGGCACTGGGCTGCCCGCCATGGTGATGGTGCTGTGATTGAGCCGTCATGCTCGTACTGCTGGCGTCTATGACGAGCGGCGCAGTGCCGCTGCGCTCCCCATCCGGAGCGTTTCTGCGAGCGTTCGACGCGGCCGCCAGGCCATTGCTCTGCCGCTCACTAGCCGACTTGCACGTGAAGGGATGCTTACAGACGCAGATGTAGTCAATCACCTCCATATCAGCGTTCAGCACCGCCTTCATCTCGCAGCACTCGGCCTTGCGCCGGACATTGTGCGTGCTGCACTCCACGAAGCCGCTTGGGGTGGAGATCACCTTGCTGGGCAGCACTCCTCTCAGATCTGTCATGGGGCAGCTTGAGCAGTGAAGGAGAGCCGAGTAAGAGAGCGATGCGGTAAAAGTGGGGGCGACACTCTAACGGTGCGCCGTGGCCGTGTATCTGTACTTACTGCAGTACGCCGTTCAGCTTTCGCTTCTCTGTTGCTTTCTTCTTCGCGCTCAGCCGCACCAGCGGAAACGGTGAGAGCAGGACAGTCAGCGGAAACGACAAGAACAGGCAGCCGGCAAGTGACGCGGTGAGAGCAAGAAGAAGAGGAGGAGAGACGATACAAAAAGCTTGGGCCCATCCACCCGCACGAGTGTGGGGACCATGGCAAGTTGAGCGTGAACGCCTGTGGCAGTATGAGGGGAGCACATGTACGCAAGAAAGGATGGTAGAACAAGCTAGGGTGTTCGTCCGCGCGCAGGCACGTTGGCATCAGTGCTGATGTACGATGCTTCTTGACAAGAATGGCTGTCATGCAAACACAGCGGTGTAGGGACTGCACAGTCCCGAGACAAGGTCAAGCCCGTGCCTCACCGTGGCGGTGGTAGTCCAACACGCTCTCGGTGCTATCACTCGCTGATGGTCGCCTATCTCACCACGTCTTTCCACCTCGCCTCACAACCCCGTCTCCTCCCCTCAGCCGCCACTCCCAGCATTCGCAGGAGGACAGACATGGCGCAGCGGCGGAGTCGAGATAGGGACGAGGATGATGAGCTCCATGCCATCGACCTTCCCAACAACGCCTACGCCCGATCTGACTCCGTGAAATAAAGAAGTAGGCACCTAAAAACACATCAGAAAACACACCTAACCCGAGCATAACACAGACGGCGCGAGCATGCATGCACCCCATCACACGAAGGGAGAGAGAAGGACGGAGAACGCGAAAGAAGAAGGGCACGCGCGGAGGCTGCTACAGGTTTGTTTTTCGCACAGCACACCCTCTCACAAGAGCACGCGCACCAAAAACTCTCATAGGCACGTCACTCTATTGCTTTTCCATCGGTTCCAGCCGCGTCGCGCGCAGTGCTTCTGCCACAACGACACGCGTGTCCTCCGGAGCGATCACACCGTCGTCCCAGAGGCGCGCGGTGCTGTAGTAGCACGAACCCTCCCTCTCGTACTTCCTCTTCACCTTGTCCTTGAACGCAGCAACCTCGGCCTCCGAGGCATTCTTCAAGTTACGGTTCGTTAAGGTAAGCACCGTAGCAGCCTGCGTCCCGCCCATCACGCTGATGCGCGCGTTCGGCCACATGAAGAGGAAGCGCGGCTCAAAGGCGCGCCCGCACATGCCGTAGTTGCCGGCGCCATAGCTGCCGCCTATGAGCACCGTGATCTTCGGCACCGGTGCTGTGGAGACTGCCATCACGAGCCGAGCACCGTTGCGAGCGATGCCACCCTCCTCGTACTTTTTGCCCACCATAAAGCCTGTGATGTTCTGGAGGAAGAGAAGCGGCACCTTGCGCTGCGTGCACAGACCGATAAAGTGCGCACCCTTCAGGGCGGACTCCGAATAGAGGATGCCCTGGTTCGCGATAATGCCTACCTGCATTCCCTCAACCCTCGCGAAGCCGCACACAAGCGTGCTGCCGTACAGCGCCTTGAACTCATCGAAGCGGCTGCCGTCGACGATGCGCGCGATGATGGCCCGCACGTCGAAGCTCTTGACGACGTCCGACAGCATATCCGGGATAAAGCCGCCCAGCTCCCTCGGGTCGTACAGCGGCGGCACCGGCTTCACATCGGTTGGGTTTCGCGCTTCGTTGTGCTCCTTCAAGTTCAAGTTTGCCACGGCGCGGCGCGCGAGGTACAAGGCGTGCAGGTCGTCAGTCGCGTAGTGATCCGCCACGCCGCTGATGCGGCAGTGCACGTCTGCGCCGCCGAGGTCCTCTGACGATACCTTCTCTCCGGTGGCCGCGAAGACAAGCGGCGGACCGCCGAGGAAGATGGTGCCGTTGCGAGCCACAATAATGCTCTCATCTGCCATGGCCGGCACGTAGGCGCCACCTGCCGTGCAGCTGCCCATCACCACCGCAATCTGCGAGATGGACTTGGCGGACATTCGCGCCTCGTTGAAAAATATATGGCCAAAGTGCTGCTCATCAGGGAAGACATCGTCCTGGCGGCTGAGGTTGGCGCCACCGCTGTCGACGAGATAGATGCAAGGCAGGTGGTTCTGCTCCGCAATCTTCTGCGCGCGCAGGTGCTTCTTCACGGTGATCGGATAGTATGTTCCGCCCTTCACTGTTGCGTCGTTCGCGACGAGCACGCATCGAACGCCGTTCACGATGCCGACGCCCGTCACAATGCCACCACTGTAGCACCGCTCGTACTCCCTCTTCTTGTCATCCCAGTACAAGTCCCACCCAGCCAGCTGCGAGAGCTCGAGGAAGCGGGTGCCGGGGTCGATAAGCCGCTCGATGCGCTCGCGCGCGAGCATCTTGCCGCGGCTCAGGTGCAGCTTGCGGACACGGTCATCCACCTCGCGGGACGAAATAGAGACGCCGGCCTTCGCAGCCTCCTCCGCCGACACAACACCTCCGGCTTGCACGTACCGTACGCGTGCGCGCAGCTGCTCCACGAAGCCCTCCATGCGCGCCAGGTTCTCCTGGAACGTCGGGTCAGACGTGTTCGCAGGAAACCGCAGTATGTTGGGGGACTGCGAAGTGGAGCGCTCATAGTCGATCGGGTGATGCGCGTAGAGGCGGGCGTAGTCGACCCCCTGGCTCTTGATAGGGGCGGCAGGTGCGGGAGTGGCAGTGGCGGCCGGCGCTGCGGCAGTCTCCGACGGCGTCAGAGTCGCTTCAACACGCGACTCCTCAGTCGACCTCGCTTGCTCGCCCGCATCAGCATCCTTTGGGGGCGGCTCGGCACTGGAGCTTTCAAAACACCGAGTGCACCACAGCGCTGACGCGGCAGCAGCGGCCGTGGCAGAGGCTGAGGTCGGTGTTGCAGGGCGACGGAACAGCGCAGCCATGGGAATGCAAGCCGTGCCACCGACGCTAGTAGCAATGCTAGCCACGCCTGGCCTGCCAAGAGCACGCATCACCGATGTTCGAAACATGTCGTGTCTCGCGTTGCGCACAAAACAAATGCTTTTATCTACCAACGTCGATAGGACGTGTGCGTACATGCAGTCCTGCACACACGCAGAGAGATCGGGGATGGGAAAGAGAGGGGGGCGTGGCGTGGGAGCGCTGACAAATACACGAAATCCAACAGAAAGAAATACTGCGAAAGAAAAAAGTGATGACGGGGCGCGCACCGATGCTCACACCTTCTCCCTCTCCTCAGCTCCTCCTCCGCGATCTCTGAGATGATGAGAACACCGTTGAGCCTGTTTTTTTTTCCCTCCGATGGTGGCAGTAGACACGAGACAAGAAGTAGGTCGCGGATACACGAACAACCTCCCGCTGTTCTTCGCTTGTCTCAGTGTCTCGCCTTTTCGCACAGGGAAAGGCGCGGGGAGGGATGTGAGAAAAGCGAAGGAGCGTGAGCAGCAGCAACGGTACGGAGCGACGCTAAGGGGGCAAGGAATATATACATATACATATATACATATATATATATATATGTATATGTATGTATATATATATATATATATGTATATGTACAGCAGTAACTTCACAAAATAAGCGACGGGAATAGCGAGATGGACAGTCTTCTCGGGTGCTCCCTTCTACGCCTCACCAATTCTCCTGTGCGTCTCTTGAGACGATGCGCAAAGGGGCAGACGCAGACGAAATCGCACGCACACACCAATGTAAAGATGTGCCGAAAAAGGGGGAAGAGAGAACAAGTCCGCCTAAATCCTTTGTCTTCTGAGGAGGTGTGTGGGTTGGGTCGGTGGGGTCTGGGTGTACGCATGTGCCGTTATGCATGCATAGGTATATACATACATACACACACACACACACACACATATATATATATGTATATGCGTATGTATATATGTATATATATATATATGTATGTGTGTGTGTGTGTAGGTATGTGGCGCTTTGTGGCTTTGGTTGATCTTGCAAAAGAAGCTTTCAAAGACAGCGGGAGAGAGAAGAGCGAGAAAGTGTTGGCCATGGCTCATGCCATCGCGTGTGCGTGTGTGTGTGTGTGTGTGTGGGTGTGTGGGTGTGTTACGTGTCAAAAGGGGGAGGATCGCGAGGGGAGGAAGGGGAGGGGGATGATATAAAGGCATGGAAAAGGTGATAAGGGCACACATGCTGGCTAACGTAGACCGCAAAGGCTCGCATCGGCATACGTAGATATATACTCATGCACATTATGCATATATATATATATATGTTTGTGGTGATTGGGTGGGTGCGGTCCACAACATACCGTGCAGCCCCTCCCTCCTTCACTGCAACGCTAAAGGGACGGGAGAGGGGGACTGGTAAAACAGACAACGAGCAGGGAGCACCCTCCGACGGCTCGATCACGTACAGACCAGTCGTAGGAACGTCGTTTACGCCTTGTGACAATGCACTTCGCATCTTTTCCGCATCGTTTCGGTGTCCTTTTGCGGCTTGCGCTCGCTTCTTCTCTCCTCGGATGTGACGCTGAGCTTCATGCCGCGACTGCGCACTTTCCGTTTCTCTTAGCGTGTCTGCGCAGGGGCCCTCTTTCCCTCCGAGGGAGGGTCTCGTCGTCGGTCTTTTTCGCTCTCCGACGGCGACGATCGCTGGGCATGGGGTACCTCCGGGGCACAGGGAAGGCAGCTGCCAAGCGGGGGAGCATCAGACAGAGGAACAAGCCAAAGGTGACAGGCACGACAAGGCTGCAACGAAAAGGGCACAACGACTACACGTCAATGTGGTGCTGCTCGTAGAGCCAGCACAAGACACAGCGTTCCATCATGCGCCGCTTCCACAACGAGCAAGCCAGCGAGTGCACCCGCACACACAGCCGCAGCGCACCCGCCGCTGCCGCGCCACGGCTTCACCCTGGTCGCCTAGGGCAAACCGTCCTGCCACCGAAGCCCCCCATGCGCCAAACGGGCTCTTCCCGCACCCTTCCTCGGAGACGCTCCGCGTCATCTGCGCCAGGCGGCCTCCGCGGCACCGCTGGAGGGCAGCAGGCGGTGGCGCCTCCCGTGCGGGGGGGCGGGGTCCAGGCGCATGCCGGGTAAGCTCAGGCAAAAAGTCGGGCAGCCGCAGGCCAGGGCTCCCCGAGCCCCTGCGCCCCGCCTGTGCGCCATGCCTCACCCTCCCCCCAGTCGCATCACGCCGCGGCATCCCATAGCATGGTCTGAATGCTCGTGGCGTTCGGGTCCGGAGGATTCGACGGTGCCATTCGCGGCGCTATCGCCATGCTTCCGGCATTGGCGCTTCGTCCGCCCACACGGTCGGGTGTAGGAGGTGCCGCGTGTGTCGCACGCGTGCGCCCTGGGGCTGATCCGTGTGGGTTTCTGCGCGCCATCTATGTCCATGACCCGTGCCCTTGTGGCCGCTGCATGCCTTACTCGGATGCGATGCGCCAGGCACGCTGTGCCCGAGAGTGCCTGCGCACAGCGCCCGCATCTTCGCATGTGTGGTGATGAAGGGGGGGGGGGGGGCTGCCTCAGAACGACGTAGTTGTCTGGGGCGGGGGCCCGCTGCCTGCATCTTCCGTTTCCGTCCGTGCCACGGGGGGCGCGTTGGAATGGCCTGCCCGCATGTGCCGCGACAGGTGGGGCGGCGCCACGGATCTATGGCGGCATGGGGGCGTCCGCTCGACCCCCCGCTTCTGAACCCGCACGCCTTGGGCAGGTGCGGGTGTGTCGGGCGGGGGGGGGGGGGGGGGGGGGCCGGTGAGTGAGCATGTTCCTGTGCACAAGGGCTCATGATCTGTCGTTTTGAGGGGGGCAGCGGGCAGCATCCACGGGCAACCGAGAAGAGGGACGCTCATGCAGCGCGGGTGGGGTGTGCGTGGTCAAGCCATTGCGTGCAAGCCCGGGGCTTCAGCTTCGGCGCGCTTTGGGCTTCAAGCGATCGGGGGTGCTCGCGTGGCGCACCGGGGCGCAACGATGGGTCGGAAGCCCTCGTAGCAAACACAACTGGGGGTGGGGGTGCCGCAATGCTGGCGGAGTAGTGCGCAGCACACCGTCTGCACTCCGCGTTGCCACTGCCTGTCGCCCGTCGCTGTGGGAACCCAAGGTGCGCAAAGGTGTTCGTGCGCAGCTGGGCGTGGGTGGTCTCCTGCCGCCAAGCAGCTCTTGTTGTAGCGTGTCGCGTCGTGCAGCGCGGTTTCGGGGGATGTCGGCTCGGCGTGTCGGGGGCCGGCGGCCGGGTCCGTGATCCATGCGGTTGGTGATGCCGGCCCCGGCACTGCCCATTTCGAAAGCCTGTACACCCTGCCCGTGCGTTCCGATTCGCGGTGCGAAAAGGCAGGCGGAAATCGGAGGCGCACGCGACAGGCCAGTCGTGCCAGGGCTTGTGCCCCCCGGTGCGCCGCAGTATGCCACACACAAACACACCCTTTGCTCTTGTGGGGGCCGGTGCCGGGGGCCATGGGCGGGGGGAGGCGGTGTGCAACAGCCGCGCACCACCGCCCGCGTCATCGCTGGTCCAGTTTTCTTCGCCGTTGGCCGAGCCCCGGCCCTATCGCTTTACACTCAGCGCGGCAACTTCACGCAAGGGGCTCGCGGTGTGTTTTCGCAGTACATGTCAGCGCAGCGTTGTCGTAGAGCATCGCCGCCGCTCCTCGCCCGATGGCCTGTCTGCGCCGCGCCGCCCGCCCAAAGCGAGAACGTCGCAAAACGCGAAAGTCGATGCCCGCATGAGAGCTGCCGAAGTACTGTGGCAACACCGCCATCCGGCGCGTGCACCTCCCGCCCGAAACACGCACAGGGAATTTTCCCGGCGTCGCTGCGGAGGGATGGGCGGGCGGGCGTGGTGCATCAGCACCATGGCGCTGAGGGACAGGGTGAGAGGCGCAGCGCATGTTGAAAAGCATCAGGAGCCAGGATAGAGAATGATGGCGTCTACAAGGCGAAAGGAGGCAAACAAGAGAGGCAGAGAGAAGTATCTACAGCGGAGAAGCTGCTTTTGGGACACAGACGGAAAGACGCCTACGCGTGCGTACGCAGCGACCACCACGCAGCCGCGTCCGCCTCGCTCGCTCTATCCGCGTTTTCCACTTTTTCTTTTGCGATGCGGCACTCCCCTCCCCACCCCTTCCCTCTGGCGATACGCGCGCGCCCATCACGCCCTGTACGTCCAACGGGGCAGGAGTGCAAAAAGAACAAACGAAATAAAACGTCGGCATAACAGCGTAATGTTCCTAAGGCGTTAAGTAGCGGGGCAGCGCGGAGGCGTGAACCCGGTTTCGCCGGTGCTCTCCACCCGCTGCATATGCCGTCTAAGCACATACACACACACACCAACTCCCGAGAGGCTGCGTGTTATTCCCTTTCGCTCAGCCCTCTTTGGTGCTCGTAGAGCGTGTGGGTTGCGTGCGTGCATCCGAACGCTTCTGCGAACGCTCCGTCTCATTCGACTCCTCCCCCTTCCATTTCACGATGGAGGCAGCCACATGATAGAGGGAGAGCACGCAAATAGGCGATCAGAGAAGAAAACAATGCGGAGTGTCCTGCCAGCTGGGCAACTCGACTCGTCCCAATACGTGCGAGTCTGCGCAAAATGGTGGATGCCTGGAGTCAAGAAGCAATCGAAACAAGAGCCGAGGGAGAACCAGCGGAAGAGGGTCGCGATCCTGTGCGTCCTATGCCATCACTCATCAGCATTACAGCCGAGCAGCGCATATGACCGTGTGCTTCCACCGCCAAGTAAAAGAGGGGGATCGAGATGACGATGCGTATCCGGCGAGTGAGCCTGCCGCGCATAGCTGGCGCTCAGACATGCATCTCTGCATCGCTCCCGCAGCCTTCTCTCCATTCGGTGAGTCAGCAGCGCACAGTGATGCACTACTTTGCGCGTATTGGCAGCTGCTCAGCTCCCTGGCTCCCTCTATGGAGCGGCACCTTCGCGTTCATTCGTTTCGTTGTTGTGTTTTTCACCGGAGTTGCCAGTGCAGTATTCAGCTCCAGAGGTACACACACACACACACACACACACACTAAAACGAAAGAACCTCTAAGACCACTCCCACTCAAAGATAGACCACACACGCATGCTCCTCGCTTCCGCCTCCTCGGAGATTCTCTTTTCATTTTGTTGTTGTTCTTGACGTTCCCGCAGTCCACACCCATCAACGGTCATATCTGTTGCACGTGCGCCCTTCAATACGTGTGGATGTGTAGCACTTCGGCCGTCCATCCAGCGCGTCACATTCGCTCTAGACCGTTGCCGCTTCACCCCTGCCCAAGATACAGAAAACAAACCCAAAGGCAGAAGGCAGAAAAACAGCGAAGTGCGTGAAGCGAAGAGAAATCCACCGCGTTCCGGTGAATAAGGAATGACAGCCTCATCCCCTCCCTCCCTCCCCCCTCCGTCCTGTTTGTTTATATGTTCTGCTGCCTCCTGATAACGTTGATGGTTCCAACTTCTGTTTTGTGTTATGGATGATGGCGGCGTGGGTGGGTGGGGCGAAAGCGGATGCCTCTCTCTCTCACCTCAACGCTCCGCCCACACAAGCACGTACACACATGCGCATGCAACGCTGTGTCACCTCAACAGATAGAAGAGAAGAGCCAGGATGGCTACCACCGCCCCGATGAGGGCGGGCATCGGGATAATACCCTCACCACCCTTGTAGCGCCGCAGCTCTTCACGCTTCGTCTCCGACCACTTCGGGGCCGGGGTCGACGCCTTCTTTGCGGCCTCCTTGCGCATCTTCGACTCCTCCGGGTCCACGCAGCCGATGATGAAGCTTTTACTTTTCACCAACGCCGTGCTCGAGTGCCCAATACTCTCGAAGCTGTTTGTGATATCCATGCCAGCCATGTCCTTGATGGGGTCGAGGCCGCCAGGGTGCTCCTGCAGCCACTTGCTCACATCCAGCACTTTGTCGTACATCACCACCCAGCAGTCGTCATCATTCGTGTGCTTCGCAATCTCCTCCCACGAGTACACCCGCAGTTCGCTCGCAGACATGGTGAAGGCAGTGAGACACGAAAAAATTTACTTGGATCAACGGTGTGTGTATATCTCTTCAGGTGTTTCAAGAACAAGCCAGACCGCGCTCACGGGGCAAGTGAGACAGAGACGGATGCGAATCAGGAGATGGAGAGAAACACAGGGAGGAGGGTCGCCGAGAGGCAGAAAGTCGAAAGGCAAGCTTGCAAGAACACACACACACAAACACACAAGAGCAGCTGCAATGCTGCGGAGAAAGGGTGAGCAACAATAAGGGTACGCTTAGAGCACAGCAGGAGGAAAATGTTTCGACAAAAAAAAATTTTCTCCAAACACGAAGAGACGCCGACTTTCGTTTGGGGGTGTTTTTTCCCTTGGCGTCTGTCTTCCCACCTCTTTCTTGTGCGACGTCTGTACGCGTACGCAGCCAGCTGCGTTGACGATGACGGGTAAGCAACGACGGACGAGGCCCAGAGGAAGAGGAGGAGGAGGAGGCGGAGGCGGGGGCGGCGCAACGACACGATGATACGAATACGAGAACACAAAAGAAATCCAACCCAACAGCGCAAACGTGGACAACGGAAAAGAGGGAAGGGAAGGGAGGGCCTAAGCAAGAGAGCAGCCCCAAACAAAACTCACGCACACACACACACGCACACAAGAAAATAGAGAGAGTAATGATGACGGATGGATGAGTGGCCGATAATCTGCGCACGCGGATATCCGTACGCGCGCGCACGCAAGTTCACTGCGTGCGTGCGCCGCAAGTGCCAGAGCAAACACAGCACACAAGCGCACAACGGCCAGGACGAGTGGGTGGGAGCAGTGATGAAGGGGGTGCAATGAAGAGGCGGTAAGGGGGGAAGCAGAAGAGAGAGGAGGCTTTACGAGTGGACTTGATCATTGGCTAGCAGGACGCTCACACAGTACAGAGAAGGCAAACCTGCGTCGCCCCCACACACACCGCCCTCTATCTCGCAAGGGACTCACGTGAAAAGCAGCCGCGCCACAACGCACACTGAACTCGCCGCGCCGCAGGCGAGGACATGCACCGGAGCGAGGGGGATGAGGTCGGTCTGCAAAGCGCGCTCCACCTCGCCCCCGGTGCAACAGCAAATATCCTCTCCGGCCAACGCCAAGAGTGCGCAGTGGTGGTGTTCTCCTTCAGCGCGCACGCGTGTGTGTGTGTGTGTGTGTGTGTGTGTGTGTGTGTGTGTGTGTGTGTGTGCGTGCGTGCTCCTACGTCTGCCAAACGCGCTCTGTCCTTTTCGTTTCGTTTATTGTCGTTTATGCCGTTCAAGTGGTACTGTACCCAAGAAAAAAGCCCTCAATGAGCCGATGCAAGACGACAGAGCGCCGACCGTCAACGCGCGCAGGTGTGTCTATACCCCCGTGCCTTTGTGTGCGCATCCCACAACCGGCACACACACACACACGGAGCACTTTCAAAGCGGATATGAAAGAGTGTCAGACGATGAAAAAGAGAAAACGATATATGAAAAAAATTGTATGCAACAGGAATGAGTGTCGCCGATGACACTGAAAGCTTGGTAAGCTTACGGGGCTGGACAAGACGTGAACGCACACGCCGCCATGGAAGCAAGTGCATCACGGCTTTTGCCCACCCGTGCACATCGCTTCGCGTCGCCTTAAAGGTCGTGCATCGTGGCATGCATACTGCTGGGAAGCTCCCTCAATGCCTTTAGCGAGTCGTACTTGCGCGGGTACTCGTAGGCGCAGCTGATGGGCAATCGCAGAGGAAGCGTGTCTGGCTTGTTCGGGGTACACGAAGCACGTGTTCTACGCCAGCTTCTGAAGGCCGGTTAGCGAGAGGGAGGCGGCACGCCTGTGCCGCGAGATAGTAGGTGTGCACCCGTGCCCCGAGAGAGCAGTTGGCGCTCTACAAGGGACCCACCGCTCTGTTGTGATCGGCATCAGCGAAGAGGATACAATACATCGTCGTAGGAAAGCCGCAGGAAGCGCTGCTGAGGCCGGTGTAGCCTCTGACCTTCTCACGTGGAAACACTGTCGTGAGAACTCACGGCATGCCGACGTGCGAGCGGGGCTGCGCGACCACCGTCGCAGTGTCCCGGCCTGGAGGCACCTGCTCCATGGCCAGCTCCACGTTCGCCGTGAAGGCGGCCTCAGCGTCCGTCATGGCGCCGCGGTAGAGCACTAATAGTGTCCTTGCCGCCCAGACTGAGGTGCGCCGTCACCTCCCCGAGGAGCCCAGGAAACTTCGTGTTCAGCACCTCGCTTGCGTTCTGCTGCCAGCCTGCCGGGTATTTGGTGGAAATGAA
Organism: Leishmania major strain Friedlin; assembly: GCF_000002725.2. Classification (NCBI taxonomy): domain Eukaryota; phylum Euglenozoa; class Kinetoplastea; order Trypanosomatida; family Trypanosomatidae; genus Leishmania; species Leishmania major. Next base: position 203,155 of record NC_007252.2, on the reverse strand, counting down.
CGAAGAAGCCAACTCGCTGTCTTCGTAGAGCGCCTGCTCCTCGACCTTGTCCGGGTGGCTCATGCGGTACGGTTGCCAACTCTTGCTGCTTGCCAAGAAGGTCAGAAAGCCCAAGGTGTACAGCTTCACATTAGCGCTCATGTGCTTCGCTTCCATACAGCTCATTGCAGAGCGGGCGACGGCGCTCACATCCAGCTGCCGCATGTCCATCATCACCGCCTCACCGCCGCGCTGCTTCACAATGTGCGAGACGGTAAGGGAGACTGGCGTCCATCGTAACTAGGCTGCCACCGCGCTCCAGGGTCGATTTCAGGTCCACGGAGTCGGAGCCGATATGCTCCCGGCAGGTGTCGGCGAGACCGTAGGCGATGATCTTGCTCACCGACTGGGTGTGTGCGCCGGGAGCTTCAGGCTCACCTCGCCATTGTATCAGATGCTGACTCGGTGGTGATGCTCCACAATCCTAGCCCGACCCTCTTCCTACTTCCGCGTGCACTCGATGAAGAAACCGTCCCCGATGTCCAGCCTCTTCGCGGACAGAATGGTGTGCCCCGTGTACACGCAGAGGCCCTCCACCTGCACCGAAGTCCGCGTGCCCGACTCGGTCAGGTGTTTCGCATGGATCACGCGAACGAGTTCGTGCTGGGCGTCGATCCTCCGTATTTGACCCGCCATGCCCTTGCGCCTCCCCAGGAACTCGTAGGACCTGGCGTAGTTGTGGAGCTTGCCTTCAGAGAAGTCAATCGGAAAGCAGTTCGTCTCGACTGGGACTGACGCGCTCGTCAACGTTCACGCGTTCTCCTTGGCAGCATTGATGACCTAGCTCTCGCGGCCGTGGCACTCGTGCATGTCGCCGCCACCACGGTCACCGCCACGCCCTCCATGCCCACCCCCCCCATCGTGGCCTCAATGACCACCGCCGTCGCGGCCGCGGCGCATATCCTGAGGATCCGAGTGTATCGCCAGCATCGGCTTCTCGAGTAGGTCGTTTTTTTTGAAGGCGGGGCAACGGCGAAGATACGAGAGACGAAGAGAAAACATGCGTCCGCTGCGCAACTCGATGTGTAGGAAGAAGAGTGGTCATGTCAGCACGCGGTGCACGTGTGGTCTCAGGTGTTAAAAACTCAAAGAGAAGCGTGAGAGCACAAAAAGTGATGACGAGGATGGTGAGGTAAGTATACAAGCACGCAGCTACTGTTGACCAGCGCGCTTACTTTCGGGCTGGAGTTATCAGTGCACGCACGCCGCTTCTGTTCTTGTTATGCCATTGGATGATCACACCCGCCAGGGAGTGGGTCAGCGCTGCGCCGAGGCAAGCGGGAAGGACGGGGGTGGGGGGAGGGGGGGGAAGAGGAGTGGATGGAGAGAGAAAACGCATGCGCACATGCACGGGTCTATTCTTCTCGTCACTTTGCTTTTCCAACGACCAAATGTGGAATGGACAAAGGCCTCCCACAGAAACAAAACAAAAAGAAAACGGTGCGCGTGCACGCATACGAGGAGCGCAGCTGACAGTGCGCCCCTGCACGCATCTGTGTCTGTGTATGCGTCTGCGTGTGCATGTGGCCTTTTTCTTTTCCGCTTGGACGTCGAGTAGCTCGCAGACCAGCACGTGTATGACAATCTTTCTCAAACCGCCCTCCCTCCCTTCTTGCTGGATCGTCGATACCTCGCCGCTCAGTGCGGCAGAGACGCATCACGAAAGGCACCACAAAGAGAAAAGAGGAAGCGGCGCCGAGGCTGAACCAAGCGAGAGAGAGAGAGCTGATGAGCGCAACTATCGGACCTTCCGACCTCATGCGTGTACACACACACACACGCTCTCCTCCCCTTCCCTCTTTGCCTCACCCTCGAACGGCAGCAATCGCATCAAGCGCTGCTCGGTGCTGGACGCAGCCTACACACACGCACGCGCACACAGCAACGGGCTCACTCGCTCTCAAGCACACCACCAGTCAAAGGCACTGACACGCCCAGGAAGGAAAGGCGAAAGAATACAACACAGAGAAGGCGTAGCGCCCCCAGCACAACCCGGAAGCAGCCCTAACCGACACCGCGCAACACATCTCAAAATAAGAAGACCGCGTCGCCGCTGTCACCGCCGGTGCCACGCTGGCCACTGGCATCCCCCGTGTCTACTCTCCGAGCAGCCGGCTTCGACGTCTGCGAAGCGCTTGCAGGCGGTTCCGTGGAGGCGCCGTTTGTGGTGGAACACTTCGGCGACTGCAAGGAGAGGGTCGAATGTGGACGAGCGGCAGCAGAAGCAACGACGACATCCTCCGCACGCCGCGGCGCGTGGCGAAAGGGGGTATCCGTCTCTGGCTTTTCCCGGGCTCGCTTCCCCGCCGGAGAATGGAATAGGTGCAGCCGAGATGTCCGGTTCGCCTGGCTGCTCTCCTCTGCCCCCATCGCACCGGTCGCCGCGGTGCCGTTAGCGCTACCGAGCGCTTCCGCGGCGCGGCGTTTGCGTTCCCGCATCACCCGCGCGGTCAGCGTCGGCGCCGCTGCTATCACACCCCCATCCGCACTGCTCTCCACTAAGTCGTAGAGGCGTGCGTCGGGTGAAGCTTGGCTGACGAAGCCTCGCCCGTTTCTGCCGAGAACGTCCTCGGCCTCCAGCCGAAGCCGCCGAGGCGCGGCCGACGGCGCACATCCTTTCCCGCCCTCTGCGCTGTGGCCAGAGGCAGCAGGAGCCGCCGCGCGCACCAAGAACACCCGCGGACGCTTCAAGTGGTCGAGGCCGTCAAAGCGGATGCGCTGGTCGAGGTACACGCCCACCTGCAGCGCATCCACGCCTTCGCCGCGCAGGAGTACCGAGTCGTGCAGACCGCAGTCAACGAACGCACCAAACATTGTGACGCTCTGCACGACACCGGAGAGCAGCTCGCCGGAACGAAGATTCTGCACGTCGCACACGTCGCGGCGCAGTAGTCCGGCGTGCGGCAGCGAAGCGCGCGGGTCCAAGCCCGGGTGAAGCAGCTCTTGGCGTAACAGCTCCAGCGTCTCTACGCTGCAAGACAGCTTCTCAGTGGCCAAGCTCGCAAGCTGAGCAGGAGACATGCGCTCCAGCTGCTGGGCGACCTGCTGGCGGATGTGTGCGTCACCGAGTGTCGTCGCCGCACCATCTGCCGCGTTCCCCGGCTTCTCGGCCATCGCTTCGCCGTCACCCAGCTGGCCTGCCGTGTAAAACGTCACGAGACGCCGCACCAGCGGGTAAGACTCGGGGTGGATACTCGTGTTGTCGAGTGGCTCTGGCGAGTTAGGGAAGCGGAAGAAGCCTGCGATCTGCTCGTAGACGCTCTCCGTCATGGCCGGCACCCGCCGCAAGTCTTCGCGGCTATGCAGCTTCTTCGCATGGCGCGCCAGCACAATCTGGTCCACAATTCTCTTCTTGATGCCAGGCACCTTCTCCATGACGTAGCGGTTCGCGCTGGCCGCGTTGACTCCGACCTTGGCGACGCAGGACTCCAGCACGTAGCTCAACTCCCGCATCAGCTCCTTCTCGTTCACGTCATGCTGGTACATTCCAATGCCCATGCTGCGCACTGGTATCTTTACCAGCTCGCTCAACGGGTCCAGTACGCGACGGCCGATGCTCACCGCGCCACGGTACATGACGTCGAGGTTGGGAAACTCCTCCTTCGCAATATCAGACACCGAGTACACACTCGCGCCCGCCTCGCTCACGACGGCAAACTCCACATCTGTCCACTTCTGCTGCTTGATGAGGTCCGCAATCAAGTCCGTCACGCGGCCAGATGCCGTGCCGTTGCCAATCACGATCTTGTTCAACTTCCTCGACTCAACCACCTGAATGACGTAGCGCCGCATCTTCTGCTCGTCCATGAGTGTGCAGGTGAAGAAGGTTTCAACGGCGCCGTTCTCGTCCAGCGCCACGCACTTCACACCGTTCGCCAAGCCAGGATCCATCGCCAAGATGCGTGAGCGGGAGAGAGGTCGCTGGAGAAGCATGTGCTGCAGGTTGTGCGCAAACACGACGATGGCCTCCTGCTCCGCGCTCTTCTTCAAGTCTCGCCGAATCGCAAAGTGTGCCTGTTTAATGATGTGGTCGTACGCGGCCTGCAAGCCAGCATGCACAATCTTACGTCCATAGCCGAAATCGCGAAAGACGTGGGAGTAGGCACCAGCGCCGTCCGCGGTGGGCACCGAAGACGATGACAACGATAGCAGCCGATTCAGGGAGGGGTACTGCTCGCGAACGGTGTGCATGAACAGCCCGTGACTCTTCGGACCTGACCCCGTGTCCACCTTTAGTGCGCCCTTGGCCTCGCCGCGCTGCAGCGCCAGCACAACGTGCGCCGCGACGCGCTGTACTGACCATGACTTGTTGTCGTAGTAGGCGAAGTGCTTGCGCAGCGCTTCGAAGCTCTCCTCATGCAACTCCTTCGCGGCCTTCTTGCGTGGCTTCGCCATCAGTGTGGACGACAGGCGCGCCGTGTGACGGCAGTACTCGCCAAGTCGGCGCCGCAGCACTTCGCTTCGCTGCACGTCTTCGGCCACAATGGCGGTCAGCAACCGCTCCCCCTCGTCAGTACGACGCACAAACGCGCTCAGTTCGTCGAGGCGCGCCTTGCAATCAGGGTCGTCGGGGTTGAAGTGGAGGAGGGCGTCGGCGTACGGGCCTAGCCCGGCAGCGCGTCCGCGCGAGGCAAGGCTTGTTCGACGCTCCTTGTACGGCTCCCAAGCATCCTCGAGCTGGCTGACGTGCACCATGGACTCGAGAGCCGTCTGAAGCGCCGGCGTCAGCAAGCCTCGACTTTCCAGACTTCGCAGCATGAACTGGCGGCGGCGGTGCACCTCAGCCACCTCCTTGGCGGTATCCATGACAAGGCGCAACTGCGTCTCGTCCATTCGGCCGGTCTCGCCCTGCCGGTACCGCGCAAGGAAGGGGACCGTGGCGCCCTCCTTCGCCTGCGTCAGCACAAATCGGACGGCGTTCAGGGGGAGTAGCAGGCGCTCACTTGTTTGCCGATACGTCTCCTCGGGCGACAGCTCATACTGCCCACTGTACACCTCCTCCTCCTCGTCTCGGGTGCCATGAGCGTCCGTGTCCGAGGCGCTGTCGCCACCCCGGTGCGTCGATGGGCGATGCTTCGCCTCAGTGCCGGAGGCGGAGGAGCTCGATGCAGATGCGCCCCCGGTGGCGCTGCCAACGGCGTCGGCCGCTGCCTTAGACGCAGCAGCAGGGGCCCTTCGAGTGTATTTCCTCTTCCCTATTGCGGTTGGCGCCCTGAGCGCCGCTGACGCCTTCCTGGTCTGCCTCGGCGTCACCCCATTGCGGGCGCTGGCTACCATGTCGGCCCCCTCACCACCGTCCGAGGCTTTGGCAGTTTCCAATGCACGACGCAACGCGCCAGAGCCGAGAGAAGTGCGTGTGGGGCCGAAAATACTGGAAGACGAACAGTAGCGAGCACCCGATGCGTGAAATGGAGAAGCGGAGAAAGAGCTGCAGAAATGGTGTTGCGGGCGGAGTAGAGGGGACGTGTCGCGCCAGCGAAGGAAGCCCGTTGCACCTCGGCAAGGGCACCACAAGGAGGCCCGCAAGGAAGGCAGCGACGACGACGACGTTGCCGCTGTGCACCGTAGCGATGATGGCGAGGGGGACGCTGCCCAAGACCGCCACAGGGACAGCGTCAGTACACAGCAAGAGCGCAGTGACGACTGCGCTGTGCGATACCGGGCCCAGCACATCCGCTGACTGAGCCTGAGAGCGATCCATCGACTGCGCAGCAGGGGGAGAATGCCTATCTCTGTTCCCCTGCTGATACGGGTGCCTAAAGCGCAATCGCCACCACGCTGCATGACGATACAGTTTTCGTTTTGCGCTCTCATCTGTGAAGACTCACTTCCTCACGCACCCGCCAGTGCTCCGCCACGCGCTTACGAAGCCACACACACACACACACACACACAGAAAGGAAAAGTATAGAGGCACGAGAGGGAGTGTGTGTGTGTGAATGTGCGCGTGTGCGTATGAAGTTACGTCAGAGCACAGCACCACTGACAACCGTGTAAGAGGAGGAGAGGGGGCAGGGACGTGCTCTGTCGCTTAGAACGCACTGTGGCGTGCGGGGGGACAAGGGGGGACAAGGGGGGAAAATACGTGAGTACAAGCGCGGAAAAGTGGAGTGCCGAAGCCTGCCTTTCTTTCGTCTCCAACACAGAAAGTCAACTGTTTAACGGGGGTCTGGCTGAAGTATCTGTGAACAAGGGCAAGACAGAGAGGCAAACTGACGCGTGTGTTTCTCTCAGTCCCTGGGAGAGGGTGAGTGCGAAGAGGGGAGGGAGGGGGTTGCGGGAGAGGCGTTGGTGATGCTCGTGTTGGTCGTGGTGAGGCTGGGGCGTCCCTTGTTATGTGTGTGTGTCTGTGTGTGGACTTATCCGTATTACTCCTCTTGCTTAGTAAGACCTACGCTTCTGTTAAACGCCGTCTGTGAAGCGGGCGGGTGTGAAAGGGCGGGACGGAAAAGTGGCTACAAATGGCAGGCGAGTCGACCTGTGAGAAGTAGCACTCCTTGTGAAGGCGGATCCAACGTCTCTCTCTCGTGTGCATGCGCGTCCCCTGCGCTTCGGCTTGATCTCGTCTTTGTGGTTGTGTCCCTCCTGTTTCCCTGCGCAACCAAGTTCGCGATAGTGAGTGAGCGTGCGTGCAGCTGTGAGGCAAGTGCTGCTCCTCAGCTGGCTGACAACGGCAAGTGACACTCGTGCTCAGAAACGCGCGCAAACGTGCGCAGGGAAGGAGAGAGTGCGCGTCAAGGACCTCTTGGTTGAGGTGCCGCAAGAGCGAAGAAGGTAATGGAGAAAGAAACAAGGAGAGGAGGAGGGGGTCAATCCCAGCGTGTGCACGTATGGGGGAGAGAGGGGGGGTGCCCCTCGCTGTGAGCAGTTTTATACGTAGAAACAAAGAACGCTTACGTGTGTGTGTGTGTGTGTGTGTTATGCGCGTGCCGGAGTTGAGGAACTCGTCGAATAAGGGCTGCGCCAAGACAAAAGAGGCCTCGCAGGACAAGCGAAGAAGAACGAGCGCCAATAACGGAGGAGATGGGGAGATAGATGAAGAAGGAGCAAGGTGAGGCGCAGGGCGAGAAACACGTACTTAAAAGGGAGGTCGAGAAGCGGCTTGTGTCCAGAGGTGCGTCGCACGCCCTTGTGGGTGCGCGATGAGAGCCGCAAAAGGGTGCAGTAAATATGCGAACGCACCACAAGCGGGGAAAGAAAAAGAAGAGAGCCACACGTGCGTGCACGTGTACTTGTGGCGTAAAGCACAAGATATATATATGTACACACACACAAAGGGCTACCCACCCCCATGAAGGGAAGGAGGTAGGTTGATGTGAGGGGTGGTGGGTGCAGAGAGTCCCGCGTAGGTGGTACAGAGAAAGAGGGGTGGGGGGTGAGAGCTGCGAGATGCGATCCAAGTGCAAAGTAAACGAGAGATGCATAAGCTGCTCGCCACGCGATGTGAAACAGTTGAAGAAGGCGGGTCGAGCAGTCCGCTCAAAATAGGCAGACGGTCGCGCCAATCAATGACAGGGTGTGCATCTTCGAGCCTCTCATGTAGCGCACACATTTTCTTTGCCGCCCTCCGATACTTAGCCTGAGTTCTAGTGGTCTCACCCGCGCCCCGTCAGAGAATGGCGAGGGATGGAAAGGAACTCGTTCTGGACTACTCCGCGCCCCACCGCCGTTGCTGTGGTGATGATGCACAGATACTTTCTTGTCTGTTGCTGCTTGGTGTGTGTGTGTGTGTGTGTGCGTGTGCAAGTTCTGTTCGTCCGTATCCACACGTGGAGTACCGGTGAAGAAAAGGATGAGAAACCATGCGTTCGATAAAACAACTCGTACGCCCGCCACAACGTCGGACTCCGAGCATCTGCTAGGCTGTATCGCGAGGGGGGGGAAGGGGGGCGTGTCGGAAGCTCACACTCTGAAGGAGGCCATCGATTTCAGCGCGATGGCGCCGCTCGTGGTCGATGGCGACGTTGCGTTCGTGTCCCCGTACGCCACCCGGAAAGCGCGGACGTGTTGGCCACGAAAGGGGGGGGGGGCGTACGCGAGATCTGAGGGGGATCGCGTCTCAAAGGGAGCCGACCCCTTGCGTGGCTGCCCGTGCTTCAGCCGCGTCTGCCATCAACCACCCACCACTACGGGCCAGCTTCTACCCCGCTGGATGGACGAGTCACCCCATCCAACGGAGGACGAATCGGTGTGAGCGTTGAATGTCTGCCTTGTCGGCTGCGTAACCGCAACCTGGCGTGGGCAGCTGGCGATCGCGCGCGAGAACCAGTCGCTTTCGTCCAGTGGATGCAACACCGATGGACTGCAGCTGTACGTTATGCTTGAGGGCGATGCGACCTCGGTTCAGCCTTGCCGTGACCCCCTCGGGCCGCTTTCAACAGCCACCGACACCCGATAAGCTGGAATCGCCAGAGCGTGCGCAGCGAACCGCAGCCTTCCCGAAGAACGCCTCTCGCTGTGCCGCAGAGACTAGGCGGAGCTTCATCGAGTTCGTCGCTCAAGGGTGCCCCCACAGAAGTATGCTTGCCAGCACACTGTCTCCTCCTGTCGGCAGCGTGGCCGACGGTCGCACCACTCGCCGCAACACCAGCTGGAGGTGGTCGCGCACCGCTGCCTCCCCCTTCCCTGCGATGGGCAGGTTGCCGATCTGTGCGACTACTGTTGTCTGTGAAGAGGCCGCCTCTACACCCACGTGTAGGCGGGGACCGCCTCCAAGGGTGGCGACGAGTATGTGTGTGTGTGTGTGTGCTTGCATGATCTCGGGATTAACGCGCAGCCCCATTCGCAGCACCCGCATCTCGTGGCACGAGATGGGCCTCGTCCCGGAATCGAAATCGAGCGTGGAGGTGTTGCGCGGCAGCTGTACCTGGAAGAGCAAGCATGTCAAACTACGCGTCTCTCCCCCCCCAATCCGTCGTCACGCTCTACCATGGAGCTGCTGGTAGCGACGTGCGGGGCAAATATCCTGCGTTCTGCAGCGCAGTATCGAGGCTGCGGGGCCACAGGATAAGCCGCAGTCGCCCCGCCAAGAGGCTTCTGCCCCAGCACTCTAGAAGCCGAGCGCAATGGCTCCGCCATCTCTGCATCCCCGATCACTCGCCTTCTCGCCGCTTCAGATCTCCGGAGAAGGACGCCTGTCCTTCGAACATCTCCTCGCGGTTGCGCTCTCCCGTTTCGGCGAATATGTGAGTGACAGCTGTCAGCTCGGGTTCCATGGCCTGCAGCACGGCCGTCAACCCCTACCTGGCTCTTGTTGAGTGTCTGGAAATGCACGACGAGGCGACCTTCCAGGCCTGTCACACTCCCCCTCCCGGGTTGCGTTTGGAGCTTGCTCCCGGTTGCCAGTCGTCTACGCTGCCAGTCGAAAATGTGCGTGCGCACTCGAGGTCATGCCCGCATGCCCCTTTGAGAGCTGTCGGGCTGCCGCTGCTGCATATCTGTCTGGTCACTCGGTGCCCCGGCTACGGCCGCCGCTTTCGCCATCTGCGCGTCGCGCCTCTGCAGCTCCCACTGCGTGCCAAAGACCACTGCTGAAACCATCAACATCCAGCCACACAGCCGCGCAAGTGGCTGATCCAGCACGGCCTGCCGATGGCCGTTCGCGTACCACATGGCAGAGGACACGCCCCCCCCGGCCCACCGTTTGCCGGTGCCCGCTTGGCTTCACACCTCTTTCCCCCTCCTCAAAATTTAGAACTGGGCAGCCTGGTCGTCGATGGTGGTCATTGTGGCCTACGGCGCCGTACAATCCCACCGCGCACATCCCCCATCTCGAGTGATGCCTGCTTCATTGGCTCTAGAGCCATGAGGACCGGTTTGAACATTCGTCAGCCGTGACGTCGTGCCTGCGAAGTGGAGCTGCAGCGTCTCCTTGTCGAGATGATGCGGACTCACTGTCTCTACTCTCCATTCGCAGAAGGGTTCCGGAGTGAGCAACGGACGGGTGCCAGGGCCAGCTGGGCTGCACTGTACAAGCGTGTCATCCGTGAAAGCCTGTTCGCCTCCAAGGGGACGCTACACACCGGCTGCCCCTGTGGAACACCCGCCTGAATGGGACGGAACCACGTGCGGCGCCGTTCGATTAGCTCCTATACCTAACCCGTGCACCGTGGGATCGATCCATGTAACAAGGAACCGATTCGCATGCACCATCGCGTGTGGTGGTGATGACAATGATGATGAACGCTTCGTAGGGTTGATAGTGACAAGGAGAGAGAGAGAGAGAGAGACAGCGATGTAAATGGGCGTACACAGACACATATACCCCAACGACGAACGGCTGCAGGAGCGGTTCAAGTGCTCCCCAACGGCGCCACAAGAGAGGAGAGGGCCATGAAGTGCCGAAGAGAGCTAGCGACGGGCGTCCACCGATTGGAACGAGTTCAACACACACCGATCAAGCGAGTGACTGGCGACAAAACACCACAGAAAGACAGGAGCACCGAAAGTGGAAAGACCACCTTTTGCATTTTTTCTTCTTCGTGTGCGTTTCTCTGCCGTGCAACACGACTTACACCCCCCACGCTCCACACACGGCATGTCACACGCCCCATCGCGCGGTGCGAAGCAGCGCTCGACACGCGGTGCAGCAATGCGCCGACTCAGTCATCGGAGCGCTGCCCACCTCCCGCCCCGCAGGTCGCCACGTCGTGCATCCCTCGCGGCGGCACTCAGGCCCACACACCAGTAGGCAAGGCGAGTGCCGGGGGTGGGATACGCTCGAGCCGCGCCCACACCATGCCCATCACATGGGCGGTACAGGCGTGTGCACGGTCGCGGGTCGCCCCGACGCAGCGCCATCCAGGGCCCGACCGCCAACATCCGCAGCGATACATCGCCCTGACCACCCCTACGCCGTAGATGCTTCGCCCTGCCACCACCAGAGGCTGTTCACCACTGGCAGGGAGAGAGAGAGAAAGGGGGGGGGGACTGCTCGGCCTCCCAAGAGAGAAGGTGCGCGCTGGAGCCTGAGATGCCACGCACGGAGATGTCCTCCCGCGCCATCCGGGTTGAAACAGAAGCGAGAATAGAAAGGAATACAGCAATGCACGGCGGCTGGCCGACTGCCGCACAGACGCGCACATTTTTTAACGCGGGTTGAGGGAAACGAAAGTAGAAAATCGATAGAGGTGAAAATACGAATAGCACCAGTCGTAAATCGAAGACAATTCTCGATCTACCTGGGCTGATGTAATTATCTTGCTTAAAGTGACATTATCTCCCACTGTGGCGCAAGAATCACAAGAGAGAGCGAAAGACAGACAGAGACAACGAAAGCCGATGAGTTCACCGGGCAGGTGCAGCTCCCAGAACAGGAAGTCGCGCCGCGCAAGCCTCTTTCCTCCTTTTACATCACCCTCCAGCGCACTCGCACTCACACGCAGAGACCGCGAGAGATGCACGCAAAATCACACATGACAGCTTGATAAGATAATGGTAAAATACATAGAAAGATTTTTGCGTGATAAGTAAAACTAAGTAGACGGAAAAGACGCTATCATTGTACCGGGCCCCACCTTCCCGAAGTGGATGTCCGCCTGTGTCCGCGTGTGTGTGTGCGTGTGTGTCGAGGGGGGCTCGTGCGGCGTCCTGTGGGTTTGTCTGTCCACTCGACTCCCTACTTGTCACTTCGTCTTCTTCACAGCCCTTTGCAAAGACGCTGAAACAGAAAAAAAAAACAGAAGAGCAAGAGGAGCAATCCTTGGAGGGGAGGAGAGCGGCACGTGGCCAGCGAGACGGGGGGAGGAGGGAGGTTGCGTCAATAAACGAAATAGTTAAGCAAGCAAACCCATCATCTTTTGTAACCTCATCCCTATTCGGCAGCACCCGAAACGAAAGGAAAGAGGGAGGCATGGCCGGATGAAGCGGGACGTGGAGGCGTATCGCCATTTCGCTTAAGCAAATGGAAGCACCTCCGCCAGCTGAATGAGCGAGCCCACCGCACAGCCAATCAGCAGGCACGCGCCTGTCAGCTGACCGGCCATGGCGCGCTCCCCATCGGTGGAAAGGCTTGGCGTCGCTGGGCTGTAAATCATCGAAAGCGATCCAACAAAGCCATTCGACAAGCCCATGATGACCGTGAACACGTACGCGGCCGCCTTCGATGGGATCTTGTGCACCGCGCACAGCACCAGCAGAGGAATGAAGATGATGCGTGTAATCGAGGCAATCAGGATCACCTTGCGCGACGGCCACAGCCGCCTCCAGAGGGTTAGCAAACGACCGACAAGGTCAGAGAAGTTGTACGCCGCAATGGTGAGTGTCGTGAACCATCCGTCAGCACTGTCCACGGCAACAATGATACCCGGGTACACGAGATATGTGATACAGAAGGTCAGGAAACAAGCAATCATCATCGGGTAGATCTTCTTGATGACTGGCCACAGCCTCACCTCCTGCAGCAGCTCCGCTGTCGTCGGCATCCTGTCTGCGGCAGCAGGGAGGTCATTGTTGTCCCGCTCAAGCTCAGCCGTCTTCTGTGTCACAACTTCCTTGCTGACTTCGCCCGAGGTCATCTGTGAATGTGCACAGTCGCATGCACCCGTTTGAGTGGCATTCACCGCAGCGCCGTCGTGGCTCCCGGGCTCAAGAGCAAATTCCTGCGTCGGCTCCGCCTCCAACCTCTCCCTGGTGAAGAAGCGGTCATCATAGAGAAGGCTGAGGTGGTGGCACGCCCGGTTACCGCTCGCTGCGACTTTGCCGTGCTCCGTCTCCAGCAGCATCTCTGCCTTCTTCTCAGAGTCGGAGTCGGCCAAGTAGCGGCAGGCAGCGCGGTCCTGCAAGCCGGCGGCACCGGTTTTGCCACACGCGCCGTCATCGGACGTCTCCTTCACAACCTTGCGCGGGCAGTAGATGTTCGCCCATAGACCCCGGCTCGAGCGGAACTCAGCAACGTAGCGCCGCGCGTATGAGTTGTACGGCAAGATCATGAGAAACAGTCCGGAGAGGAAGATGACGCCTATCGCCAGGCAGAAATAGATGAGAGATTGCGTCAACACGGCACTGTAGGTGTCGGACATGCTTGCCTTCAGGGTGATCTGCAGCACAGACACCACAGACCCGGAAACCGCCGAGCCGACCAGCATGCCAGTCATCATAATGGGAGGGCAGGGGCCGAAAAGCGCATACCCGGTGTTCTCAAAGTAGGCACGAGCAGCGCCGCCCACGTATGCTACGATCATCATCGCCGCGATCGCGCCGTACTCGGGAGCGTGCGTGTGCGGCATGATGAGGATGACGAGCAGTTCGATCATCATCAACACGCAGCTCACCTCGAGACGAAAGAGCAGCGAGAAACGGCACATGAAGGAGGTCATGTTTGTCGGCTCATGAATCGCCTGCGCCACCATGGTGACCACCGTGTAGAAGTTGAGGATGTTCCTCCAAAACACCGGCGAGAGCGCCTCTGCAGCCTTGTTGCCAGCGAGGTACTTGTAGTACTCGAGCATGAAGCTCGGGGCACTGTTGATGGCTTTGGGGCCCATCACCATGGACACACCGACCACAAGGCTGGTGCCCAGCATGGCCGCCTGCGGTAGCTTCGACATCGCTCGCAATGCGCCGTGTCTGGGGGTGATATGGAAGGGGTCAGTCAGTTCCTGTGTGAGCAGCAAGAATGCAACGACTGCAAGAGGAGCGTTGTGGATGACACACCGACGACAGCAGCGCCAAAACCAAGAACACAGAGAGTCAGGGATACAGACGCAAAGAGGTGCAGCGGAAAAGAAGGAGCCGCGACGAGAGGAGGTGCGACGAGCAGCAACGGTGGCGAAAAGGGAAGGCGGGCGTGGAAGAGCTGCGGGGTATCTCCGCAAAGTGCTAGAAAGAGAGCGTGCCCAAAATAGAAGAGAGGGGGCAAGGAACAAGATGTGAGCGGGAGCTAGCGGCTGGCGGGGAAAGGCAGAAGCGGGAGTGGCACTTTACGGAACCGTACAGCCGTCTCTGTTTTTCCTCCAATCCATGAGCGAGTGCTTGTGTGTGTGTGTGTGTGTGTGCAAAGAGGCGGGGCGGGATGGTACGCAGCAGAGAGGAGGGCAATGATTAGCGGACACACAGACGCAGACGCGAGGGAGTGCAGAACGGGGACAGAGCCCACGCCATTCGATCCCGCAGTCAGACCCCTAAGATTGGACGTAGGAGGTAGAGGAAGGGGTCCAGGGCCTTGTGGCCGCCCGAGTGTTCCATACCGAACATATACGCACATGCGCACCCGCGTGGCTGGAGTGACCCTAAGACTTGCAAAGCATCCTCATCTTACCCCTTGTTTCGCCTGTTCGTCGCCTCCCTTCTTCTCAGGTGCTGCCAGAAGCGTCGCAGGTTGCATTCTTCTTTTCTTCGTGTGCGTTTCTCTGCCGTGCAACACGACTTACACCCCCCACGCTCCACACACGGCATGTCACACGCCCCATCGCCCGGTGCGAAGCAGCGCTCGACACGCGGTGCAGCAATGCGCCGACTCAGTCATCGGAGCGCTGCCCACCTCCCGCCCCGCAGGTCGCCACGTCGTGCATCCCTCGCGGCGGCACTCAGGCCCACACACCAGTAGGCAAGGCGAGTGCCGGGGGTGGGATACGCTCGAGCCGCGCCCACACCATGCCCATCACATGGACGGTACAGGCGTGTGCACGGTCGCGGGTCGCCCCGACGCAGCGCCATCCAGGGCCCGACCGCCAACATCCGCAGCAATACATCGCCCTGACCACCCCTACGCCGTAGATGCTTCGCCCTGCCACCACCAGAGGCTGTTCACCACTGGCAGGGAGAGAGAGAGAGGGGGACTGCTCGGCCTCCCAAGAGAGAAGGTGCGCGCTGGAGCCTGAGATGCCACGCACGGAGATGCCCCTCGTTATCGCGGAAGCGGCGCTGTACAGGAAGACAAAACGGATATGTTCAGGCGAGGGAAAACCGAGGTGGGAGGCGGTGTTTCGAGACACACTCCCGCCTGCAACAGCACACACTGACACTCATACAAACATACAAGCGAGGAGGATAGCAGCATGAACTACAACAGACGGATGAGCCTGCCCATCTGCATCACCGTCGCCCTAAGGTGGCAGGCAGCGCTCGAGATGCTGACGGACATCCGCAATAACACCCTTTACCCTTTCGTCATCGTAGATGGCGATTTGGTCGGTGAAGCTCGGATAGCGAAAGGCGTTTACCATCCGCGCTGATGACAACAAGAGCTCTCGCTCCTCTGCCGGATGCGCCACCGACGGGCCGAAGCGCACGTCAATCGGCGGAATCGTGACAAAGTGATAGTGCATAGCGCCTTCAAGGATGAGGATGGGCTGCGTTGGCATCGAAGCAATCACCCATGGGCGGAACTCGATGACAGTGCGGCAGCGAGGTGGCGAGCGCTCCATCCACATTGCGTGGCCGATGCCGAGCCCGTGCATGCCTACCACAATGTCCGCGTAGCGGCCCAGGTGATACTGTTGTGCAGCCGTGTGTTTTTCCAGGTATACCTCCTCCACACGGAACCCCGCCGCCCGCATCCACCCTGCATAGCGGGACGCATTAGCGATCACCCGGCTTGTGCGGTGCACGAATAGAGCTCGCGGCTTATACGAAAGAGACAATGCAGGAGCCGTAAGCGTTCCAATGCTCCACAACGTCGAGGTCGACGAAAGCAATGCGTGCTGCAACCGCAGCCGCTCCATCTCCTGCACGGACCGATTCACTCCGTACGGCGAAGCCCGGAACTGCCGTGCGGCCCAATCCTGAATACCGTACAGAATATCCCGCTCGAGCACGGGGAGACGGTGGGTGGTCACGAGGAGGCCGTCGCAGAAGCACAGAGTGGACACAGTGGCCGGAGACTGTCGCCGCGGCGGCGGCGGCGACGCCATCGTGGCCGTCGCGTTTGCCTCGAGCTCTGCACAATGACGGGATTGCGAGCGGAAAAGAAAGGAGCTGTTGTACGGAGACCCGCGGGCCAGCTCCGGCGACGAGAATGCGTTCGCCAACGCAGCGCTTAGCTCCATCTTCCCATGTGTGTCCCCGCGGCGGTCCATCCAGTTCGACTCTGGCTGATGCAGCAGCACCGTTTGCGTGGGGATGCGCAGCAGCACGCCGTCCTGCCAGGTTTGGTAGGCGCTGCGGAGCGCCTCAAGGGCGTCGGTGACGAGGTGAAAAAAGTGGGTGGCAATCCACGCTCCATTAAGAAGCACCGCCATCGCTGGCACAACCCGTACTGTGGCTTTAGAGGCGCGAGAAGACGGTCTGGAGAGCACATCATCTGTCAAAGGAAGAACTGTCAACCCAGCAGCCTGAAACTCGGCAATCCCGGCACGGATGCGCGCATCCGTCAGATAGATGCGGCCAGCGCGGAGGCACAAAGGGCTCCCAGTGGCGGCGTAGCTGGCGTTCGCCAAGTAGCGCGGCGAAACTGGAACGCGGAACGCGGACGCGTTCGACGCGCCCGCTTGCTGCCAGCTAGCTGTCCTCCATGAAGGATTCTCCGCGACGCGCGCCGCACAGTAGGCCAACAGCGCTTCTACACTGTTCTGACGCCCCTCAGACGCGCCACCGTCGAGCATGACGCCTTCAGGCCCGAACGCGTACGGCTGTGAGCGTGCAGCCGTTGAGGGCATCCGAGACATCAGCGCGTAAGCGACTTCGAGGGGGTCCTCGGCAGAGCGCTTGGCCGAGAAGACAAGCGCCTCTGTCAGCGGACAGCGGAAGCGACGACGGGCGTCGTCGTGCTCTTGCTGCTGGCGAAAGACCGCCACTTCATCGCTGTACCAGCCCCACCCCCACACTTGCGTCTGTAACAAGATCACACAAGAAATGAAGAAACAAATCGTGGACGCGACGAGAACACAAGAAAGACTTCGCGGACCGCGTAGTCCTCGGCGAGCGCGCCAAAGACGGTGGCGCAGTGAGCCACAGCTAAGCGCCCCAAGCACAGCTGCGGATGATGGTGGCTGATGATGCACGGGCGACAACTCCTCCGCTCCTCGCTTGCGAATCGCCTCCAGAGTCATCCGACTGGCTCAAGATCGGCAAACAAACTCGCTAATCCACGTCGTGAGTGTATGTGTCCGTGTGTGCAGTGGCATAGCCACAAACGTCAAGCTTATAGCAGTAAAGGGCGCCGCCACTGCCATTTAGCCCCACCGCCTCTTCGCCTGCAGCTGCCTTGGTAATCGACCAGTGACCATGATACCGCCCTGGAACGGAGAAAGGGAAGACAGGCGTGGAGTGTGTTACCAATAGGAAAAAGGAGATGACACGCGGAGCAAAGGTGCCTTGTGTTAACAACGCCCACACCCTTTTACGCGACGAGACAGCAGCGCGTCAGGATGCAGTCACTGGTCACCTCCCATGGATTCAACAGACCATCACCAAGCCAGTAGAGAAGGTGGTGCATTCCGCCACGAAGATACCGCCACTGGGCTGCCGTAGGACCAGCAGAAAGCATCAGTACGTGGAGCGGAGGACTTGTCGTGTCACGGAAATGAGCGAGAGACTCCGTCGTCGCGGTGCCAGATACCTCGCCGCCGTTGCTTGCTTGCTTGCTTACTTTTTGTGTCTGCACAACAGAGAGGGAAACACATGCGTCGGTGCGCCCCGGTCTGCGTATATGCCTTAGTTACTCGAAAGGGGAATGGAGAAAAGGGGGTGCGCGCTGTTCAACGTCGGCATCGAGACGGCACGTCAGATGCACCTCAGTATGCACAAACTCGGCCTGTACCGCAGGCACCTTTGTTCGTCGAGCCGCTACCGCCCGCCCCCCCCCCTTCACTTGCCATTAGCTTGCAGAGCGCTCGCAAACGCGTCATTCTTGGTCGAGGTCGTGCATGGCCATCCCAACGACATCCAACTGAATGATGTCCGTGCGGGCATTCAGCAGCATGCCCAAGTGCGGTGTCGTGCGGCCCATATCACCGTGCACAAACTCCTTCACATAGGTTCCAGCCTGAGTTTCGAGATCGAGCAGGAACCAATGCGTGTTGAGAGGCGTCAGCCTCATCGAGTGAATCAGCCGCGGCCGCCGATGCAGCGAGCGTCGGTGCAGCACACGCAGGGGCGTCTTCTGCTGGATCGGCAAGTCCCTCATAGCGTGAATGGTACGCACACGGGGATCGGTAGCCACGTCGTCGATGGCGCGGCTAGACCAGATGACGCAGCGATACCGCTTCACCTTGCTCTCCGAATGACGGGCGAGGCGGACGGTGATGTCCGCATCTGTGCGTCGCAGCTGACGCACTTCTACGCTGCCCTCGTAGCTGGAGCAAATGGAGGCCTCGAGGCGGCGCAAATCGTCCTCGGTGAAGCGCTCACGGATCGGCGAAACGAACTCCAGCACAAACGGCCGCCCTTCACCGAGCATCCGCACATCCACATCCTCGCGGCCGGCGCTGTGAAACTTGTAGCGATTGTAGCCGAAGACGAGGGTGGATGAGGCGACGGACGGGGTGACAGCCTGCCAGCGTGTGGCGTGGGCGCCGCGCTCTACCGCCAGGGGTGCAGCTGATGTCGATTCCCCTTCGTCGCTGGCGGGCAACGCCGGCGACTCCGCTGCCTCGGGAGGCAGCCCAGGCATATCCGGAAAGAAGAAAGGCAGCACCGGGTTTGCGATGACCTCCTGGAGAGAGAATGAGCCGATGCGCTGTCCATTCAGAAACCACGGAGACTGTGACATGTTGCGCATCATTTTGCGATAGCTTCCCATGAGGTAGATGTTCGTGTGATGCAGTCGGCAGGAGACCGTGGCTGCCTGCCGGGCAGTCGTTCGACAACCCTCTTGGCCTTCTTCTCTCGCGGCCGTCGCTGTCGCCGGCATCCATCCAGCCTTGGTAAGATACGGCACTGCGTAGTCGTAGATGACGCTGTACGGAAGCACCTCGGTAGAGCGGTTTCCGCAGTACGCAGCGGGCATGTGCCCATCGGTGATGAGGCCCTCCGTAGCGTGATGACGACAAAACACTTCTCCCACGAGGCTCTCGCTTGCCCCGCTGTAGCGGAACGCTTGCAGGGCGACGAGAGCAGGCCTGGTTCCACCTCGATCTGGAGCAGCCGCCCTAGAAGAGCTTGCCGACCCAGAAACAACGGCAGTCACCTCGGTTCGTGCGCACTTGACGACGGGCTCTCCTGCAGTGGCCTCCTTCCCCACCTCCCTCGCATGATCTGGCAGCGTCGCCCCAACGGCGTCGACATACACGGCGAGCCCAGGAAGCTGCGTGGTTCTCGAGATGGCTGCCGGCGACACGCTTGAGGCCGCTACATCGTCATGCGAGTACAACAGATAGGGAAGAATGCGTGCACGCAAGTCGCTCATGTAAAAGTCCTTGAAATTGCTCAGCTCCTCCTTCACAACCGACGACGGCGACGGTCTTTCCGTGCCTGTTCCTTTGAGGTCGAAGTAGCGGGTCGCCACAGCCAGCCACGTGAACGTGAAGCTGCGGTTAATGTTCACGTTGATGGTGATGGCCTCAGAATCGTAAAACGGGCTTGCTCGCACTGCAGCCGCCGCCAAAGGGGCATGAATGAGGTCGATGAACTGGTACAGTCCCATGCACGCAACGCACAGCCACGATACTGCGTATTTGGGAGCAGTATCACCGCCAAGCATACCATGCGCCGTGGAAGCTGCAGCTGTGGGCCCCACCACTTCAGGTGCGTCAACTGAACGTGGCGCTTGCAGACCGTCTGCTGTAGTGACAGTCGGTTGTAGGGCGCCGCGAAAGTAGCGACGCGCACTCCGAGGAGTCTCATGGACGAGAGTGAACAGTGGATGGTGGTCATCGTCCAGCGTCGGCAGTGTATCGTCGGAAAGGGCAGAGACGGCTCCTGATGCGAGAGAGGACGGAAGCTGCCCCATCGCTCGTGGAGGAGGGTAATCGAACAGCATTGACATTCGAAGAGCACACTGGTAGCATAGGGCATCTTTCGGCCAGGCAGTGCGGCCAGATGCCGCAGTCGCGGCGGCAGCAGACATGAAGATTGTCAGCGTGCCGAGAGAGAGAAACAGCGGCTTTTGCAATAAATCAGAGGGGCAAACATGCATGTCGTGTGTGTGCGCGTATGTTTTCATGTCGATAATGGGGAAACGTGACCACAAAAAAAAGGAGGTGCAAAGAGGAACACTGTGTGTGTGTGTGTGTGTGGGGGGGGGGGGGGGGGGTATGCCTGCGCGACACTGAAGACAGCAGCACAGCAGAGAACTCATGTCTGTGCGCCGATGCCAGTGCAGTTATGTTCTCCTGCATGTCTTCCGGGCACCTCTTGTCCCACCCGAGCGGCAACGCAACCATACCGCGAAAGCGGTCAGTGGCGTACCGAACTCTTTTGTTTGGGGTGCTGCCTTGCAGCGTACGAGGAAGAAGAGGGAAAAAGAGATTTTAAACCTCGTTATGATTCCCTTTGTGTTGTTTGGGTATTCACTCACGTTGCTCATAGACTCCTCCCCCCTATCGAGCTATGAGAGAGGGGGGACGTGGGATCCCACCCACCCACCCCCCTCACCTACCCTCTCCAAGATCGCAGCTGCCAAAGTGGGTTTTGATGGCTTCGCCGGGAGCGAGGAAGGGGCGGGCGGATTGAACACACGTTGCTTACACGCTGCTTTGGCAACGTCACCCTTCACATGGTTCTTTGTCACCGCCTTGCAATGTACTGCATTGCTGGCAATCCCGCCTTCTTCCCCGAACCCCCTCCCGGCGGCACACCTCTCGTACCATCGCAGCTGTGGTGACGGTCAGGAAAAAGGTAAGGCACTAGGGTACGGCGCTCCTGTAGCCCATCATCACCCACCGATACGCTTCTGTCATAGCACACAAACACAAGCGTGAGCGGTCATGTGCACGCAGACGTGTGCACATCACCCTATCGGTGTTGTCTGCCTCCTCCCCTTCTCCCTCAGTGTGGCGTGTTTACTCGAGCTTCACCAAATAAGGAGTAGACAAGCGCAGCTGTGCGTCGAAGACAGCGACCACACAGGTTAGCAACATTGCCGCAGGCGCGCGCGAGGGAGACACATAGAGAGAAAGTGTTTCGAGAGCGAGGAGAACAGGAGTGACACCACAGGTTGTCTGTACATGTGCTTCCCCCAGACACATGCACACGCATTCACGAGGAGTAGCATTCATCCCTTTCCAAGCAACAAAAGAAGCCAGCTACATTTGCTCTCTGTTCCGATACTGTGACACCCACACACATTGAGGCCCTCGTTTCACGTCGATAGAAAAGTTCAGCAAGGGGCACGCAAAGAACGCTATTTGGCAGCCACCCGATAGAGGAGAGAAATGCAGAGCCGGAGTTCCCGCGGCAGCTGCCGCTTCCCCCGAGGAAGAGTGCAGCATCTGACAAAAATACGTATCAGGAAAGCCTTCGATGATGGGGGAGAGAGAGAGGAAAAGGGAGGGGCTAAATATCATCACCGCGACGCAAACCTCTGCGCGCAAGACAAATGGAAAAGGGAAGCATAAATCGATGACGGTTGCAGAGCTGATCTTCACACGTCATTTTTCGCCTTTGGGTCTCACGAATGCATAGTTGGTTACCTGGTCAGTCTCTATTCTCCCGTGGACGCAGGAGCCTCAGACAATGCACGGCGCGTCGCAGCCGCATCCGTGTCGCCGCCACCATTACTGTGGCGGCTGGATGGGATCGTGACAAAGGTGACAATACGGCCAGCGAAGTCGTGCCGGTGCACAAAACGGCAATACAAAAACGACACAAGAAATGAGGCGCCGACGACGGCGGCGCACAAAATAACCGTTAATTTTTCCTGCAAGAGAGAAACAATGGTGAGGGCAACAGACGACGCCAAGGCCACGCCCATCATGAGGTGCAGTCGCCAACCGTCGAATGGAATTCGGAAGGGTCGCGGCAGATACGGGTACAGTTGGCGAAAGCGGTAAAACGAGATCAAGATTACAACAACCCGAATGCCATAAAGGCACTGATCCACCAGCACCAAAGAACCGAAGCCTAGCACCGTCGAGAAGAGTCCAGTGAGGACTGTGTTGAAGGTCAGTGTCCAGTGGTACGTGCCGAATCGCTTGTTGCGCCGCGACAACCACACCCCGACCTTTCCTGGAAAGGCCTCTGTGAGCGCCATCCCCGAAATGATGCATGTAGTAGTGCACAGTGCCGAGAGTGTCAGCCCAAACGCCGAGAGAACGCCGCCCACCACGGTAAAAAGCTTGAGAGCGTTACCGCCCACCTGGTACGATACCTCCGCCCAGTAGCCAGTCTTCCACTTCGACATATCCAATGGCTCTCTCGATACGCTGGCGCCTGCGATGATGGGGGGTACGTAGGTGATGACCGCAAGCCCAATAAGCGGGATGAGAGATCCGATTATGGTACGCTGCGGGTCCTCGACCTCTTCCACGACTGTCCCAGCCTGCTCAAGTCCAGAGAGGCACCACGAGGCGGTGGAGATAAACCTAGTCCAATCGACGGATGCCGGGATGTAGGCTACAGCTGGCCAGTTCACGTAAAAGCCCGTGCGCAGCTGTTGCAGAAGATACATGAGCACAAACGGGGACACCGTCAGCACGGTCAGCACCACACTCGCCACGCCAACCGCTTCCACACCCAGCATGTTCAGGGAGTACGTGAAGAGCAGCATTCCCAGTCGCAGAAACTTCTCCCCCGTATCACTGCAGTGGATGGATGTGCACAAATACTCGGAGAACATTGTCGGATAGAGAGCATTGTCAACGGCGATGTAGATGAGCGACATGATTGCCATGGAGAGATACACACACCGGTGAAACGACAGTTTGATCCACATGAGGAAGCCGGCGTTGGACGGCACCGCGGCTGCCAGCTCTGCCACAACCAGCACTATTGGAGCCCCCATTATCACAGGAATGACAACAATCGAGACGATAGTTAAGAGCACACCGCCGCCCATCACCGCTTCTTCGATTCCGTAGGCTCCGCTGATGGTAAATGTATACATCAACCCCGTTAGAAGCAAGGTGGAGAGTGCCCTACGCTGCGGCAGCGCCGTCTGTGACAACGGCGAGTCTTGTACCTGTCCATTGTCTCTCCTCACAACGCTAACCGAAGAGTCGCCGATACTGCCGGTCGTGGCTGGGTATCCCCCTTTGACACCACCACTGCTCAAGTTCCCGTTCGGACAGGGTGATGTATCGGCGGATAATTCGACAGAGGCGAGTTGGTACCCGTTCGGTAGTGCAGGGCAGTGCAGATGACTACGAGGCGGATGCTCATAGAGCTGCCAAACTATCTGACTGGGGTCATATTTGCTCATTCACCGAAGGAACACGAAAGGAAACGCGGGAGAAAGTACAAGAACACCACACCGCAGGAAGACAAAGGAAATAAGAAGAAACACACACAAGGGCGTGATTACGGGCAGTGCCTACGTGATAAAGATTCAGTAACACAAGAAAAACGGAAACCCTCGTTCGCCGACAGTCGACAGCGGCGCACGTGAAAGAGGACGAAGCTGACAGCAACGAAAAGAGTAGAAGTTCCGAAAAGCAAATGTGTGTTGCCTCTCTCTCCCTCTCTCTTTGTGTGCAGGTTCGCCTTGCTCTCGCAAGCTGTGGCAAATGAAAGAAGGGGGAAGGGAAATCGGACTCAATCTAGCCAGTGCACGGTGGGCTCAGCAACACTACCTTGCAACAGCCACCCTCACCTTCACACAAGGAAAGGTCAACCAAGAGAAACAGGGAAAGGAGACATACAAGGAGCGAAAGGATGAGCGTAGAGTGGTTCTCGTCGACGAGGGTGAGCGCGGCTTCTGCCTATTCGGTGTTGTCGCGTTACGCCAAGAAAAGCACGTCCTCGGTCGTCGATAGAGGCCAAGATGAGAGCCGCCTGCAGCACACAATAGAGGCACCGCAGCTAGCGCAGTGTGCAAAAGAGATACGAGGTAGCTTGTAGTCGCGGATGTGATGAATTCACTTCGTGAAACGCAAGAGGTACACGGCGAGACACAACATCTCTGAGAGGGCACGTTGCGTGAAAAGCATAAACACCATGTGGAGGTGTACGGAGACAAAGGTGAGAAAACAAAGCAGAGCCGGTAATTGCTCGAGGGTAGAGGAAGAACATCAGGTTGAGTCAACCCGAAAAAACATCGCGCTGATACTACTTCAAGCGAAAATCTCTCTCGCATCCAATTCGATCCTCCCGCCCCCCCCCCTCAACTTGACGGGCACGCCTCATTGGACGTAGCCCATTGTGGTTTTCGCCTCGGCGAGGATAGGGAAAGGAAGCATGAGCAAAAACGCAGTCGCCTTGCTCGTATGGCGCGTGTGGTCCCATGCATGACTTCGCCTAAGCAGACGTACAGATGTGCTGTCCTTTGTACGAAATTGATAGCGTCTTTGTGTGGTTCCTGATGACCTACCCCTACACGTAATGTAATGCGGGACCTCGCTCTGCAGCCTCTTCCCCTGCTGTCCCCTCCGTTTCCGAGGAGGAAGACGGGGGGCGACGGGTTTGCGCATTCAACCCTGCGCGCCGTGAATGTTCCCACTAAACATTAGAAGCAAAAGACGAACGGAAAAGACAGTTTCTCACGTTTTCTTTCGGTTTTCTGCTGTGTGTGTGTGTGTGTGTGTGTGTGTGTGTGTGTGTCTCCTGTTTGCTAGCATACTACAAAAGAGAGGAAACCGAATAATATTGATGATCAGCTGCAAGAACACAGGGAAACAGAGTGCAGTGAGTGAAACAGGGCTCGCAAGAAACGCTTGATGCGCTCAACGACGCCTGTACAATTTCTAGTCGAAAGAGACCTATTACTCTTCTCTTTCTATTCGGGATCGACCGCAGGTGTGTGAAACTGTGTGTGTGATGGTGTATAGGATGCTGCGCTACGCACCTCTGAGCAGCTTTGTCGGGCGCTCCCGGTTCCTTTTCCCCTACAGCAAACGCACTAGGCATTGATGGCGAGGAAGGTGAGCACGGCAGCTTGCGCAAGGGTGAAAAAAAAAACGCATCATCAGTGTCATCGCGATGAGCTGCGCCGCGAGAGCAAGTACGAGAGCAAGCCTCGTGCTTCTCTTCATGTTGCCGTTTCTCTATGCATCTTTCGTTGTCTGCTGCCTAGTTCCTTGACTACGCCTTCCTCTGTGAAGTGTTCCGCGGCCTCCGCCCCCTCCTCCTTTCCTCTCCAGTCCAAGGAAAGGAGGCGGAAAAGAAAAACAGACATAACCGAAAAAAAAAGTGGTCGCACTGGCTGAGAGTGAAACGTATGCGCGCTGCTCACGCGGAATAAGACGAGGCCAGAAATAAGGAGGGGGGGGGTAAATATGAGATGAAGAAATGAAAAAACGCTTCGCGGAAATCCTCCCTCACCCCCCCCATTCCCCGCCAAGTGTACATGGTGCGTGCAGCGCACCACGACACGGACCACAGATCGGGGAAGGGGAAACAAGCAGAACGCGGAGAGAACACATGACGAAACGCTGGTCTATGAATGACGACGTTCGAGGTCGCATTCATGTTCTCGTGTAAAGCCCGCACGCGCAGTCGCATGTTCCGGTGACGCGCACGCACACGAAGGGATTTTTCTTCTTCGTGTGCGTTTCTCTGCCGTGCAACACGACTTACACCCCCCACGCTCCACACACGGCATGTCACACGCCCCATCGCGCGGTGCGAAGCAGCGCTCGACACGCGGTGCAGCAATGCGCCGACTCAGTCATCGGAGCGCTGCCCACCTCCCGCCCCGCAGGTCGCCACGTCGTGCATCCCTCGCGGCGGCACTCAGGCCCACACACCAGTAGGCAAGGCGAGTGCCGGGGGTGGGATACGCTCGAGCCGCGCCCATACCCTGCCCATCACATGGGCGGTACAGGCGTGTGCACGGTCGCGGGTCGCCCCGACGCAGCGCCATCCAGGGCCCGACCGCCAACATCCGCAGCGATACATCGCCCTGACCACCCCTACGCCGTAGATGCTTCGCCCTGCCACCACCAGAGGCTGTTCACCACTGGCAGGGAGAGAGAGAGAAAGGGGGGGAGGGGGACTGCTCGGCCTCCCAAGAGAGAAGGTGCGCGCTGGACCCTGAGATGCCACGCACGGATATGCTCTCCCGCGTCATCAGGGCGCACACGAAAAAAGGCGAGAAGAAAAACGAGCAGGTTACACAGTTCATGCGTTGAGGGAAGGAGGAATAGTGAGGTGCATATGAAGAATATACACACACACACGCATACGCAAAGCCAAACAAAATGATAATAAAACAAGTGACCGGCGCAAGTGGGTGCATCTACTTCCATCTTCGTCCCCTTCTCTCTGCATACCCCTCTGCATGTCGCACAAGCCACGCGCGCAACCAATGTTGGCTGTCCACAACTTCATCGCTTCTCCCTTTTAAGAAAACATGTCTGCGGCGAGTATAATTGCAGAGCATTCACGCCCACCGCTAGAAAGGGAATGAAAAAGAGGTGCCGTAGGTGCAGACATAAAGGGCTGGCAACGAGCGGCACCCCGCTCCCGTTTTAACCACGTTGCCTGTCATCTCAAACGACTGTTGCGCACTCGGAGACTGACAGTCATCAGTGGTGCTCCACGGCCGTACGAGCCGCCGAGCGAGCCCGACAGATAACCTCAGTGCACCATCTGCGCGGCCGACACGTGGTGAGCAATTAGTGCCACGTACGTCCCTCGCACCCTTTGCGTTCCCCTTGTATAACTCTACGAGGGCAGTTAACCTCCAAAACGAGAGGCACGTGCGCGTCGTCTCATGATTGGCGACGGGAAACAGCAGAGATGAGTGGCGCGGCGACGTGGGTGGGGGAAGTAAAGAAAGACTCAGAGAGGACAGTACCTTTGAGAAACAATCAAAAAAAATGAAAAACGAATATAGAGCGAAGAGGGCCTGCAAAGGAAAGGAGAAAAAGAAAAAGGAAATGCCCAACGGCAGTGCGCGTGCACAACCACGGGGAGACGTCAGTGTTGCGACGCCACCGTCACGTCCTTCACGAATGGATGGCTTCTCAGTTGGCGGCATGTTGGGCGCTTGACTGGGTTCTCCGTGAGACACTGCTCCAAAAAGCTACGGAATTCACTTGAGACACTCACCTCGTCCGGTATGTCAAGGATTGGCCCAAAGCCCTTGTACTGGTCGCGGAACACTTGGCTTGTGCAACTGGCACCACCGGTGGCCCTCGAGCCAGGAGCGCTGCTGGCGTGAAATCTGGCACGCGGCTTACCGTCGCTGTCGGCATGCAGAGGGTTGTCCGTCCCAGTCGGGTAACAAGAACCAGAAGCTCCATATGCGTCGTTGACGTGCACGTCGACTAGACTCCGCAATGTGAACTTTCGACGGTACCCGTTCAGGATCATACTGGGATACTGTCGCTCCAGTGGCCTCCAAGGCAGCGTTCCCGTTGCCATGTGGAACGCCGTGATGCCGAGCGACCATACATCGTTGCTTGTCAGTGTCCCCAGCCCCAGGCAGCTCTCTGGGGACATGTACATAACTGTACCCCTCTCCGAGAAAATATTCTGCTGCTGTTTCCTTTCGGTGGCAAGATCCCGCAGAACGTCTTCGATGGGTGTAGCCGGGGCAATATCGGTCAAGTCAATGATTTGATACTTGAACTCAGCGTAGTAGGCACTAGAGTCGTCGAAGATGAGAATGTTGTGTGGTTTTACGTCGTTGTGAACGCAGTTGTGGTCCTCGTGAACGCACTGGAGCGCCGACAGTATCTCCGCCATGCACCGCTTGATTTCCGGCTCTGGAAATGGGCCACTGCGCCTCAGCACATCTGCAACACTCCCTGTGACACTGCGCGCCAACACTATGTGCGCGTACACCATCGCCTTCTCTGCACCGCGGAAGCCAGCTAGGCGTGGCATGTACGTGCCTGCGTAGTAGCTGTGCACTATTCCAGGATGTACCATATTCAAGCGCAGATTCACCGCCAGCTCGTACAAGTTGCGCAGCCTTCTATTTTTCGCATTGTAAGTGACCTCCTTGATTGCGACCGGAACCTTGGCGAGGCACACCTCGCTGCCGTCCATCATGTCCGTGACAACCATCCACCCCTCGTAAACCAACGCGGTCGCACCGCGGCCGAGGTACAAGCCACCAGTATCGATGTACACCCGTTTCCCGGCAAAGATGCCGCATTCCCAGTGGCCGTTGAGGTGGGGAAAAAGCGAAACATCACGCTCCCTGTTTGTGAGAGCAGCGTGAGAGTTGGCCTGCATGTCTGTGCTCTGCTTGCTTCGCTCCTTCGCGGCGTTCTCGGACAAGTACCCCAGACCACTTGTGTTGGAGCTACTCTCCGCCTCTACGTGCAACATGGAGCAGAATGAGACGTCCGAATTGTCGTCCATCAAAGGTATGAAGAGGGGTAGATCTTCACTGCTACCACGGCTGATGGTGGCATCCGCTATTGGCCGTCCAACAGGCTCCTCCCTCTCTGCGTTCGCTGCGCTCCCAAGGGCGCAATCGTGGTGGCTTGTGTCATCGCACGGCTGCGAAGCGGGCACTTGTGTCGATTCGTCAGGCCCACGGATGGCAGCATCTATGAGGCGGGCCAGATGGCAGATGGCAAGCAGACTTTTGTACCGACACTCCTCAAAGACCGTGTACACAGAGGGGTCCATGTTTGCCAGCCTCTGCTTCTGCCTCTCCAAGGGCGGCACCGCAGAAACTCCTACAAAGGCAGTCGGCATGGTGGCCCATCCAGCCCTGTCACTATCTCGCTTGTTTGCACCTATTTGTGTAGACGTTTCCTTCGCTCCACCACACTTGCTTCACCACATTCAGTGAGACCAGGAAAGAAATCAAGCACGCGAGAAGAACGCAAGATAGACCTTGGCGAATGTGGTGCCATCAATGTAAACTCAAGCGTCTGTGCGGATGTAGAACAAAGAAAAACAGCAGAAAAGGAGGGCTGAGCACACACACACACACACACAGAAAAAAAAAGAAAACAACAAGAGAATCAGTTGATGCGTTTTTACACCTTTTGCTTCTCTGTTCGTTTTCGTTTTCGTCTCTGAAAAGGGTGCAGAGAGGAAAAAGACGTCTAGATGTGAAAAAGCAGCGGCGCGCACCGGAGAAAATGCATATATGCGTGTATAGAATAACAGAGAGAGAGCGTGGGGCAGATAAGATGAAAGTTAGAACATCCTCGCCGTCTGGCTACCACCTTTTTCTGCCCTGCATCGTGTAAGAAGTGCACTGCGGGAGAGAGAGAGAGAGCGTGGTACTCAAGGGCGATGTGCACACGTGCATGCATTTTCATAAGGGCATGCACGTGGAAGAGCGGCGTGAACCAGCTTTGGTCGTTCTTTGCAAGTCTTGGTCAACCAACAGTGGCGTCCCATCGCCACAGCGCGGTGTAAAGGGAGGCCCGCTCCCATCATCTGCGCCGTGACGTGCGTCAGCGCCAGGCGTTTGATTACTCTGTCACCGGGAGCCCGGCGGCCGTGACAACTCGCGAACTTCCGCGGTCGCAAGGTTGAAGCGCAGGGTTTCTCTCCCGCCGCACCTGCGTCGCAAGTACTCTGCAGTGGCGGGTGTCAGGCCGCCCGCCACGACGACTAGAGGCTCGGTGGGAGAGGGCGTGTGCAACTGATATTTGCCACCGCACCGAAGCGAAGAATGACTGTGTTGTCCTCCCCAAGAAACATTAGTCCGCTCCGTCATCCTCGAAAGATCATATTATCACGACGCTGTCTTCCAGGCCAGAAGGAGCGCGATCCAGAGCATCCCTGGCGGCCCACTCGCCATAGGGAACAACACATCTCGGAAGACAGGTGGCGCCTCGTTTCTCTTTGTTTTTCGCTCTGACTCGGCCACTCCACGCTGGATCCCTTTTGGGGGATCAACATCACCGCCTGTTACGCAACGCCTCCTTGTGTTGCGCCGTGGCGCACCGCGTCAAGATCTACCATTTGCAGAACGATATTCCTGACGAACCCGTTCTGTGACGCACGGAGGCGGGTCGTTCTCCCGAAGCGCGGGGCTCACCGCTTATATGCCACGCGGTGCACTCCTCACGCCCTCTTTGGGCCGCCAAAAGGCGGCGTGGCGTTCGCTGCTTATCGGTGGCGGGTTGGGCGTGTCACCCCACTTGATCGCCAGTGGGGCTGGGGCACCTTTGTCGGCGCTGGCGAAGCCCCATGCCAAAAACACATCGAGAGGCAGGTGTCAGCGCTGTGTTTCTGTTCGTGCGTGCCTTCGTGTACGCATGTGGATCGCGAGAAGTGCTGAGCGGCGCGCGGAGATACGGAAAATGTTTTTTTTCTCTAAGGGAGGAACATGCGACAGAAGAGGGCTAGAGCGCCCTCTGGCATGACGAGGAATATGCAAGGAGGCGTTCAACGTGGACGAGTCGTACTTTCAAAGAGAAAATAGGATCACCAGAAACGGTAAAGGCAAACACATGGAGGCTCCACCTCATGAACAAAAAAAAAGAATAAAAGCGGTAATACCAGAGCCGCGGGACAGGGAGGGTAAGAAGAGGAGAACAGCAGTAAACACCGTACAACAGTCTCAAAGGACTGGAGCAAAAGGGAGCTTATCAGAGGCTATAGTGTAACACGTAGAAAAGAGCAAACCAAAGAGCGGGAGACAAATCAGGGGGAGAAACTAGGCGAGCGTAACGACACGGCACCCTCAGCGTCGCCGCGTGCTGTACCATCGTGAACACATACGCGAACCAGTGCAAGCAATGGGAGGCAGCGAATAAAAATTGTGAGAGAAAAAGGACAGTGGGTGAAGTGCTGATGTGTGGGGGGGAGAAAAAGGTGGGCGGAACGACAAAATGGAAGGGGCAACTAAGCGGTGATAAACGAAGAGATCACAAAGTGTGCCTACTGAGGTTTGCACGAGTAGCTGGAAGAAGAGCCCATACGTGTGTCGTTGTATGCTTTCGCCTGTGTGTGTGTGTGTGTGTGTGTGTGTGTCAAGAAAGAAGTGGGTAGAGCTAAAGTGACGCTCAATCCACTGGGACACAACCGCACATGTGTGAAAAAGAAGAAGCTACGACGGCGCCAAAGACACGGGAGAAACAGAAACGGAGAGAAAGGTGACAAAAAGAGGGACAGTTGTCATACACCCCCTCCCACCCACCCACCCACACACACACACACATATATATATATATCAGCTGGTGAGGGACATCATATGGACTCTCACTCCTTCGCGTTACACGAAGGAGAGCAAGCGCATTTGAGAGGGAAAAAGGTGAGTTGTACATTTTCCACCGAGCACCCTACAATGCCGTAAGCGCACACATAGGAAAGGGTTGATGGGCCAATCAAATGCTCTTCGTCTGTTTCTTTGATTATTCTTGCTTGTTGTTTGCATATTACCTGTCACGCGAAGAGCATACCGCTAACGGGGAAAAGGAAAAGAAGATGGGGGTATGGAGAGCTAGCATGACAGAACCAGGTACCAGCCGCTATAAATGTGCTAAGCAGTTCTAGGCGAAAGTGAAAAGCAGGCCTCCAGCTCTTCTCCCACTTGCATGATGTAAGTGAGTGCAAACTATTGGATGGTACAAAATCGTAGCGGCCCTTGTCTCCTTTTTCGTTCTCCTTGATGTAGTCCACACCTCTGAGCGTAACTGTTTCACTCAACAAGCGTGAGCTAGGAGAGCGTACTAATCGAACCAGCGCCGGCCACCAGACATGTTCGGCACCGTCCAGCCGTCTTGGTACTGCCACAAATGGTGCGGGGTGCCACCGGCATTACCGAAGAAAAAGTGGTGTGGCGTTCCCGGCGGTACTTCCTTCATAAACGGGTGTGGAAGGCCAAAGAGCATATCATACGCTACGCAGAATACAAAGAAGGCCACGGACGAGCGGTAGAAGAGCCACTCAAACGGGATTTGAAACGGCCAGCCGAGGGCATGCTTGGTTACATAAAACCCGCCTGCGGTAGGCGCCAAGCTAATTTGCTTCTGATGCTCGCGGTACGGAAATGTGCGCCTCGGCACCCCATACGGGTAAAGCTCCCTCACGCTGAAGCCACTCCGCCTCGTCAGCGTAGAGCGAAGCATGCTGGGGCGAACGTACTATACTAGAGATGAATAAAAGCGACTAATGGGATAGAAACGTACAGCATCACATTATGAACGATACTGAGTCTTGTGTGCTGTGGCACGTGTGGTTTGCTTTTGCGTGTATAATCAATGTAATGAGGCGTACATAGAGGGGCAAGGATAGAGAGAGGGGGTCATAATATACAACAGGACAAAGGTGCCCGAGGAAACAGAGTTTTCACTCACCACCCATTGCTACTCGTTCCATGACTGGCACGCGTACGCATCGTCGTCTGACGAGATACGAGTACCGCATGCGAAAATATCGACTCAAGTCGGCCCGGCCCCTCGTAAGCTACTCAAGGGAGTGTGTGTTTTGCCGCTGCGTACGTTATTTTGACATTGGTTGTAACGCAGATAAGCGGACTCACCAGGGTCCTCCCCACTTCGTATGTGCGAGGGTGTCGCCGCATCGCCAAGCTTCGCCTTCGCATCAAGGCGAAGCCCATAGGGCACCACTAGGCGCACCATTGGGGAAAATGAAACCCTCAGCGCCATGTAACACGCTCCAAAGAACAAAACGGTATTTTACATCTGTACATGTGCGCAGACGAAGGGCGCATACGCGACATCATGCCGCGGATCTCGCCATGTCTTTCAACTTCTGCAGCTCATTTAACCGAATAGCCAGTACGCTGTTGAAGGTGTCCATGTTTTCGAGCGGCGGCGCTTCCCCCTCCTCGATGAGGCCCGGTCTCTTTGCCACGATCTCCTGTGCGAGCTTCAGATGCTTCTCCGCCCTGTTGATGTTCTTGCGCAAAAGTGCGCAAATGCCGATGTTCAGCACCACGGTCGCATCCGCCGTGAGTATCTTTGCCTCCGGGCTGCGGTCTAGCAGCACAGTAAAATCGCCTTCAGCCAGCTTCAACAGCTTCGCTGCCTTCTGCGCTTCCTCCTCCTCCTCAATTCGCTGGCGCACCTCGGCCTTCACCTCCTTGAGAGTTGTCGCGCTGCCAGGGACTCGACGATTAGTCGATGAGGCCGCTTCTGTCATGTGTTGGGTTGAGCTGCCATGCACTGCCTTCGCCGAGTCGGCAGATGCCTCCGGCGCGTCGCTGTCAGAACTCCCTTCGCTCTCCTCTCGACTCAGAATTGACCTCTCTGCCATGCGCAACGCTGTGCACCCACGGCGAAACCTCGCGTAGGCATAGTCTTCACTACTTTCGAGCGCCTTTCCGTAGCACTCGATCGCCTTCTCCAAATGGCCTTGCACCTCGTACGCCTTGCCCAAGTTTGCCATGGCGTAGTAGTTTGCCTCGTTGAGGCGGACCGCGGCGCTAAAGTCACGCACGCAGGACTCAAAATGAACGGAGCGCAAGCGCAACCCCGGTACGCTGCTCTGCAGAACACAAAGACCGCGCATGTTGTACGCATGATCGTTTTCTGGATCTAGCGAGATAATGCTAGTATTGTCTTCGATGGCGTGCAGGTAATCGTGCAAGGTTTGGAAGCAGTTTGCGCGCCATTCAAGAGCCTGCACGTTTGTTGGCTCCAAGTCCAGCGCGTGAGAGTAGCACTCGATCGCTTCCTTGTACATTCCCTGCATTCGGCTCCACTGCCCGAGCAGGAAGAACGCAAGCGAGCTTGCGTCGCATGCCTCAATGGCAGCATCCAGTGCCGTCTTGGCCTTGGTGAAGTTCGGCTCCGCGCTACGACCTGTCGGTTCTAGATATCCTCGGGCCTCAGCACATTTTTCGTAGCATTCCCTCATACGCGCCTCGAGCAGCTGCCTTTCCTTCTTGGCCTTTGCCCTCTGAGCCTTTGCCGAGGACTTGGACAAACCTTTCGGAGGCATGGCGACGTGCTGCCGGACTGTGTGAAAGAGCTATTCGATGCGCAGTGCGCGGGAGAAAACGAAAAAATAAAAGCGCTCGGCTTCAGTGAAAACGCTCCGGCGATGTAGAGGACTAGATACGCAAGACACCAGACGGTCGTAATTCTCACCCCAAGGGCAAATGATGTGTAAAGCACAAGAGGAAGCGGAAGCAAGTAGTTGAAAAGTGGTCCGGTGAAGTAGTAAGAGAAGCTTATGTGACACATCCTCTTCCCTCCATTTCGTGCTACCGCAGCGAATGAGCTGCACGGACTCACACCTCCGAGCTTACCAAAGCTGCGGCAAGAACTTGCTGAAGGCTGGTTTGAAGGGATGAAAGTATCTGGACAATCGCACGTCGATCGCCATGACGCGCAGCAGCGTCGTCGCATTTGCGCCTGCTACTTTGTACGCTTTGCTTCGCTTTCTAGAAAAGGGTTACTTAATCTTGTAGGTTTAAATAAACAAGGAAAAACGGTGATGGTGTGAATAGTGAGGACGCACGGCACAACACGGCGGAGAAAGTTGAACAATGCGTGCCAGTGTTTAGTATTCATTTGATAATTAAGAGCGTGCGGCCGCAAAATTCAGCGAATCTGCGTGCTAGCTCCTCTTTTCAAGTAACTCTTAAGTAAGCCTTCTCGAGTCCTCACTCCAGATTAAAGAAAAACAATTATCAATCAGAGCGTACCTCACAGACTTCCGTAACGAGAACAAAAGAAGAGAGAACCAGTCACACAAAAAAAAGGTGGAGAGCTGAAAAAGGGAAAAAAGCTACTGTAAGACATAGGGTTCAGTGGTATGTGTTCTGAAGGAGAGAAGGACCAAGAATAAAAGCAAAGCAAGCCGTCTTGCGTAACTGGACCCCCGCCGCCGCGCTTTGATCATCAGCGGCGAACGAACAAAGCAAAAAAAAAGTCAAAGCAGCAACCCCCTCCCCCTCCCCCCGAGCGGATGGCGTTCAACACTTCAAGCAGTATCTGATTTGCGTGCAGGCGAGAACGGTGCCAGCTCGTTGCTCTCTTTCTTGAATGCAAATGTTCGCCGTGCGCACAGATACTCTTTCTCATCCGCGGAAGGAACTTTGGTCCAGCTGGGATCCTTCTCAATCAGCTCGCGAAACGTCAAGTAAGCCTCGGACACTGCATGAAGCCCATACTCCGCGGCCACTGCTATCAAGAAATCAATGGGAATGACGTTTACGTCACGCATTGGTCCGTTGTTGGTGGTGAACTGGAAAGTGTGACCGATACGCGGAACAGAGTCGACAGACCATCCCGCCTTCATGATGCTGTTTGCGTACTTCTTTCCCTTCGCAAAAAGAACGCTAGCGTCGATAAACATACCGAGGAAGGTACCACCAGGAACCAGGGCGTTTGCGATGCTGCCCAAAAAATGACGCGCCTTTTCCTCGCTGTAAAACGCGTGGTGAAGCCCAGCGAAACAGTTGATGACATGAAACTGTCGGGGGTGGATTTTCACAATGGTGCTCATCCAAAAGTCGTCGGAAAATACATCGCCGCAGATGACGTCGTAGCGTGCCTCAGTTGGCATTTCCTTTGAGCTGGAAATTACGCTCGTTGTCGCATCAACCACGCTGCGCTTCAGATCGATGCCCACGTAGCGCAAGGTCTTGTTGCGCATCCACTTTCGCACAACAGACCCGCCACAACACAAATCCAAAACATCGTTCGACGGCGTCTTCGGATTCATCAGATCGATCAAGAGAGATACACATCGGGTGGTCACCTGCTGTGTGAAAGTCGCGTTTGGCGGTGGTGGGACGTGATAGCCGATTTCAGCGTCCGTGTTGAAGGTTGAAAACGCCCTCCAGCACTCTTCACAGTAGAAAAGATTGCTGGTGCCGTCCAGCATGCCCAGCGCAAAAGCACGCCCGCAGTACATGCAGTCGCCGTGGCCCGTCTCGATCCAGCAGCTCTTGCACCAGTACGCATTGTGCCTACTATTCCGCCTCCCCACGTCGTTCACCTTGTGGCATCGCTCGCACTGATAAGAAGGCGCCTTCAAAAGCCACAGCATCTCCTCCTGCGTCACGCCAGGGCTATGAACAAGCTCATCCACGTGGTCAAATGAGTCTGCCTCGCAGTTTTCGGCGGCGTCAAAGTCCTGCAAAACATCCCACCAGTGAGCCCCATCGTCGGCACGGCGAAGCAGACATTCTACAATTGAACCCACAGCCAGCGTGGGGTACGCCTCCCTCTGATAATCTGCGAATTCGCCTTCGTAGGGGATGATTACCCTCTTGTGGACGCTGTTGGAAGAGACCCCAAGGTAAGCACGGTCAAAACCCTCGTTCATTTCATTTGCGACCACAACTTTTTCGACCGAAAAACGCACAGTGAGGGACGTTGGAGGGAGCCAGACGAACGTGGGGAATACCGAATCGTCATCGGGCTGTATCGATGGAGTAAACACGAGGCCCATATTACTGTGATCGAAGACTGGGGTATCGACGAGTTTCTTGGAGGAATCTAACGGAAGACATTCTGCTTTAAGAATAACAATGTGCGCAGGATGGGCGTGCGGCCATGTGCTTTCATCCTCAATTCCAACACTGTTCAGCATACGCATGCGCTCAGCAAATGGGATGCCTTTGGTCTCTTTGCCTTTGAAAAGCAAAACGTCGTCTATGATGATGCGATAATCCAAGCTGCTTCGATAGGAAGGGGAAACCGTGCCCTTGAACACACAACTGATCACGGGATCTACGGCTCCACCAAAACAAAGGGGAAGGCCAAAGACGCTGTGATGGGCAACGTCAAACCCGAAAATGTTGCCCTTTGCATCCGTTCCAACGACAACAGGCGTTCCCACAGCTTTTCTGTGAACCGTGTACGTGCCTCGCGCAAAACTGTCTGCAGCGTCCGCAAATGACATGCGCGTCAACATCTCAACTGGAGAAAGATGTTTTTGAGCACGTTGCCATAGCTCCACTGCGCTAGCGGCTGATGCCCAAGCCCAGCACGGCAGAACTTTCTTTACATGCGAAGGAACGCCCCCGTAATATGTGTGATTTGTGTCAAGTGACAAATCTGCGGCCAGCATTGCATCAAGATTGCTGCACACATAAAACGGCGCCCTTTTGTTGCTACTCAGCAACTCTCTCGTCGCCGCATCGAGAGAGGAGGTGGAAAATGAAACTCCAATGACGCTGGCGCTACAATCATCGCACAAAAGTCCAATATACCAAATTATGTCCCAAATCGGAATGGCAACTGGGTTCTCGCTCGCTGCCGGGTCAACATGCAGGTGCAAAACGTGAATTCGGTCCCACTTTACATCTCCGTTGAGTATCTCCAAGAGTTGAGTCTCGACGTCGCGCAGCGCCTTCCACGCCTCGAAAAAATCGTCTGCCCGATACTTCATTTTCAGTGAAAAATTGGCGCGCCGATCCTTTATTGCACTAAGCTTTGCCTCCTCACCGAAAGTGATCATGACGCCTAGCTGCAAATGAGGACTGCAGAGGTACGGCACCACCGATTTCATGCGCACAATCCGCGCAACGGAGACAGGAGACTCAGACATGATGTCCCGAACCACCACCTCTAACGATTCAGGTGAAGTGCACGCTGCAAAAAAATAGTGTCGGTATGTCCCGTTCGTCTGACTTCCACCCATCCCGACCACCGACCGACTGTAGCCGATTGCTGACACGCTAGCATTTTCCGAAACAGCCGCAAAAAATGCTTCCCAGGCGTTTGCCAGAAAAATGGCGACGTCACCGTTGAATTCCGTTGGCAAATCTAGGTGCACCAGAAGACCGCGAGAATCATTTAAATGTGCGACAGCAGTGAGTTCCGTGTAAAGCGTCAAGATAGACCGTGAAAGCAAAAACCCCGACGAAACATGCTCTTCGTCACCATTTGACGGGATATTGTTCGACACCATAAACTGCCCGTTAAGAAAGTACTGTAGTGAGTCGTCATCCACTCCACCACGTTCGGCATAGAGATA
This sequence comes from Leishmania major strain Friedlin, assembly GCF_000002725.2. NCBI lineage: Eukaryota > Euglenozoa > Kinetoplastea > Trypanosomatida > Trypanosomatidae > Leishmania > Leishmania major. The sequence continues at coordinate 165,319 of NC_007252.2, read as the reverse complement.
CTTAAGTGACAAAAGTGATGAAATGCTGTTCAAGTACCGATCCTCTTGAAGCACGCTCATTTTTCTCTCCACCGGAACGCTCAGTCGGTATCGGTACCAGCCAATCGTATGGAAGCTCGGAGGGATCCCTTCAATCACCCCCGGCGGAACGAACGCTTTCGCATTGACGTTTAGCATGTTGGTTTCTTTGACAGGGAAAAAAGAGCAGCACTGTTGATTGCATTCTCATCAAATGGCAACATGTGGTTTCAGTAAAAGAGAGGAAATTGAGTTGAATGTGAGAGAGAAAGCATTCCATTTTGTTTCTTCGCAGCGGCAA